>NC_035108.1:113714180-114029102 GCF_002204515.2 Aedes aegypti | reverse complement strand
TTTATTCGGAAGAGTTGTTCAGTAGCTTAAGGGCTGACATGTGGTGGTCATTCTGATACGGAATTACGTCACCCAGGCGGCGCTAGTGAGCAAAGAATTTTGTTTAGCGCATAGCTCAGTAGCCCGACCACTTAGAAAGATGGGCGTCTTCGGCGAAGTTGCTCAGTATCACAAGGGCTGACATTATTTGAGCCAAAAGTTTTCAAAATTTTGCCACTAGGTGGCGCTAGTGTGCAAGGAATTTTTATTTCGTGGATAGCTCAGTAGTCTGACCACTAGAAAGTTGGCGTCTTCGGCAAAGTTTTCTCTGTATCACAAGGGCTAACATTATTTGAGCCGAAAGTTTCGAATGTTTTGCCACTAGGTGGCGCTAGTGAGCAAAGAATTTTATTTTGTGCATAGCTCAGTTGTCTGACCACTTAGAAAGATGCGTCTTCGGCAAAGTTGTTCAGTATCACAAGGGCTAACATTATTTGAGCCAAAAGTTTCGAAATTTTGCCACCAAGGCGGCGCTAGCGTAGTATAAGAAATGACTGACATTCCAAACCTAACTTATTTCTATCCAATCCATACCTTGGAAAATGTTCAAGAAATGAAGTTCATGCAATGACGAAATAAAAATAAACATACATATTTTTTTCTCTGGTTCATATGAAAAGCTAACGATCACATATTTGAGTAGTAAACGGATCCTCACTCATTCTCATATCAAATTATTGATCAAAAATTCTCCCAATCCGTCGACAATTCTAGGATACTAGCCATACTTTTATCCGAATAAATAATGTTTATATTTTTCTCCAGGCACTTTTACTTAAACGTGACAATGCGAGGAGAATCGATACCCTAGTGTCATACTGAACAACTTTGGTCAGGTTACTAAGCTATGCGCAAAACAAAAATTCTTGCTCACTAGCGCCGCCTTGTGGCAAAATTTTGAAACTTTCGGCTCAAATAATGTTAGCCCTTGTGATACTGATCAACTCTGTCGAAGACGCCATCTTTCTAAGTGGTCAGGCTACTGAGCTATCCATGAAACAAAAATTATTTGCTCACTAGCGCCGCCTAGTGACAAAAATTCGAAACTTTTGGCTCAAATAATGTTAGCCCTTGTGATACTGAGCAACTTTGCCGAAGACGCCAACTTTCTAAGTGGTCAGGCTACTGAGCTATCCAACGAAACAAAAATTATTTGCTCACTAGCGCCGCCTAGTGGCAAAATTTCGAAACTTTCGGCTCAAATAATGTTGGCCCTTGTGATACTGATCAACTTTGTCGAAGACGCCATCTTTTCTAAGTGGTCAGGCTACTGAGCTATCCACGAAACAAAAATTCCTTGCTCACTAGCGCCACCTAGTGGCAAAATTTCGAAACTTTCGGCTCAAATAATGTTAGCCCTTGTGATACAGAGCAACTTTGCCGAAGACCACCATCTTTCTAAGTGGTCAAGCTACAGCTATGCGCAAAACAAAAATTACTTGCTTACTAGCGCCGCCTAGTGGCAAAAATTTTGAAACTTACGGCTCAAATAATGTTAGCCCTTGTGAAACTGATCAACTTTGTCGAAGACCGCCATCTTTCTAAGTGGTCCAGGCTACTGAGCTATCCACGAAACAAAAATTCCTTGCTCACTAGCGCCACCTAGTGGCAAAATTTTCGAAACTTTCGACTCAAGTAATGTTAGCCCCTTGTGATACTGAGCAACTTTGGCCGAAGACGCCATCGTTCTAAGAGGTCAGGCTACTGAGCTATGCGCAAAACAAAATTCTTGGCTCACTAGCGCCGCCTAGTGGCAAAATTTCGAAACTTTCGACTCAAGTAATGTTAGCCCTTTTGATACAGAGCAACTTTGCCGAAGACACCATCTTTTCTAAGTGGTCAAGCTACAGCTATGCGCAAAACAAAAATTACTTGCTTACTAGCGCCGCCTAGTGGCAAAATTTTGAAACTTACGGCTCAAATAATGTTAGCCCTTGTGAAACTGATCAACTTTGTCGAAGACGCCATCTTTCTAAGTGGTCAGGCTACTGAGCTATCCACGAAACAAAAATTATTTGCTCACTAGCGCCGCCTAGTGGCAAAATTCGAAAACTTTCGCTCAAATAATGTTGGCCCTTGTGTACTGATCAACTTTGTCGAAGACGCCATCTTTCTAAGTGGTCAGGCTACTGAGCTATCCACGAAAACAAAAATTCTTGGCTCACTAGCGCCACCTAGTGGCAAAATTTCGAAACTTTCGACTCAAGTAATGTTAGCCCTTGTGATACTGAGCAACTTTGCCGAAGACGCCATCGTTCTAAGAGGTCAGGCTACTATCGTGAATGCAGAGGTCTTTCGTCAAGTCTGCCAAAGAGAATCATCGATCGTAGATTGAAGTTTAACGTCCCCAACAAAATCATTTTGTGATTTCAAGTGATTCCTGATGCTAGCTGAATATCGTCTTGCCATTTGTAAACGAAATTCCATCCATGGGAACCGCCAAAAACAAACCATTATCACGGCCCAATTGTTCAGCCATAGTCCTATCGAACGTCATCCGTCAACTTCTCTTCCGGTCCACCGTCAAAATCTACTTACATCGACATCAACTATCAATTAGGCAACAATTTCTCTTCCGAAGTTTCCAAATTAGTTGTCGCGTTTCAACCGCAGCTTGGCCACGCCGCTTCTGCCACACAGGAATCCAATTTCATCGAACTTCAGCTCGCTCCGGAGTCCCGTCCTGAATGGCGGCTTCTTGGAATAACGTTTTATTTGCACTTCCATCGCAGTTCGTCATCTTGCGAAAACAACTTTCTCCCGGAGCAGTTATAATTAATGACAGAATTCCATTACGCAGCCGAAATCATTATTTAGGAGGAAAAGTTACAACACTCCTCCGCAGCCACGCCAAGGCACTGCACCTTGCTTTCGAAAACTCAGGCGAGTAAACAGCTCCGAGGATTCTAAAGGATTTCCCACAGAGATCCCCGCGTCATTATGAACTGAACAACTCCAAAGTACAAAGTACAGCTCATCAGTGGCAAAACAGCAAACAGCAGCGAACGAAGGGCTTAGGGAGGGATGTAACTTTGCGCTTTCCTTCTAAGCAACACTTAACGGTTTTTAGGAAGCTATCCTTTGATGCCGACGAATCTTAACAATGGGATCCATCATAACAGCCAGCCATTCGAGCCGCCGCCAATCCATTCAATTTTATCTATCTTTGCGGGGATTTATGACGAGACGCGTTGATGGAAAGTGTTTTTCTTGCTGCGGACGGAAAATTCTGAGTGATGTTAATGCAAACTAGTTTCGCTAGAGATGCTACTAATGGAAGAATGTATGAGTTGGATTTAAGCTTTAATTGATAAATAATACAAAAAATTTCAAAAAGAAACAGAACAGAAACAGACAGAAACAGAACAGAAACAGAACAGAAACAGAACAGAAACAGAACAGAAACAGAACAGAAACAGAACAGAAAACAGAACAGAAACAGAACAGAAACCAGAACAGAAACAGAACAGAAACAGAACAGAAACAGAACAGAAACAGAACAGAAACAGAACAGAAACAGAACAGAAACAGAACAGAAACAGAACAGAAACAGAACAGAAACAGAACAGAAACAGAACAGAAAACAGAACAGAAACAGAACAGAAACAGAACAGAAACAGAACAGAAGACAGAACAGAAACAGAACAGAAACAGAACAGAAACAGAACAGAAACAGAACAGAAACAGAACAGAAACAGAACAGAAACAGAACAGAAACAGAACAGAAACAGAACAGAAACAGAACAGAAACAGAACAGAAACAGAACAGAAACAGAACAGAAACAGAACAGAAACAGAACAGAAACAGAACAGAAACAGAACAGAAACAGAACAGAAACAGAACAGAAACAGAACAGAACAGAAACAGAACAGAAACAGAACAGAAACAGAACAGAAACAGAACAGAAACAGAACAGAAACAGAACAGAAACAGAACAGAAACAGAACAGAAACAGAACAGAAACAGAACAGAAACAGAACAGAAACAGAACAGAAACAGAACAGAAACAGAACAGAAACAGAACAGACAGAACAGAAACAGACAGAAACAGAACAGAAACAGAACAGAAACAGAACAGAAACAGAACAGAAACAGAACAGAAACAGAAACAGAAAACAGAACAGAAACAGAACAGAAACAGAACAGAAACAGAACAGAAACAGAACAGAAACAGAACAGAAACAGAACAGAAACAGAACAGAAACAGAACAGAAACAGAACAGAAACAGAACAGAAACAGAACAGAAACAGAACAGAACAGACAGAAACAGAAAACAGAACAGAAAACAGAACAGAAACAGAACAGAAACAGAACAGAAACAGAACAGAACAGAACAGAAACAGAACAGAAACAGAACAGAAACAGAACAGAAACAGAACAGAAACAGAACAGAAACAGAACAGAAACAGAACAGAAACAGAACAGAAACAGAACAGAAAGAACAGAAACAGAAACAGAACAGAAACAGAACAGAAACAGAACAGAAACAGAACAGAAACAGAACAGAAACAGAACAGAAACAGAACAGAAACAGAACAGAAACAGAACAGAAACAGAACAGAAACAGAACAGAAACAGAACAGAAACAGAACAGAAACAGAACAGAAACAGAACAGAAACAGAACAGAAAACAGAAACAGAACAGAAACAGAACAGAAACAGAACAGAAACAGAACAGAAACAGAACAGAAACAGAACAGAAACAGAAACAGAAACAGAACAGAAAACAGAACAGAAACAGAACAGAAACAGAACAGAAACAGAACAGAAACAGAACAGAAACAGAACAGAACAGAACAGAAACAGAAACAGAACAGAAACAGAAAAGAACAGAACAGAAACAGAACAGAACAGAACAGAAACAGAAACAGAACAGACAGAACAGAAACAGAACAGAAACAGAACAGAAACAGAACAGAAACAGAACAGAAACAGAACAGAAACGAACAGAAACAGAACAGAAACAGAACAGAAAACAGAACAGAAACAGAACAGAAACAGAACAGAAACAGAACAGAAACAGAACAGAAACAGAACAGAAACAGAACAGAAACAGAACAGAAAACAGAACAGAAACAGAACAGAAACAGAACAGAAACAGAACAGAAACAGAAACAGAAACAGAACAGAAACAGAACAGAAACAGAAACAGAAACAGAACAGAAACAGAACAGAAACAGAAACAGAACAGAAACAGAACAGAAACAGAACAGAAAACAGAAACAGAACAGAAACAGAACAGAAACAGAACAGAAACAGAACAGAAACAGAACAGAACAGAACAGAAACAGAACAGAAACAGAACAGAAACAGAACAGAAACAGAACAGAAACAGAACAGAAACAGAACAGAAACAGAACAGAAACAGAACAGAAAACAGAACAGAAACAGAACAGAAACAGAACAGAAACAGAACAGAAACAGAACAGAAACAGAACAGAAACAGAACAGAAACAGAACAGAAACAGAACAGAAACAGAACAGAAACAGAACAGAAACAGAACAGAAACAGAACAGAAACAGAACAGAAACAGAACAGAAACAGAACAGAAACAGAACAGAACAGAACAGAAACAGAACAGAAACAGAACAGAAACAGAACAGAAAACAGAACAGAAACAGAACAGAACAGAACAGAAACAGAACAGAACAGAACAGAAACAGAACAGAAACAGAACAGAAACAGAACAGAAACAGAACAGAAACAGAACAGAAACAGAACAGAAACAGAACAGAAACAGAACAGAAACAGAACAGAAACAGAACAGAAACAGAACAGAAACAGAACAGAAACAGAACAGAAACAGAACAGAAAACAGAACAGAAACAGAACAGAAACAGAACAGAAACAGAACAGAAACAGAAACAGAAACAGAACAGAAACAGAACAGAAACAGAACAGAAACAGAACAGAAACAGAACAGAAACAGAACAGAAACAGAACAGAAACAGAACAGAAACAGAACAGAAAACAGAACAGAAACAGAACAGAAACAGAACAGAAACAGAACAGAAACAGAACAGAAACAGAACAGAAACAGAACAGAAACAGAACAGAACAGAACAGAAACAGAACAGAAACAGAACAGAAACAGAACAGAAACAGAACAGAAACAGAACAGAAACAGAACAGAAACAGAACAGAAACAGAACAGAAACAGAACAGAAACAGAACAGAAACAGAACAGAAACAGAACAGAAACAGAACAGAAACAGAACAGAAACAGAACAGAAACAGAACAGAAACAGAACAGAAACAGAACAGAAACAGAACAGAAACAGAACAGAAACAGAACAGAAACAGAACAGAAAACAGAAACAGAACAGAACAGAAAGCAAAACAGAACAGAAACAGAACAGAAACAGAACAGAAAACCAGAACAGAAACGAACAGAAACAGAACAGAAACAGAACAGAAACAGAACAGAAACAGAACAGAAACAGAACAGAAACAGAACAGAAAACAGAACAGAAAACAGAACAGAAACAGACAGAAACAGAACAGAAACAGAACAGAAACAGAACAGAAACAGAACAGAAACAGAACAGAAACAGAACAGAAACAGAACAGAAACAGAACAGAACAGAACAGAAACAGAACAGAAACAGAACAGAAACAGAACAGAAACAGAACAGAAACAGAACAGAAACAGAACAGAAACAGAACAGAAACAGAACAGAAAACAGAACAGAAACAGAACAGAAACAGAACAGAAACAGAACAGAAACAGAACAGAAACAGAACAGAAACAGAACAGAAACAGAACAGAAACAGAAACAGAAACCAGAACAGAAACAGAACAGAAACAGAACAGAAACAGAAACAGAAAACAGAACAGAAACAGAACAGAAAACAGAACAGAAAACAGAACAGAAACAGAACAGAAACAGAACAGAAACAGAAACAGAAAACAGAACAGAAACAGACAGAAACAGAACAGAAACAGAACAGAAACAGAACAGAAACAGAACAGAAACAGAACAGAAACAGAACAGAAACAGAAACCAGAAAACAGAAACAGAAACAGAACAGAAACAGAACAGAAACAGAACAGAAACAGAACAGAAACAGAACAGAAACAGAACAAGAAACAGAACAAGAAACAGAACAGAAACAGAACAGAAACAGAACAGAAACAGAACAGAAACAGAACAGAAACAGAACAGAAACAGAACAGAAACAGAACAGAAACAGAACAGAAACAGAACAGAAACAGAACAGAAACAGAACAGAAACAGAACAGAACAGAAACAGAACAGAACAGAAACAACAGAAACAGAACAGAACAGAAACAGAACAGAAACAGAAACAGAACAGAAACAGAACAGAAACAGAACAGAAACAGAACAGAAACAGAACAGAAACAGAACAGAAACAGAACAGAAACAGAACAGAAACAGAACAGAAACAGAACAGAAACAGAACAGAAACAGAACAGAAACAGAACAGAAACAGAACAAACAGAACAGAAACAGAACAGAAACAGAACAGAAACAGAACAGAAACAGAACAGAAACAGAACAGAAACAGAACAGAACAGAACAGAAACAGAACAGAAACAGAACAGAAACAGAACAGAAACAGAACAGAAACAGAACAGAAACAGAACAGAAACAGAACAGAAACAGAACAGAAACAGAACAGGAAACAGAACAGAAACAGAACAGAAACAGAACAGAAACAGAACAGAAACAGAACAGAAACAGAACAGAAACAGAACAGAAACAGAAACAGAAAACAGAAACAGAAACAGAACAGAAACAGAACAGAAACAGAACAGAAACAACAGAAACAGAACAGAAACAGAACAGAAACAGAACAGAAACAGAACAGAAACAGAACAGAAACAGAACAGAAAACAGAACAGAACAGAACAGAACAGAAAACAGAACAGAAACAGAACAGAAAACAGAACAGAAACAGAAACAGAAACAGAACAGAAACAGAACAGAAAACAGAAACAGAAACAGAACAGAAAACAGAACAGAAACAGAACAGAACAGAACAGAAACAGAACAGAACAGAAACAGAACAGAAACAGAACAGAAACAGAACAGAAACAGAACAGAAACAACAGAAAAACAGAAACAGAACAGAACAGAACAGAACAGAACAGAAACAGAACAGAAACAGAACAGAAACAGAACAGAAACAGAACAGAAACAGACAGAAAACAGAACAGAAACAGAACAGAAACAGAACAGGAAACAGAACAGAACAGAACAGAAACAGAAACAGAAACAGAACAGAAACAGAACAGAAACAGAACAGAAACAGAACAGAAACAGAACAGAAACAGAACAGAAAACAGAACAGAAACAGAACAGAAACAGAACAGAAACAGAACAGAAACAGAACAGAACAGAAACAGAAACAGAAACAGAACAGAAACAGAACAGAAACAGAACAGAAACAGAACAGAAACAGAACAGAAACAGAACAGAAACAGAACAGAAACAGAAACAGAATAGAAGCAGATCGTTTGGGATTTCGAAGAAAAACATGATTCGTGAAATATAAAGAAAAAAAATGGAGTTTTCTGCAAAGTTAGTCTTAATTGAAACACTGAACAAGCCCAAATCAAACAGATTAATAATTTAAAATATTGACTACTGAATAGAGTGCCTATTTCTCAGCTATTTTGTTTGCCCCGAAATGCAAGATAAATTTTTAGCTTATCCGGAGGAATCCCGGGATCTCGATGTCGGATTAAAACTTTGAAAACATTGTTCCATTTGATAATTTGCTTTTATTTTAAATCATGTTTAATCCACCACCAAGTTTTGACCAGCCCGATAAAGATGAACAAGTGACTCCCTACAGAACACTCATGGCTGCCGTGAAAGCAATCACAGCTATTGAAGAAACGGTTCGAATATCAGCGCCGGACTGAGCTGTGTTCCCATTGGAGCCTTGTCCATTTGAACTGGAACTGCTTCCATTCGAACCACTTCCACTCGAACCACTTCCACTCGATCCACTACCGGAACCACTGTTAGAGCCGGAGTTTCCATTGGAGCTGCTTCCGTCGGCTGCTCGACGAACTCTAACCTCCGGCTCTTCGTCGGCACTTTGTTCTGGTTGATCTTCAGCAGCAGGCTCTTGATCCTGTTCAGCTTGTTCGTGTTCTTCCGCATCCTCCGGATCGAAATGCTCCTCATCGACCTCTTCCGGCACATCATCAATCACCCTGTCCGTTCCGTCGCACTCAGCCTCCACTTCGTAGTCGCACACGCAGGCACGAGAGTTCCAGTACAATTTCGGGGGACAGGACAGTTCAACCTGCTGGGTCGAAACACACGCATAGAATTTGCGACAGTCCCGATGCTTCAGGAAAACGACATCCTCCGAAGGATTGGAGTTCAGTGGACAACGGCTGGTCTGCGGCAGGCAGATACTGTTGGCAACGGCCGTTGAGTTGAATGGCCTCTGATGCAGCTGGTCCGAGTTTTCGCCACGGGAACATCCGGACGCACGAGGGTAGTCGCAGAACGACTGTTCGTTGTTCCAGTGCAATCCAGCGGGGCAGTCCTGTTCAACCGGGTTACTTCCAACACACGTGAGAAATTTAGAACAGCTGTTTGGATGCGGAAGATGAACCGTTACTTGCGGGTCGACCTTGGTTGGACAGAGGATTGAGGACAAACCTCCGGTGACCAAACCGAGCAAAACGATGAGCGCTGCGAGGAAAGTTGATAGAGTAAGGATGCATCGTCAACCAACGATTGAATGTAACTTACCCAACATTATTGAAAAGTTACAAAACTAGGTTTCTCAATAGATTGTAGTGCATTGCATTGAGTTTATATACTGCGATATTTGTAAATAACGATGCAGCGTGTAAGTGATTTATCTTGTAATGCACTTGAATTTACTTGTTCCAAACGAACAATGCACAGTGGTCTAGTATTTACGAGGAAAGATGCATTTGGAGCTTTCGAATGAAACATTAGACAAAAACTGTTTTGTTCAAAGTTGTTTGTATTAGTAAGGCCCTTTGTTTGGTGTTATTCAAAATAAGAGCAGTGCTGGAAAAATTCGCATCACGAAGCAGCTTACGAGTGTATACCAACACATAACAAACATCACAGCCTCGCGAACTGACTAGGTGTGAGTAAGTCCGCACCCGTCTGCTCGGGAGAGCATGTCAAAATAAATAGCAACAAGCTCGGGAACGTTTACTCGCGATTAACCGAGCAAGATGTGATTTATTATGGCTTTGACAGACAAATTAATTGTTTAACCATCAAATCGACAGTGAACTACTAGTTTGTAGTCAAAAACCCTTGGAAATCATAAATTTCGGAGGGGAAGCATCTTTTGACGTAGAAGTACGTCTTTCTTCTCTATACAGGAGTGAAATTGGAATTTCAAAACCAAGAGCGTTACGTTGGCATGAAATATTTTAAACGTTTATAACTTTGCGCTGGCTTAACGAAATTTCTTGATTAGTAGAGATGGTCGGGTTTCACATTTTTCAAACCCGAACCCGACCCGTACCCGACTTATTTTATTTCTTCAAACCCGGACCCGACCCGAACCCGGGAAAATAATTGAAAGGCAAACCCGGACCCGACCCGAACCCGAAATTATGTCACTGTTCAAACCCGAACCCGACCCGAAACCCGAATTTTTTTGTAAGAAAAACCCGAATAAAACCCGGGCTCGAAAAGATGGTAAACTCATCGTTTCTGATGCATAGGGAAGCTTTCAGGTTGCTATTCTGTTTACAATTCTCACGAAACCCGACCCAAACCCGATTCAACCCGACTTTTTTCAAGCCCGAACCCGACCCGTACCCGATAATTTTGTAGCTTTCAAACCCGACCCGAACCCGAACCCGAAAATTTTCAAATTTTCAAACCCGAACCCGACCCGAACCCGTCGGGTTCGGGTTCGGGTCGGGTTTCGGGTTTCAAAACCCGAGACCCGACCATCTCTATTGATTAGCACCTCAATCGAAAGCCAAGACATCAAAGCTTCATGTCGTTTACTTACTGAATCCCACATACCTGTCCAAATAGTTAAATAACTGTTTTAAAAGAGAACGTTGATTTCAAGCAAATCTATAAATAGGGGTGGCTAGAGAAAATTTGACGTCATTTGCTTTTCACTCTCCGATTGGCTCGCATCTCAGCAGGCGACAGATCGGCTTGCTCTGACCGGACGTGCTTTTCAGGCACAGACATCGATAGCGAAGGACGCCCCCGTTTGTCTTGCTTCGCTCAAATCAAACTGTCGAGCGAGCGAGAGAAGATGCCGTCCGAAGCTAAAGCCATCACCGTTGCCGCCGCCTAGAAGAAGAAGAGGAAGCAGTCCACAGTAGAAATTGCGGTCGAACTGTGAACACGGTCGGGCGAGTCATTCTCGCTTTGTGCATCGTCCGAGAAGCTGTTGACCCGCGCTTCAAAATTTCGACTCGTGATGAAATCATCATTGGTGGTCAAGAAGCAATCCCGTTAGGAGCAAATACCAGAAGCCCCCTGAGTTTTGCTGGTCCGAGCAGTGTTAGTTATCCGTAACAACATCGAAGTTAACAAAGCCATCGGTTCTTTTCAGAGCCATCAAATTTGTGGAAAAGAGTTAAAAGAGAAATATTTCCGATTTTATTTATAACTTCTAATATTCCTAAATCAATTTCACGGCTTCATACAAAATTTCATTTGTCACGAATAATTTATGACTCAACCATTTGAGATTGTACTCGCGGACGCTGCTGCAGTGCCGTCGGGATGAGTGCTCAACATTTCACAACGATTGCAAAATAGAGTGGCTTTTCCAACAGCGCCTTTTATGTTCCATATTTTATGGGAACACTTTGATTAGGAAAATTATCCCATGTGACAAAATTGCGACATATTTAGAATGCTTTTGATAAGACATTCTCATTGAACAATTGTAATAATTTTGGCACCCATGGATCAGAAATTTACCGTCATAATAAAGAAAACTATTAATTATCAATAGCTCGTATTGAATATTTAGGGAATGCCAATCATTCCAACAATTCATGTTCGACCAATTTCTCACGTATTAGTATTCGCCGCAATTTTCAAGTAATTCCAAGCCCAACACATTATTGACACATACCCATTTCCCAGATTGGTCGATCAGAAAGCGAAGAGCACAAAAGGGAGGAGCATCATCTGCTATTCCAAGGTTATAAAACATGCTGCCTTCGTTGGATTCAGTTTCATTCCATTTCCGCTTTCGAGCTGGTAAGAGCTCCTCCGAACTTGCTTAGCGAGAAGTACCTCGCTGCTAGAAGCCTGCTGAGCTGTTAATCCAGAATCTGGTTTGTGAAATCGCTCAAGATTTCAAAATTGAGCTACGTTTCCAGATTTCAACTAAATCCCTGTGATCCGCTACCCTGTTGCTGTTGTGCACCCATGAAATATTTAGCTGGTTTGTCGAATAAACAGAGAACTTATTCACATCTTCTTCTTCTTGGCATAACGTCCTCACTGGGATAGAGACTGCTTCTCAGCTTAGTGTTCTTATGACACTTCCACAGTTATTAACTGAGAGCTTTCTTTGCCAAAGTTTCCATTTTTGCATTCGTATATCGTGTGACAGGCACGATTATACTCTATGCCAAGGGAAGTCAAGAAAATTTCCATTAAGAAAAGATCCTGGACCGACCGGAATCGAACCAAGACACCTTCAGCATGGCTTTGCTTTGTAGCCGCGGACACTAACCACTCGGCTAAGGAAGGCCCCAACTTATTCGCATGCATTTGCAACTTTTTCGATTTTCCATACAAAATGACCAACTTTGGTAAGTTAGATCTCAGTTATTATGGAAATATTTTCGAATGAAACTTTCACGGAACATCAGATGTAACTTGAATTTTAACATATATTTTTGAATAATTTTTCCAATCACAAGTTTATAAGTAATAACGGTTTGACTAAACTGTAATTTTCGACGAAAAATTCAAAACTTTTTATCTTAAAATTTGATAGCCTTACACGAAAACTGTCTTCAGCAAACTTATTCATCTCGTCAAAATCTACAACTTTGCTGAAGATACCATGAAGCTATTCCTTCAATATGTTTAGTTATGTCAATAATAAAAAATCGTCAAACCGTAACTGCTTTTCAACGTGTGATTGGAAAAATCACTCAAAAACATATGTTAAAATTTAAGTTATGTCTGATATTTTGTGAAAATTTCATTCAAATCGGTCCATAAATAACTGAGATATAGTTTATCAAAGTCGGTCAATATGCATGAAAAATCAAAAAAGTTGCAGTTTTTTTTCTCAGCGAAGAATTACACCATCAACGAAAATAGCGCGAAAGCAATAACCAATCGCGTGCGAGTAGTGAACGGAGTGACGAAACAACCAAGCGAGAACCCCACCACTCGCCATCGGTGAATGGAGCTCGAGCAAATAAAACCACTGGTTGTTCTGCTCCCAGCTCATTCACAAATCGAACGGCATAACGAACGGATCAAGCAGCGGAGCAGCAAAGAAGAGCGCGTGAAAGCCACAGCAGTGTGCGAGTAGCGAACGGGACCAGAGAGCAACGAAGCGAAAGCAACAACTGAAAATCATTCAGTGGACGGATTAGTAGTCAGCGCCAACCGGCGACCTGTTGGAAACTAACGCCAGCGAAATATACACCATCTGCCTCTCCTTACCATTCATATTCTTGTACATGATGAATTCAATGAAATGGTTTGGTTTGGCGATGGAGCAAAGAGTTATTAAGGATGATTTTACTTAACAAAGAGTTGTTGATAAATATTCCAATCAATAAGAGTTGTTTTGAAAAAGTTCACTTTTATCAGAATTTTCCTCGGAAAATTTCTGCTTTACCAAAGAGTTGTTAATGAAATTCCTGCAGCAAAGGGTCGAGTTTCTCCCCACGAATATTTCCAGCCAGGACCAGTCATGGAGGACAATCCATCCAGAGCATCACGGCCCCCGCTTCCAAAATTCTCGAGAACGGAAATTGGAAAACGTATTAAAATTGCGACATTAAAATCAATAAATTGTTTCTTGACCAATTGTAATGAGCAACTATTGATCTGAATTGATTTTTCTACATGTTGTCTATTGCGTTAATCTGAGAAATAGGCTATATGAAATTGATGTCTTGGCAAGGGACGTACAAGATGAGCATTATGCTGTTATTGCATCCCGACGGCACTGCAGCAGCGTCCTCGGAAACATCCTCAAATTATCGTATTGTCGATTATTCGTGATAAATCAGATATTGTATGATGCTACGAGATGAATTAAGAGATTATAGCAAGTTTGTGGTAAGCACATTGAGAAATATTACTAGCTATACTGTGTTTACCACGAGAAGTTCTTACTAGCTCGAAAGTGTAAATGAAATGAACCGAATCCTGTTGTTGTTACAGAGGGATTTTAATCCGAAGGACATTCGTCCCTTAAATGAACCGAAGCTGTCGAAGATAGCATATTTTACATAATTTGAATTGCAGACGATGCTCCTCCCTTTCGTATTCTTCGCCTTCTTCTGATTGACCAATCTAGGATAAGGTACATGAAGTTGATGTCTTGGGCAGGGATTTACATATCTTGGAAAATTCACATGCGCTTTCGTATGAACAGTAAAAATATCAACATTATTTTAATAGCTTACAATAAATTAAAATCACGCATGATATTCAATAGTTTTCTTTATTATGACGGTAAATTTATGATCCATGGGTGCCAAAATTATTACAATTGTTCAATGAAAATGTCTATTCAAATGCATTCTTAAAATGTCGCAATTTTGTTACATGTGATAATTTTGCTAATCAAAGTGTTCCCACAAAATATGGAACATCAAAGACGCTGTTGGAAATGCCACTCTATTTTACAATTGTTGTGGAATGTAGAGCACTCACCCCGACGGCACTGCAGCAGCGTCCGCGATTACAGTCTCAAAATGGTTGAGTCATAAATTATTCATGACAAATGAAATTTTGTATGAAGCTGTGAAATTGATTTAGGAATATTAGAAGTCATATATAAAGTCGGAAATATTTCTTTTTTAACTCTTTTCCACTAATTTGATGGCCCTGAAAAGGGCCGATGGCTTTGTTAGCTTTGATGTTCTTACAGATAAATAACACTGCGGGATGTTATCAGTTGATTGTCATGGTCAAACGGGGAATCCTCAACTCAAATGTATAAATTTGAGCAAGTTATTTGCTTATACGACGAACCGAAAGATTCGTGGCGTGGATGACGCACAACAGTAACAGGTAGTATCACCGGGCTTAAGTCGAAATCTGATGATGGCAGCGATGACGATGGCTGGGTGAACGCAAACAAGCGGTGACGCACAAAGCGAGAATGACTTGCCCGCCCGACCGTGTTCACAGTTCGACCGCAAATTTTCCTGAGGACTGCTTCCTCTTCTTCTTCTTCTTCTTCTTCTTCTTGGCGGCGGCAGCGGTGATGACTTTGGCTTCGGACGGCATCTTCTCTCGCTCGCTCGACAGTTTGATTTGAGCGAAGCAAGACAAACGGAGAGGTCCTTCGCTATTGATGTCTGTGCCTGAGAAGCACGCCCGGTCAGAGCAAGACGATATGTCGCCTGCTGAGATGCGATCCAAGCGGAAAATGGAAAGCAAATGACGTCAAAATTTCTCTAGCACCCCTATTTATAAATTTATTTATAAATTTGCTTGAAATCAACGTTCTCTTCTAAAACAGTTATTAAACTATTTGGACAGTTATGTGGGATTCAGTAAGTAAACGACATGACCCTTTGATGTCTTGTCTTTCAATTGAGGTGCCATTCAAGGAATTTCGTTGAACCAGAAAACAGTTATAAGAGTTCAAAATATTTCATGCCAACGTAAGGCTCTTGGGTTTGAAACTCCAATTTTACTCCTGTATAGAGAATTTTTATTTTACTTTCAAACTGTGCGGCATAATCAAATGCAAAAGCATTCAGTTCCCGATGGTTAGTACCTGTGCTTTTACTGTTCATACAGTGCTGTTCTGAATAATAGCAGCGCATGTCGATTTCCATACAAAATGCTCAACTTTGACATGCAGTAGTTTTGTTCCCTTTCAAGCAATCGAGCTGAAATTTTCTCCACAGAACTACAAATATGATCAATTTTGTAAACACAAAATTTCAGTTTTTTCTGAGTTCCTGCCGAAAAGTGAGACACTAGGTGAAATTTTTCGAAAAAATAGCAGTTTTTCATTTTAAAATTTTTCTTCTAAAAATATTTTAAACATTTTCGGTTTAGGTGTAGGTTTGATAAGTAGGAGGAGATTGTTCCAATGGTAAGTGATATACAATTTTAAACTATAATGTCAAGCCGAAATTCAAATTTTTAAAACTGCTATTTTTTCGAACATTTTCACCTAGTATCTCACTTTCCGGCAGGGGCTTAGAAAAGTTTGAAATTTTGTGTTTACAAAATTAGGCATATTTGTAGTTCTGTGGAGAAAATTTCAACTCGATTGCTTGAAATGGAACAAAACTACAGCATGTCAAAGTTGAGCATTTTGTATGAAAATCGACATGCGCTGCTATTATTCAGAACAGCACTGTAAGTCGCAAGGTGGAACTTTCCCCGAGGTCGTGTACGACTATGACAAAAGCCAGGATGAGCAATTGGTATATGTTGGTTTGTCGCGGGTTACTTCACTGCAAGGGCTATTTTTGACAAACTCTTCCATTTTTTTGACGTTGGATAACGTCTTACGGCTACATACTGGGGTACAATTTCGAAAAAACGAAAAATCGCTCGCGTCACGAAAAGTGGTTAGATTTTGACTGTTAATAACTTACTAACGCCCGGATAGATTTTCAAGATTCTTGCACCAATCGATTGGAAATCTTTCGAATCTACTCCAACAATGAAAACTATTGATTATCATGACTAAACTATTGAAAAATTGGGAAATATCGAAGCATGTCTTATTTTTCATAGAAAAGCACATTTTTCTTGTGTATTCCTGACACAGACATCATTGCGCGATATCTTAGCCACTTTCGTCATTCAAAGGGAAACGCCCCTTTC
This sequence comes from Aedes aegypti, assembly GCF_002204515.2. NCBI lineage: Eukaryota > Metazoa > Arthropoda > Insecta > Diptera > Culicidae > Aedes > Aedes aegypti. Next base: position 114,012,045 of record NC_035108.1, on the reverse strand, counting down.
GGTCTTCTTCTTACTTCTCTTTATTATCTCGTGTTCAGTCGAAGCCAACCAAACTCGACTTCACGCGCGCATCAATCAATCGTTGACCAGCAACCGGAGAAGGACTCATATCGGAATAAAATTTACACGTTCGTCGCTGCTGCTGCTGTTTATTCCCAAGTTAAAAGCTGCGGGTTCCGTGTAATCGCTCATCATGGCCCTTGGCATCCAGCTAGCCCATCGAACTCGTGGAGAATGCGTCCAGAAACCTTGATAATTACCGTCGGAGGAGTGAGCAAACCATCGAATACAAGGATGGACAAGAAAGCACAAAATTACCGACCGCATTTTAATTTAATCGTTTTCGGTGATCTTTTGGTGTGTTTCTGTCTAACAATGGAATGAAAACCCAGTTTGATCGACGGTGACTACCACCAACCGTCCTTTTCAGGACGACAATTTCATTTTAAAAGAGTTGTGAGAATTTTCCACCGTGAAGAGCGACATTACTGATGATTGGTTGTGATTGATTCAGATTTTGGTCAGTCATTTGCACGCAACCATAAATGGGAAATAAATTTCCCATTGCGCGCGCGCGGGGCGATCCTCGACAGTGTGTGCATGAGTCGGATAAATTGCGAACGGCACTTGAATGAAGAATCCCTCCCGGTTTGTTTCGCATTTAGAGATGATCGCATAATGCCGTTGTCGCCGTCGCTACCTAAATGATACTAGAGCGATCAGTATCAACTCGTCGAACACAGAGCTAAAACTAATAAGCAACAGCTTTGTTGACGTTTCGATTTGGTAAGACATTGTCGATCGAATGGAAATACGCACACAGAAAAGACTGCGAAAATGCTACCGCCGCCCGACCAGAACGACGGGAACCTATGTTAAACTTTGTTTGCCATTTATCTCCGTTGAAAACTAATCATCCGAAACATTAATTGATAACTAAATAAATTATTTAATCAATTTTGGCCCTGAAAAGGGCAGTTGTTTGAAATTGTGCTTCAATGCAATTTCAGCACGTTCGCCACGGATACGACGAGTATCGAAAGGCTTCGGAACCCACTTAAGCAATCAATCTTAGTGGATCATGCGTGGACCTTCAAGCGGAATATTTGTTTGTTGAGCAAAAGTTATCGCTCATGCTTCTTCTTCCATCGACCGGTTGAAGAGTTAATCGAACCAACCAAATAATAACACAAAATGTTCATAATAGGTCAACAATGGCATGCAACAAATAGTGTGAAAATTGATTAGAAGAGCACTTATTTTCGACCTACAAGAATTCTGTGCCAATTTTCGGATTTTCATACAAAATAGGCCAAAACCGTATCGAAAATCGGTCGAAAGTTAGTGTTGGGTCGAAAATTGGTGCTGTTCTCTCAGAAATCTTTCATAAGTTCGTGACGGTCTCAAGCCAGGAAATAGAAGATGCTAATGTTATCCAACGTCACTTTGGCGGTCGTATCTCGGAAACAACCTCTTACTTTTTAAGTTCCATCACGCCAAAGGCAGCAATTCTCCCAAGAGGGTTGACTTGAGGAATGAGCTGCAGCGCTTAGGCAATCATCGATTAGTGACGCTTTGAGACGAACTGCGTGAAATACTGGATCATAGCGGCCAAGCCTGCATATTGATGAGTATCAATGTACAGAGCCTAAATGCTCATGCAATGGATATTGCTACAGACCAAAGCACTGGACCGATTCAATCGATTATCACGATCGAAGCACCCGAGCTATCAAACATCTAATCTACTGGAGGAGTATGGCGAACTACAGCTGGAGCCAGAAACCGATCACCCAACCAAGCAACACAAGGAAGCAACGACCAAACAAACAAATTCAATCATCTGGCATTATTCCTGGAACACCAAACACTGGTTCTCGGAACCACAGAACGACAAATGGTTCTTTTCAGGAATACCAAAATGAGTCCAAAAAGAGTTAACTTCTGAAAACTTCATCCGATCAATAACAACACAAAACTAGTACACTTTCAAATTCATACACTTGACAAATCAAATTATTAATCATCGTAGTTCTACGTCAACCCCGCGGTAATGTAATAGACATTACCCACCCCAATTTTTTCATTTGAATGCTCTAGCAAAGTGGTAGGTAGTGGTTATGAAATGAAAAATTCTGTTCTAAGATTGACCGAATTTTAGAACTTTTTCTCTATGTTGGCATAGGGTGATTCATAGAAATCTGGTTTCCAGCCTCCAGCGGTTTCAATTCTTATGCAGCGAACTGGACTATCGAAATTCAGGTTTTTTGGATCGATTATTACAATTGCGAACGCTTTATGTATTGTTTCAGAATCATTTCACATGTTGTTGATGTTTTTCTAGCAAAACCACGCCTACTTCAATAACGAGTATCTCTGATTGGGGGAAGAACATTAATATCTTTTGAAGGCATTTGATGAGAAGAAATATGTTTCATTGTGTGTGTACAATCTATTGCCCACTGAAACGGAAGCGTTTTAATGGAAGAATCTTACTTCCAACTGAACTGAATTTGATGAATAGTTGCGAAGATTTTAAATACAAATGTTTATGATTAATTTGGATATATAGACAAAAAAAAATCAGAAAAAAATATATTTTTTTATGTAAATCAAATGTTTTTAACGAAAGTTGTTATTTTTTTTTTTTTTTTTGAAAATTTACGATTATTTAATGCTTTTTATGCGAGATATAAAAATAAAGCATCTAATTTTTTTTTACATGCATCAAAAACATATTTACCCTTTCGAATGCCTTCAAAAGATATTTGTTATGTTTGCCTAATCAGAGATATCGCTTTGATTCATGTTATAGACACTTGGGGCCTTACCTAAATACAATTTATTAAAATGCTAACAAAACAAAACATTCTGTGTAATGCCTCAGTTTCATCAAGCTTTGAAAAAACATACTTTTACATTGAGTAGTACAGAATCTGATTGCATATTCTGAGATCTAGTAACCCATTTCCGCTTAACGTCCAAAAATATAACAGAAGCCCCGAGCGCCCAGCGTCTCATAAATAGGACAGTAGCTTCTAGCTTGTACTTGGAGAACCAACCATTGTCCACCTCGCAAAAATTGGGAGGCTGCCGGATAACAAGACAGCTCCTATGGTCTTTGCATGATTTCAGTTTGAGGCTATAGCATCACCTGCAATCTGTTGTCAATATCTGGAACATTAAAACTATAAAGCAAAGGACTAAGACATGAGCCTTGGGGAAGGCTTATAGAGATGATTCTGGAAGTTTTTCATCCGGTTCTTTTTCTTCCACTTTCGACACTTCACCGGATGGCTCAATATTGAAGAGGAGGTACGATCCTGCTACCTCGGCTACCTTACAAGCCGTATTGTTCTGCCAAACTTGAAGAGTTGATGACACTGATTCCGGCACCGGAATATAAAAGTGCCTCCATTTCGGTCTCGAACTCTAATGGGAGGACATTTCGTCACACTCACACAAATGTGATGAATTTGCTTCAAAGGGTCAAAATCAAAATTAGCCTTGTTTGGTGTGGGAACCTTTTAGATTTGAGAAGCGGTTCGATTCCCTTCTGCACTTCACGAACCTTATTTCCCTGATTATATGTTCCTGAACACCTTTCACAACAACGATTCGTCCCCAAGATTTCCACAGCCGTAGCAAAATATTACCTTTCGTGTTCAGGATTGTTCCTCTATCCATGACTGTTCTGCTGACGATTTCCGGCAAACTCGTTGATGTGGTTGGGTCGCAGTATTGTTCTGCTGTAGCTTCGGTGCGCTCTGGGTTGATTGCCGGTTCTCTCTGGTTGGATGCAGTCGCATTGCGTTAATCGTTGCTGACTCATCGGTGTGGTAGTCCGATCCATCCTCCAACTCTACGTTGTGAACCATATGCCGTGGTTCACCGGTCTGCTGCAGGCTTGGATCTGCTGCATCTATCCGATGGTTCAGCTTGACCAATTGATGTAAGTCGTTCACGTCAACAATGGATATCTTTGACCGGTAGTGCTGCCTCATGTTGTCCCAGATGACACTTTGAATTTTCTTGTCTTTAACAACAGTTTAGAGAGCATTCGGTTAAGCTTCTCGATTTCGGTGACGAATGCGATGAATGACTCTCCTCGCTGCTGTTACACAAGGAACCAACCAGATGACTGCTTGGGATTAACAGGCACCCTCAGTGTATAAGTGCTGGTGATCTTCTATTTTTAGGCAACAATGGTGCCTGTAACGTCAGAATGCGGGGAAGGGGAAGGAATTGATGATGCATCCAACTGGCTCCCACGGTCGGCCGTATATACCACTGCGTCAACGCCAGTTCATGCAAGAAGGGTGAAAGCGTGGGGTAATTTTTATGGCAGAGAGGCTTGTTGATTTGTTTAGCAGACTGCCTATGTATCAGGCGTAAAGGAAGGCATGCTATAATGATGAACGAATGGAAGCAGGGACGAAAAAAAATCATGCTCACTATACTCAATTCACTGACATTTATGCTAGAGATGGTCGGGTCTCGGGTTTTCAAAGATGTTCAGGTTGGGTTCGGGCTTGAAAATTTAAAAATTTTCGAGTCGGGTTTGAAAGGTACAAAATTATCGGGTACGGGTCGGGTTCGGGCTCGAAAAAAGTAGGGTTTTGTCGGGTTTGGCTCGGGTTTGGTGAGAATGAAGAACAGAGTAACAACCTAAAAGCTTCCCTATGCTTCAGAAACGATAAATTTATCATCTTTTCAAACTCGGGTTCTATTCGGGTTTTTCTTAGACATTTTTTTCGTGTTTCGGGTCGGGTTCGGGTTTGAACAAGCGAAAATTTTTCAGGTTCGGGTCGGGTCCGGGTTTGCTTTTCAACTACAGTCTCGGGTTCGGGTCGGGTGCGGGTTTTAAGAAATAAAATAAGTCGGGTACGGGTTGAGTTCGGGTTTGAAAAATGTGAAACCCGACCATCTCTAAATGCCACCATCAAAGTAACCGCACCACCACCAATATGATTGTACCAATGAAGATGGCACAAAAGTAGATGGGCAAAACAAACAACGATGCCCGTTATTCGTTGGTGTTTTTGATTATCAGAAGCAGAAGAGTATCAGTTTTTGAAAATTGATTATCAATGAGGTTCATATTAATTAAAAAATGGGTAATGAACGATCCGATGCACGGAATCGATTATATTGACGCGTCTTTAGTGTGCCTCGTGCAAAAATTACAACTTCCCGAAGCGGAATTTAAAAAAAGTCAAGCTGATTAGAATGAATATCATTTTTTGTTTCCGATTATTACAAACGGTTGAGTAGCAGCATGTTAAAAGGAACTGACAAGCGCTTTGCCAATCTTTTTTGTGTTGTCAAGGTGAGGATAAAAACAAATAAAAATCAACGAAGATTCTACCCAGCAAGTATCAATGTAGGCGAGGGTAGATTGAGTATTTTCGTCCCTGAATGGAATCGCTTGCCCTCTCCGACCCACGTGTACCGCCGGGAAAAAACTCCGAAGCGGGAAAGCGGGGTTGAAAACGGTGTGACGGGCCTTGTAACATGCCACGAATCTGTCGCATCAGCTAGTCGCACTAAAAGACTCAAGGGGTCAACGATGCTTGAACCCTGGTCGATGGCCGAGCCTAGAACACGGTCTTCTGCAAAAAGATCGCTAGGCTGTCGATTTACGCTCAGCGCCAGATTCGAACAGGGAACTCATTCTGCAAATGGTATGCGGAGTGGAGCAAATTAACCAATCAACACGAATTCATTATTTCACTCAAGGTGAGTGATATTTACAGGGGGTATTTCGAAGGACTGATTCAATATGATCTGTGCAACTTAAATTATTATAAATTTTTAATTCTTCCTTAAATTCAATTATTCGTGGTAAGGCCACAACTCTTCTTATTTTTTCCCCTTATAATTGTTCAACCTCGATTATTAACTTTCGATTGAAGCTGAAAGATTTGTAGCACTAAAATCACATTTGTTAGAAAATTTCGGTACACATATACAGTCACCCCACAGTTATGGATCAGCTAAGCATCAATTTTTAGAATAAAATATGATTACAAATCATGGTGACCTTGTACAAAACAAAATTACCCGCCTGGCTATGCCGAATATAGTTGTTTTCGAGAAAACACATAAAAAATCTCGATTATTTACGAGAAAGTGTCGATTTCGATAGAAATTTCAAACGTTGTCCATCCCACAGATGTGGATCAGTGGAACAGGAGGGTCCTTATTATGGATCAAATCGACTCATATTATGGATCAAAACACTATAAAAGCAATTTATCTGTGAAGTAAACGAATGGTGTGTTAGTGAAAGTATACGTTCCGGCGTTTCTTTCGGAATCGTCTTATTGTTGATTCATAACAGTGGTACGGGTTTCATTGCCCAACAGTTATGAATCAAGGATTCTATGAATACGAATAACATTTTATTTCATACGAACGAATAAAATATGCTAGAGGATGTTATGATTTATTGCAATGCTGTACAGATTTATGGTTCACGTAGATAAAATGTGTTCTGCGTAATTGCAGCTCTATTGGATGATATATTCTCCGTTTAAGCCAACTTTGATCCATATCTGTGTGCTATCCATAACTGTGGGGTGACTGTACCCTAATTTCTACAAATAAGTAAGTTAACCATTTCATTGCTATGAAAATGTGGATCACTGTAATTTAAACAACATCAAAAAAGAACCTGACACAAACAACCTTGTAGAAAAAGTTTTATTCTAAAGCATTAAATACACCCATCCTCATAAACCTGATTTCTGGACCACAGTGCAATGTAAATTGAAATCAGGCAAACTTTAAGAACTTACTTTCCGGCCCTCCATACAGACAGTTATTTGATCTCCTGTCCTGCGTGGCAATCACCCCGCTCCATATGACAAGCAAGTAAATTGAAACGCAAATAAGCCTCAACAAGACGGGGCGGAAGACTCGGCGACAAACGAAACGTATCTACCCGATATCACACTTCAATTTACCTTCAAGTGGCCCCTCTCAAAAGTTGTCGTCCAACCACGCTGTTGTTGGAAGCGAAGACGAAGCTCACCTTTCCCGTGCTCAATGAAGTGTTGAGGCATGTGAAATTTGATAATTGATTCCTCTTCAGCATCGCGCGGGGCAAAACGGCAAGACGAAAGTGCCGAGGAACGGTAGTTCCTTTTCGACAGACACAGGTGGACACAGGAAATTGTGTCTTATTTCAAGTATGGATTTCCGACACAAGCTGGATCGGAAATGAACCTGACCGGTGTGCGGTGGCGATGGACAGACCATCCTCCCTCATCGATGGGGGGGATCGATGAGTTATTTTTAAATGCCGAACGGGGGAAGCCTTTGGAATTTGGAGGCTTGATAATTTCGAATATGTTAAACCGGATGCCGGATGGGATTGCTAGGGAGGATTTACTGCACTTCCTATGAAAGGGGAATTCGCTTTACATTTACTTTAGTTGGGTAACTCAATCCATTTGGCGAAGCATTGCGAATTCTGCAATGTATGACTCATAAAATTAGGTGGGTTTCTTCGAAATGCGCACTTTTTTCCAAAGGTGAAATGGTTAACAATGACAATTGCATCGAAGTGAGCTTCCCAGTTCAATGATTTAGACAAATTTTCATAACATCAAGTCGAAGCAGCTCCTAGCCCAGTTTCTTCAATTCAAGTGAGGAAACAAAGAGTGTCGCGTATTGAATAGTTGTTCCGAATTAGGATGATTTTGGTTGGAGATCTTGTGCTCTATCAGGGGAATCAAGCTTTCCTTCCAAATCACAAAGAAAGGAGACTGTTGTTTTGTTGGAAACTCTTAAATATCACGAACTTGTTATCAAACATCTTCAAGAGAAGAAGCACATATCACCTGAAATGATCAAAAATTGAATGAGTGATTTACAGTTCAAGTAACCATTATGAAAAAGTGAACCCAATCTGGCTTTCGTCGGATAAAGTTTTCTCAAGAATATTATTTAGTTCACTAAAGTGATATAAATAATATTAAAGCTTTAGAAAAAAAAAAAAAACAAAAATTATGTTTGATGTCCGTGTGACATGGGAATATTTCCAAAAACCTGAAAGAAATTTCCAGAATCCCACTCAGTGCCTTCGGTGCCAAAAGTGGGGTCGTGGTACAAAACATTTCCGCATGGATGCTAAATGTATGATTTGCGGTGGTTCTTCTCACGCTAAGGACGTCTGTCCTGTGAAAGAAGATACCAACAACTTTGTATGTGCGGGTGCGGGTTGTCGGATAACCATTTAAATCTTATAAAAATCTGGCATAACTGCTTATGTATGTATGCAAGCCAATTTCGGTCTCGTAATTTATATTCGCTTTTAACGTTAACTTGGAAGTGTAAAATCGTAGTTTTGATTTAATCGTCCGTCTGTGTATTCTCTGAAGAAAATTAGTGGACTTTTATGTGCTAGTGTGACGTGCATTAGTGATTAATTCTTATTTGACGAGTGATTTGTTTTGCTCGTTCTGGTTCTGCCATTCATCAAACGCTTACTGCCCATCGCGCCGAATTATTTTTCACCTGAAGTGACATCTACCAGCATTCATCGCAAACTGGTGCTAAGCGTTGCTTATCCGCTTATTTGTGCTTTCGGGTACCGCTACTGTTCAAAAGTGTTCCAGGAAACATACCCATAGGCGCATCGAGATGGCTAAAAATTGTGGAACATGCTCAAAAGCTATCAACGGCATTGACGTGGTAGTGTGCCGTGGTTACTGTGGAGGATTTTTTCATTTGAATGAATGCTCTGGGGTAACAAGAGCGATGCAATCGTACTTCACATCAAACAGAAAAAACCTTTTCTGGATGTGCGATAACTGCGCCGAATTGTTTGAGAACTCCCATTTCAGAGTAATCTCAAATCAAGCTGATGAGAAATCTCCTCTCAACTCGCTTGCATCGGCTATTACTGAGCTGCGTACGGAAATTAGACAACTGCATGCAAAGCCAGTAGCCTATCCATCTCCAGCAGAATCACCGCGCTGGCCTTCTTTTGATCAAAGAAGAGGTACCAAGCGTCCCCGTATAATCGAAACGAATGTGCGCGCCCAGGATAGCTGTCGTGTTGGTAGTAAAAAGGCAGAAGAGAACGTTGTATCAGTCGCGATATGTAAATCTGAAGCAGATAATAGATTTTGGCTATATCTGTCTAAAATTCGCCCAGACGTCACAACGGAAGCTGTATGTGAAATGACGAAAGCTAATCTCAATATGGAAAACGATCCGATAGTGGTTAAATTAGTACCGAAAGGAAAACAAATCGAATCACTTTCTTTCGTCTCCTTTAAAATTGGCCTGGACCCGTTACTCAAACGAAAGGCACTTGACCCTGAAACTTGGCCTGAAGGACTGCTGTTCCGAGAATTCGTCGACTATAGTGCCTCAAAATTTCGATCTACGCTGAATATGAACACGAGAATGACTCCGTTGCTACAACCTCAAACGCCGGTATCTTCAGTGACCCCTGTTATGGACCTGAGCTAACCTTCATCAACCCAGGACGCAAAAGTATTAGAACTATGGAAGCCCCGTATTCCCCCAACACAGTCCCGTTTTTCCTGCCTACGCTCATCAGTCGTCCTGTTCCTGTGTTTGGGTGCGAAGAAGGGGTCTTCCAAACCGTCTCAATTGGCAAGTACACATGCGATGTGAACAAAACTCTTCCGGTAAAGTCATCCAATTCTAGCAACACGTCACCAAACTACATCTGTTCGAGATCACGCCATCAAAAACATGTTACAATCATGAATAATCAACCATCATCGTCCATCGAGCTTTCAACACACACCGAGTCACCGGGATGCACGCCTGCCAGTCTCAAGGGAGCCCCTAATCCTCTCGTCACAGTCGAGCCACTCCTGCCAGCGTTCAGCAGCCATCCCGGTCCTGTGTACGAGTTTGGAGAGGGGGTCTTCCGACCCGCAATTGCAGGCAAGTATACGTGCAATAAGAATTTCAACCTTCCGGTAAATCCCGTCGATTCTAGCAACGCAATGTCCATCGCAAGCCCACCATCATCATCATCCTCATCAACAATCCTATCCTGTTCATCACACGCCGAGCCACCGGGATGCACGCCTGCCAGTCTCAAGGGAGCCCCTAATCCTCTCGTCACAGTCGAGCCACTCCTGCCAGCGATCAGCAGCCATCCCGGTCCTGTGTACGAGTTTGGAGAGGGGGTCTTCCGACCCGCAATTGCAGGCAAGTATACGTGCAATAAGAATTTCAACCTCCCGGTAAATTCCGTCGATTCTAGCAACGCAACTTCCATCGCAAGCCTACCATCGTCATCATCTTCATCAACAATCCTAACCTGTTCATCACACGCCGAGTCACCGGGATGCACGCCTGCAAGTCTAATGGAAGCCCCTAATCCCCTCGTCACAGTCGAGCCACTCCTGCCAGCGTTCCACAGCCATCCCGGTCCTGTGTACGAGAATGGAGAGGGGGTCTTCCAACCCGCTCAAGCAGGCAAGTACTCTCAAGCCCCGACATATGCTCTACCTGATGCGACTGAACATTCCAGCACTTTAGGCCGTCAAGAAGACATTATGCTACCTCCACACGCCGTTCAATCACCTAACGCAGATGCTATTGAAATCATTGAAAATTCAAACGTTATGGTAGGGAACGGTGCTGATCGCCTTCTCTCCATCTACTATCAGAATGTTAGAGGCTTACGAACTAAAATAGTTCAACTGCGCTTGCTGCTCAGTAGCTGTGACTATGATGTTTTAATATTCACAGAGACATGGTTGCGTGCGGATATCGAAAGCAGTGAAATTTCAACTGACTACACTTTTTTCCGATGTGATCGCAATGAACGTACTAGTCATCATTCACGCGGTGGTGGAGTGCTCATTGCAGTCAAGAACAGATTGAACTGCGATTCAATCGAAATGACAAACTACGAGAGACTCGAACAAATTGTTGTTTGTATCAGGTTTCAAAAACATTCTCTCTATATTGCTGCCATCTATCTTCCACCAAACTCGATCCCCGAGCTGTACGCCAAACATGCTGATGCAATGCAATTTATCGTTGAACAAGCAGAAGCGACTGACATTGTTATGTCGATTGGTGATTTCAATTTACCCAACCTATGCTGGCAGCAGGATGACGACATAAATGGCCTCATTCCAACGAATGTTACTGCTGAACATGAACAAAGTTTAATTGAAGCTATGTTCGCTGTTGGCTTTCGACAAATCAATAGTCTCGTTAATTCAAATAGTAGACTTCTTGATTTAGCTTTCATCAATATTCCTGAACGCGTAGACTTGACTGCTCCTTCTTCACCGTTGTTGCCGATGGACATCCATCATCCACCGTTTATCCTTTTGCTCTGTGAGAACGACGAACTTCTGAACCTAGCGGACGACGATAATTACGAAGTCAAGTTCAATTTCGAAGTATGTGATTTTGAGCTCTTGAGTGACATTTTTGGAAGTACAGATTGGAATGCTTTGCTTGGAAATACGAATCTTGAAGCGATGTTATCAGCCTTTTACCAAAAACTGAACAGTGTATTCGGTGAACATGTGCCAAAGACAAGACGTAACACGAGATCGATTTTTAATAAACCCTGGTGGACTCCCGTGCTACGCAACCAACGTAACAACCTCAGAAAAGCACGGAAACGCTTCTTTCAATCAAGGGACGATTGCGACAGAAGTCATCTTCAAGAAATTGAGATACGGTATAAAACGCTACTTTCATCCACCTACGAGAGCTACATTTCTACAGTACAGTCAAGTCTCAAGCAAAACCCGTCTCGATTTTGGGAATTCGTGAAAAATCTTCAATCTAGTAATCGCATTCCTCCGAGCGTAACATATAACGGAATTGAAGCTCACAACACTTCGGAAGCCGCTGATCTATTTGCAGAGTTCTTTGAAAGTGTATTCAGCAAAGTATCGCCTGTGCAGCGTTCGAATATTTTTGCACACTTGCAAGAGCATGATTTTTCATTTCCTGATTTACAATTTTCACCGGATGAAGTCCTAGAAGCTCTACGTGATCTGGATATAAAAAAAGGGCCCGGAACCGATGGTATTCCTCCCCTGGTAATAAGGAATTGCGCTGCTGCATTGTGTATTCCAATAACATGCATTTTCAATTGTTCCCTTCGCGAAAGGACATTTCCGGCTGCATGGAAAATGGCCTACATTGTTCCGGTTTACAAATCCGGGAGCCGTAATCATGTTTCTAATTATCGGGGTATATCCATACTATGCTGTCTTTCGAAAATTCTGGAGAAGTTGATTCACAAAACTCTGAGCAACACACTGACATCGATCATCTCCGAAAGTCAACATGGATTCATGAAAAATCGCTCAACGACAACGAACCTAATGAGCTATGTATCGACGTTGTTTCGGGAAGTGGAAGCAAGGCAACAGGTTGACTCTATTTACGTAGACTTTGCCAAAGCATTCGACACGGTGCCGCATATTGTGGTGATCGAGAAGTTCAAGCGCTTGGGCTTTCCACGATGGCTCACCGAGTGGCTCTACTCATATCTAACGAACCGATACGCCTTTGTGATGGTCAACTCAACGCGTTCTCGTACGTTCAACATTACGTCCGGAGTTCCACAAGGAAGTGTTTTGGGGCCACTTATATTCAACGTCTTCATAAACGACTTGTATTCGTTGCTCTCTTCATGCAATCTGTCGTTCGCGGATGATCTGAAATTCTACCGCACCATATCATCTCCTCAGGACTGCATCGCCCTCCAGGAGGACATCGACATCATGCTCATCTGGTGCGACAACAACGGCATGCGCGTGAATAGCGGGAAATGTAAAATAATTTCGTTTACTCGCTGTAACACCTCTTACCAGCATCGGTACTTCATCGGGGCGGAGGAGCTAGTCCGCGTTAATTCAATTTGCGACCTTGGTGTTACGATAGATTTCAAGGTGAGATTTAACGAGCACATCGGGCTGACTGTCGCCAAAGCATTCTCCGTTCTAGGAATGATTCGAAGGCACACCAACTCTTTCACAGATGTTTACGCCTTAAAAACGCTGTACTGTTCTTTGGTGCGGAGCATCTTAGAATATGCCTCTCCTGTCTGGTGTCCATCTCAGGTTACGCAGATACTTTCAATAGAACGAGTGCAGAAAAAATTCCTGAGGTTTGCGCTGAGTAGGCTACCGTGGAACGATGCAAGGAATTTGCCGAGCTACCATGAACGATGCCAGCTGATAAGATTGGAATCTTTGTCAGCCAGACGTACCAATCAGCAACGTTTGTTCATATTCGACCTGATCAAAGGGGGAATAGATTGCCCTGCACTACTGGAGCTGCTGAGTTTCAATGCTCCTTCTAGAAGATTTCGGAACGCTGTTCTTCTGTATATACCAAATCATCGGACTAACTATGGTTATAACAGCTCCTTGAGTTCTTGCTTGCGAGCATTTAACGATGTTGGAGACAAATTTGATTTTGACGTGACGAAGAACATATTTTTAAATAGAATAAGAAATTGATTTTACTTTTTTTATATACTAAATTCAGTCTGTACGATAAATCGAAGACGGTGTAAATAAATAAATAAATAAATAAATAAATGGTAATATCCAAATGTTAGCGCTGGTATTTTCAGTTGCTCCTCTTTCAATTACTACTACTCGGATTATTTAAAATAGAATAGGAATACCCACCCAAGTAACAATGGAGCATTATATTGTTGCTCATATGCATTGCTGTAAGCCTACCATTAAAGTAGGTTAAAAGTTGAAAAGGGTCCTGATATAGTCGAACTAATGCAAGAATGTTTATAAAGCAACCAAGCAGTTCATAAACTAATATTTGTGTATTGATACATTTGTAATGTAGCGTTTATGCTCTGTTGCCTGACAGCTCTTGAAATTTGTCGATTAAAAGCAATGTCGCATCAGTATTGTTGATATGCAGTAGAATACGTGCAATGTTATAATGCTTGTGGTTACTTGAACATGCTTTTGTCGCCGTAGGTAATTTCAATTCCATCTCTTTATCAACGCACAATCCCATCAGAAATCAACATAAAATGTACCTACTTCTAGTAACATGTCTTCCTTTGATTTTGAATTTTTAACTGAAAAATTGAATCAAATGATCGATGCAATGTCAAAAATAACCACTATGACTGAAGCAGTCTAAGTTGGTGTAAAATTAACTAATCAAATTTTTATTAGAATACGTACGCACAAAAAATCCTTTTAATATCGCTGCATTATATCAATCTCGATTTTAGCACGATTGTATGTTCCATTTTATCACGCCCCAATAATTGTATGCAGTTCATACATTTTACACTTGAAAATAACCCTAAACAATCAACATATATCTATTTGACACAAATTTCACTTGCTTTTCATTTCATACGCTCTTTTTAGTCAACATAGAGCTAAAATTTTGATGTAAATTATATGGTAGAAAAATACATTTTTATTTTATCACGCTTCGGTATATCACACCAAAATTTGTTTGGATCCGTGATCAAGGATGGAAAAAAATCAGCTCTTACGACAAACAACACGGTATCTGAATGGTCCAAGAAGTCCGTCGCTCTTGCAGCAACATGATTTCAACACGTCACCACGCGCGATGATCAAAGATATATCGAGCATCCTATGAACTATTTGTCGTAGGACAAAGGGTTTGTCGGATATTGTAACATGTTGCGATTAATGCGAATCAATTCAAAATTCACGGATAAACTCTCTCACATACCACGCACGATTGACTTTCAGATTAAAGACAACAAGCTAGGAGACAAATCGTGGAGTGCAATCAGAAAAAATCCTCAAAAATTATGACTTTGATTCGCGAACAATTGATCGTCAGCTCACAGGCTGAGCGATTCATTTTTCGCGGAGCGGAGTTTGTTGTGATGGCTTAACGCTCAACGCTCCGTCATCGTAATCATCGTCATCATCGAAACTTCAAAAGCAGTTTTTCTGTTCAAATCTATAAATTATACGATGAAAATGTGTTCACTGTGTTTCGGTTTGAGAATAGAATACAGTGAACACAATTTCCTGTAAATTTTCTTGATTTTGAACGAAAAAACTGCTTTTGAAAATTCCGAAATCAATGACGGATCCTGCCCCCTTAACGACTAAGGGTTTGTCGTTGTTGCTATGAACGCATGATAAAGAACAACCACGATGCATCATTTGTTTTATCATGATCACTAGATTTCCATCCTTGTCCGTGATACAATCGAGAGATTATTGTACTCGTTTGAGCAGTTTAATTTTCTAACAGATAAAAACATAGTCTGGTATTTACGGCCACTGGTGCCATTCCGTTACCCTCCCGTACCTAAAAGATAGAGCTAGCCGCAAGTTGTCCACACCGATTAGTATCTTGGGTGCCGCATTGTGATGACTGGCGATTGGAATCCCTCGCAAGTTCTTGTACCAATCGGCGGTTTTATCTACTTCGAAGTTTTGACCGGGTAGTCCGAGATTGTCCACGGTTCTCCCATTAAGCAGCTTGTGCCGTTTCTCTTGCCCGTGTCCAGTTATCTCGATTGCTATCTGCTGCGAGCTCTTCTCATCTCGTGAGGTATTTCCGGTCCAGCGGAGGTATAATGGTAGTGGCATACCCATTACGCCTAGCGAGGCAACCAGATCATACTCCACCAAGGCCAGGTCTGATCCTTCGTCGAGGAAGGCGAACGTGTTGATTGAACCGTTCGTGCCTTGCAGTGTCACTAGAATAATTCGGAACAGGGTTCCGGAAGATGAAAGACTATGTGTGTGATTCTCTTTCCGATGATCTCTGAGCACTCTTAGAGAAGTGCAGAAGTGGATGGTGGTGGAATTGGCGGCCTTCGATATCACAGGTTTTCGTCCTCGACAATGGCGTCTCCTGTGATTAAACAAACAATTCTGGCACAGACCGAGTGATCGCACTCGCTTCCACCGCTGGTTGACCGGAAGTTGCTTGAACGCATAACAATCGCGCACTCGGTGGCCACTGTGTTTACAATGCTTGCACTCGATCTGTTTCGGTACCGTAAAACGGGGTAACTTTGATAGTTTTTTCGAAGAAAACTTGAATATTTATGCATGCTTAGTATTTGGAAACTTGCAATCAGAAGACACAGTGTGTTTGTTTGACAAATTGAGATATGAATTTGCGAAAAAATACGCGTTCTAGTGAGACTCGAACTCACGACTCCGTGTACGCTAGACCGGCGCTTTAACCAACTAAGCTACAGAACACCTTATGATTCTGCGGAACTCAAACTGAATCCGAGTACTAACTATAAACACATCTCTACTGAATTTCGTGCTGGCAAGCATTCGGCTTATAGGTATGCGGCTGTAGAGCGTAAGAACTCAGTATCCATAAACAATTCGCTCTCACTTGCGTGGCAAAAGATTTATTCTTGATGGATATATAATTTTTCAAACAATCGAAAGTCGGTTTTCTGTTTTGGGGTAACTTTGATAATGGAGTATAAATCGAACAAAATTGAATGAACAACGAACATTTGTAGGGCATTGCATACCTCTAGGCGTTTAACGTTATATGGAAATTTGTGACTTAGATTACAAAAATGGTCCCAGTTTGTGAAAATGCTTTTCGCTAAGAGATTTGAGACCGATTTCAAGTTCTATGATAACTAGGCTGTCAAAGATAAGTGGCCAACTATTCAAAACTACATTAAATAGTGATCGTAGAACAGATTGTTTGTAAGCGTTTCGAAAATGCTAAAATTGTATAATTTTTTTAAATTCGTATAAAAAGCCTAATATGTTCTTGATTCAAATGAAAACCGCTCTTACATGAAGTGTCATACTAATATTCTTTAGTTTTGCATTCGTTTTGCTTAACTGATTAACAGAAATTATGATATTTCGTTTAGTATGTGGTGGGTTACGCACTATCAATGTTACCCGCATTATCAAAGTTACCCCGTTTTATGGTACCTCCTTCGGCTCGTATTAAGGTTTCTCTGTTTCCTCCACGTGTTAGTTAATAAATCCGTTATTCTACGGACGATCACGGGTTCGGCCGCGTTCCACCTCCGGTTCAAAGGTTACGACACTTGTAACATTCTGAGCTCTGTCTTTTAAGCCTACTTGTCCCATGTTCTTAGTAAACCTTATGGACCGCGGGACAAATATGCGTAGAACGGCAGAACAACAACCGGTTCAGCCGTGTCAAAATCGATAGGGGCTGTCCATTTTTTCTTTGAATTCCAGACCCCCCTCCCCCCTCGTGGTCATTTATCCATACAAACATTTTAAAATTTGTATGGACCGTGGTCATTAGACAGACCCCCTACCCATATGAGAGAACACGTGGTTTATGGATGTACCCTAAGGCGGCATCCATAAATTACGTAACGCTCGAAGGGGGGAGGGGGTAGGTTCGAGCGTTACGACTCATACAAAAATTTTAAAATTTCCATACAAAAAACGTTACGGAGGCCCCCCTCCGGGTCGAAAATTTCCAATTTTAGCGTTACGTAAAAAATGGATGCCGCCTAAGTCCTTTGGGCTGGTCGGACCTTGAAGCCGGACTTTCGCGCACCTTTCGAAGTAGGGAATTGAATAGCAGCTCCGGTCGCCCAAATCGCATTTGAAGGATCTTGGTGTACTTATCGCGAAACTGGAGAGTAATCGATCGTATTCCCGCTATGAGTATTTGAAGATTCTATGAATTTTACAAGTTCAGCAATCAAGACAATTGAGAGTTCAGTTTTCGGATTTTGTTGAATATTGTCTCACGAACGCAACGATAGTACGAATCTACAATTAGAAACGTAATGTGGAAACCAACGATCGTCGAGTGAGATGTTAGATCCTAGCCGATGAGGTCTGTTAACCTCAACGGGACACGCAGTCTTAAGTTATCCAGACCAATTAGTATTTTTGGCTGAACTAACTCAAAGTCTTCGATGGGCAACCCTCATAGATGTGGAAAGCGATGTGCCAATTCATTGTATTTCAATGTTTGGGTGGGCAACATCAATCGACTAACAGTGCGAGCGTGTGCGGTTGTGTATGGAGTGCTGGCACCAATGCACCAATGGATATATCGAACTTGAATCGATCCGAGTCAGGTTTCCTTTCCACTTCAGTGTCAGCGGTAATATTTCATCACTAACGCCCGGTCGCTCAGCTACGGAGTTCTCTGAAAGAGTATAAGATGAACCTGTATCGATGATGGCGTAGATTTTCTGGGAACTTTCACGACCATGTATTTTAACTGGAATGATCCGAAAAAAAGCCACTGCTATTCTTCGGAGGTAACGTGGCTCGGCGAAACATAAAAATTTTCCGATGATGCAGCAGAGTAAAGTAGACTCACGGTGTGCCAGAAACCGTTATTAACGCAAAAAAAAATGTCCAAGATTTTGGCACCTACCATTCGAAAGATATATTATTCAGGCAACTTCTCCGTGAATTTGAAAATATTTTAACGAGGGAATCGAAAGTTATCGTGATTTGAAGGTTTTGAGCTGTTTTGGAAGGGATTTTTACATACTTCACAATTTTCCCCACCAGTGCATCATTATTAATTTGTAAACTAGCCAAGTAACCATCAGCTCTGTATTAAGCATGCAAAACATATGATATCTAAGCATCTTCTCTAAAAATTTGAGATAATTTCTTCGAGAAAATCAAAAGTTACAATGATCTGTATATTGACCATTATTTCTATGAAGTTTAAATGAACAGTGTTCAGACAGACTGGACCAAGTGATTGCAGGAAAACTTATCCCAAGCGTTCGGAATATCGAAATGTTGGCGTAATTTACTGTGATAATGGAAGTTATTTAATGACAGATCTGTATCAAAATATCATCGGGAAAGTCAAATTTGATGGAGTCTCTACCATATCTTAGGAACGCTAAAATATCATCAAGTCTGGTCTGTCTGAACCAAATAAAAGCTTATTTACAAGGTTTTGCTATATTAAAGTACATATTTTACAAATAAAAATGTTTATAGGACTGACACTCGGTATTCAAAAAATATAGTAGTCAAGCATTTTCGGAGTTAGTTTGAAAAACACTTTATTAAAAGACAACATAACTGGAGAACTTCGAAGTTTTGGTCGCATGTTTACAGTACTGGTCAAGAGTCACAGGTTGTGCTTGTTTTTAAACACGATCCAATCGCATCGACCCTGGTAACTTCTTCACGAGCATTTGCATCAGAACTGGGTTCAACAAGTGGCAATACTGACTGGCTGCCCTGAGATGATCCACAAGGTTTTGCACTGCTAGTCCAAAGTGCATTAGTGTCTCCAAATGGTCATGTCGAAGCGCGGAATTTGATGGATCTTCTTCAGCATCGATCTAATGAGCAATTCTGGTCTACCAAAAAGGATTCGCAAAGTTTGTAATACGTGGGGCACACTAGCCAAGAGTAGTAAACGTCTTCTCACTGATTCCAAGGTGTTTCCTTTGAGAGATCGTTGAAGACGTACAAGGTTTTCTGCATCCGAATTGCCACAAGTGATAGTCGATTGCTCATCCTGTTCTTAAAAAAGTTGTTCTTCTTCGACTAGTTTAAGTTGTTCGGCCAGCATTGCCACACGAACACTATATGTCACGCTGCCGGTTGGGTCAAGAACCTTCTTTCCCCCTTTTGAGCCCACCTTAGAACTTGAAGCCGCTTTCGTCCCTTTCAAGAGTGGATCCGCGAAAGGAACGTTGAGATAGTCGTCGTTGGAAACCCCTGGCTTACCACAACGAACGTTTGAATATGGATTATTATTACTACAAATTGCGCAAAAACTCCACGACATACTTAACGAAATAACGAAGTTCCTGTTAATCAGTTAAGCAAAACGAATGCAAAAGTAAAGAGTATTAGTATGACACTTCATGTCAAAGCTATTTTCGTTGGAATCAAGTACATTTGAGGATTTTTATGCAAATATTACAAATTTATAATATTTTAGCATTTTTAAAACGCTCATAAACAATCGGTTCTACGATCACTAATTGATGGGGTCATAGCGAGTTCGTCGCTTATCCTTGACAGCCTAGTTGTAGTAGAACATGAATTCGGTCTCAAATCTCTCATTTTTGTAATCTATGTCAGAAATTTCCATATAGCGTTAAACGCCTAGAGGTATGCAACGCCCTATAAATGTTCCGTAATTGATGCAATTTTGTTCGATTTATAGTCCATTATCAAAGTTACCCCAACCAGTGCTGGAAAAGTTCGCATCACGAAGCAGCTCACGAGTGTATACCAACGCATAACAAACATCACAGACTCGGGATCTGGCTAGGTGTGAGTAAGCCCGCACCCGTCTGCTCGGGAGAACATTTCAAAAGAAGTAGCAACAAGCTCGCGAGCGTTTACTCGCGAGTAACCGAACAAGGTGTGATTTATTATGGTTTTGACAGACAAATTAATTGTATAACCATCATATCGATAGTAAACTACTAGTTTGTAGTCAAAAGCCCTTGAAAACCATAAATCTCGGAGGGTAAGCAGCTTTTTTTCCCAAAAGCACAATATGACTCTGAGCAGCTCCGAACACGTTCGCGAATCACTTTTTGCTTCAGTTACTCGGGAGTCGACAGATGCGAGTAAGCCAGCGCTCTGACGCTCGGGAGCGTTTGGTTTTGTTTTTGTTCCAGTTCAGATGAAGCGTTCGCCACTTTCCATCACTGACCCCAACACAGAAAACCGACTTTCGATTATATGAAAAATAATATATCCATTCAGAATAAATCTTTTGGCAATCTATCATGTGCATTCGATAATTAGGATACCAGTACTTGTTTTAAAAATATAAATTATATAAAAGATAAGTGACCAACTAATCAAAACTACATCAAATAGTGGTCGTAGTACAGATTGTTTGTAAGCATTTCGAAAATGCTAAAATTGTGTCAATTTTTGATATTCGTTCAAAAAGCCTCAAATGTTCTTGATTCAAGTGAAAACCGCTCTTACATGAAGTGTCATACTAATATTCTTTAGTTTTACATTCGTTTTGCTTAACTGATTAACAGCAATTATGATATTTCGTTTAGTATGTGGTGGGTTACGCACTATCAAAGTTACCCGCATTATCAAAGATACCCCGTTTTACGGTACCAATATGGACTTGTTGTTGTTATACCAGAAAGAAAGCTCTGCAGAGAATTCAAAATTTAATTTTAAAGATGATTCTCAAGTTGTTACTGATATAGTAGTAATGAGTTACATAGAATATCGAACAGATAAATACAATTATCATGTAAAAATTTCAAACTGCTCCGGCGGATGGAAAATGCTCGAATGTTTCGGCTTATATATACTATGTAAGCAATTTTGATCCTTTCTGTAGCGGCATAATGACAACGCAAAGTGTACAAACCTAAGTGTGACCAATTCATCATATTTGGAAATAGCTAGACAGCCATTTCGGCATTATTCCACTACCCAAGATGAGCAAAACCTCATACATTTGTAGTTTGCAACCCATTTCATTCAATTGCATAATGCCACGATTGAAAACAAGCCACGGCCGTGCGTTACTCACCACCGCCGAATCGAACCAAATAAGCAGCCAGCAGAGGACTGAAAGGATGGAGGGCATGTCCTGTGGCTGACACGACGATGGTGGTGGTGGAAAACAGCCCCAATCCATGGACGTGAGTGTAGGGAAACTTTCAAATTTGAACACGTACCAACTTGTAGCGAAACGTGTCTAAATGTAGTTTCGCAATTGCATTATGCAGTTTTTTTTCAACCTTTTCCGTTGTTGCTGCCAGTCGATTCATGTTGCCATTGAAGTTCGCCACGCTCTGTATTGGTTTGTTGCTATATCAAGTTGGATCGCTGCAGAAAAGGTATGTACCGTGATGCGGGGTAACATTGATCCGTTTTTTGGGTGTTTTGTAAGAATTTACTCTAAATATGCGAATGTTACTAGTTTGCAATGCGGTGTTTAAAAGTTTATTTTTTATCTTGAATGAGCCCTAGATACTTAATATCATCTGACCAATTTATTGGAACCCCTCTCATCGTAACAACATATCTACTTGAAGGTTTCAATTAAAATGCTTTTGGTTTATGTGGGAATATTATAAGCTGAGTTGTGGAAGCATTAGGAGAACTCTTCCATTTTTGCAAGTATGATGAAAAATTATCCAAACTTGTGCAATCTACTACAGATGACACGTCATTAGGCGGAGAGGGCTGTGTCATCCGCAAACAAAGATTTCTAACATTCCTGAGGTAAGTCAGATGTGAAAATATTGTG
Organism: Aedes aegypti; assembly: GCF_002204515.2. Classification (NCBI taxonomy): domain Eukaryota; kingdom Metazoa; phylum Arthropoda; class Insecta; order Diptera; family Culicidae; genus Aedes; species Aedes aegypti. The sequence goes on along the minus strand of NC_035108.1, from coordinate 113,989,812 downwards.
TAATATTGGTCCCAAAATGCTGCCTCGAGGAACACCAGCTTCTACAGGAAATCTTTCCGACTTGGAGTTCTGATAATTGAATTGAAGTATACGGCTTGACAGGTAACATTCGAATTTTAACAATGTATGATCAATGATACTTCGCATAACGGTATATGAGTTCGCCAAAACCAAAGCCAAATCCGTCTGCTTTGTAAAATTTTAACAAACTGCAGCCCCTTTCCGTTCTCCTCTTGTTCCGGATGGATTGGGACTGTGACGGTGGGTTTTGGGGTTGCGGCAGCAGGAACCTTCAAGAAATCGAAACGAACAACTTGTTACCGTGTAGCTGCATTCTCCCCCCTGGGCTCTCTGTTGGCAAAAGGAAGGTACATATTAGCATTTTCGGTACGCCAAAGCGTGGGTGGGTTGACGTTACATGCAAACCAAACAACACATCGGATCGACTACTGCTGTATTGCAGCTTCGACCTGTGTAGTATTACTTACTCGTTGGGTATATACGGTGAGCAAGAACAAAACAATCAATCAGCTTTCGGGTGTTTCTTGTTCGAGGAGGGGAGAAAACGGGAGGTAAGTAATCGGATTCCAAACACATTTCTTAGCGCCGAAAGCGGTCTTTGGAGCGGAAAAGTTGTATGATTTAGATTCAGTGATGTATTAACATTTTAGAAAATGTATTGATTTTGTTCCAGATGTCTTGGTATTTTGTTCGTCGTTATTCATCATTCAATTTGTATACAGCTAGGGTCGGTGTTCCCTTAGTGGACAGTCCCCTATAGTCGCACTAGTGGCTTTTCACGGCCATTTTGCTATAAATCTTTTCAAAATATTTTTTGACATGAAGGTCAGGAGCTATTTATCTAAGAACCATTGATACACAGCTTGATTTTGTTCAAAAAATGATCGAAATAATTAGTTTAGCTTAAAATTTGAGCTCCCTTGCGCCTATAGTAAACCTATTGTTCCTATAGTAGCACTTCTGAGAGAAATTTTTTTTATTATACTAAATAATTGATGAATTAAGAACTTTTTTTTACACCAAACGATAGCTTTTGATCTATACTTTGCAGGAAAATATGAAAGTTTTGTACAAATACGGTTTTGATTAGTATTTTGCCAACGCCGTGATGCTAGTGCTACTATAGGAATAGAAATTAGAAATAGTGCTATTATAGGCACATGTATTCCTAATGTGGCACAAGCGATAATAAATACAAACATATGAGATTTCGTAGTTTTCATATTTTTCCCACAAAACCAAGATAAAAAGCTTTCAGATGATGTAAAAATAATGACGCTAGCGTTATTTTTCGATTTTATACGAATATTTGTTCTTAGCTATGCGGCTATCGGTACATCGACCCTATAGCTTGGTTAGAAGGTTTAAAACAATCAACACGACGAGAGCAGCTTTTCTAAATTAACGGAGATATAGGTAGATTAAGAATTAAGATCAGTTTCAGATGTAATGTGACTTGCTGTCAAAGTGCCGTGGTATCAGCAGGCCAGCTCCAAAAGCACCTTCCCCGCCTTTTGGGAGATTTGTGCCATCGCCATATTGAGCCTATTTCATCATCTACCCGATGTGAGAGGAAAGGGAAGGGAAAGATGGGCGAAGATAGGAGTGGGGTCCCTTGAAAAGGGAAGATTGCATAAGCGAGAGCATGTAGCTCCATACCACAATGGGTTCAAACAGCGCTCTAAAAACGGGCACTGCAAAGGCGGGGAACCACCAGGTGATCCGTCGACGTTTAGACCCATCTGTCTACTAGACACGACGGGAAAGTTATTGGAGAGGTTGATTCACAACAGGATAGTACCGTATACGGAAGATGCGGACGGCCTGTCCAACAAACACTTCGGATTCAGGAAAGGTAAATCTACTCTGGACGCTATCCAGTCGGTCGTTCAGACAGCTGAGGTGGCAATCGAGCATAAAAAGAGCGGCATCCGTTACTGCGCGGTTGTCACTCTGGATGTGAAGAATGCGTTCAACAGCGCAAGCTGGGAAGCAATAGCACACGCGCTTCACCGCCTTCAATCCTGGGTCCGATGTTATGGAATGCGATGTACGATGACGTACTGAGGCTGCCCCTACGGCATCTACGGCTATAGCGGCGCTTTCGAGAATGATGTCCTACAGCTCTGCTGTAATTACCAGCAATAATTGTAACACAAGCTCCTGGCAAGCGTGGCGCTATTAATATTAAGGTATGGAGGACCAATCTGGTCAAAAGCTAAGCGCGAACAGGAACCTAAAGCGGTTGGAAAGCACGTACAGGATAATGTGCTTAAGAGTAGCAAGTGCATACCGGACGGTATGTAAAGAGGCCGTGTGCATCATAGCCGGGATGACGCCCATCGGGCTCATCATCAAGGAGGATGTTCAATGGTTCAACCAAAGACCTACCAAACCAAGGGAGTCCGCGACACGTGTGAAGAGAAAACGCTCATAGTTGGCAGCAGGAATGGGATAACTCCACTTAGGGTAGATGGACCCATCGGCTAATGCCAAATGTGTCAGATTGGGGAAGTGAACTTCCACCTGACGCAGTTTCTGTCATGACATGGTTGCTATAGACTGTACCTGCATAGGTTCGGGAACTCAGAATCTCCTGCGTGCCCCAATTGTGCTGGTGTGGAGGAAACCACGGAGCATGTCATGTTCGATTGCCCCCGTTTCATTGTTGTGAGAGGTCGCATGCTCGCTGCATGCTGAGGGGACACGTTCCCCGACAATATAAATAGAGAAAATGTGTGCGGATGTCGAGTGCTGGAATGCAGTAACTACGGCTGTCACTCACATGATGTTAGAATTGCAGCGCCTATGGTGCGTCGACCAAGAGTTGGCTGCAGAGGATTAGCCCTGCCGAAGCTGGTCTTTGTGACATTGTTCAAGTCATCTAGGAGAAGCGGTTTGCCTAGGCTACTTCTGCAACATGTGTTGTGCTATATGCACTGGCACCTCCCCGAAAAAATACCGTAACGTAGTTCCGGGGAGATGAGGGTCTTTTTTTTTCTTCTTAGCAATGGGGGATAATCTGCTCAACAGACGCCGTGTGGGGTTGGGGACCATTTACTACATGCAAGCAGTAAACAGGACTACACCCCGACCCACTAAACCATTCCAATTGCCGCCAAACCACACTCCCTTGGTGGAACTGTCCCACGCACGCTGCCTTTTGACCATAGAGGACAGTCTGGCAGTCCTCCGTATGCTTCTTGTGCCGCGCCTTTCGAAGCACTCCATGTCTTCCATGATAAGGATACCAATAGGTACCATACCGGTGATGACGCAGAGTGCATCGTGTGACACGGTACGGTACGCGCTCGCAACCCTCAGGCACATTAGCCTATAAGTACTCTCTAGCTTGCTACGGTAGCTATCGGTACTCAAAGCCGTGCCTCAAGCCGGGCCACCATACCTCAGTATGGACGAGGCGACACTGGCCAGAAGCTTACGCTTACTGGCGTACACCGCAGAGCTATTGGACATCATCCGGGACAGTGCCACAATAGCTGTGGAGGCTCTCTTGCAGGCATAATCAACGTGGTAAGCTTATCGTCGATCATCACCCCCAAGTGTTTGACGGAGCGCTTCGAAGTGATCGTGCAGTCGCCTACACTGATCACCGCTTGCTGCACCGACTTTCGGTTGTTTGACAACAACCGCCTCAGTTTTGTGGTGAGCCAATTCCAGTTTCCTGGAGCTCATCCACTACTCCACAATTGCGATCGAGTGGGCTGCAGTCAATTCCACTTCTTCGATCGATTCACCGTAGATCTCCAGCGTAATATCGTCGGCAAAGCCAACGATGACCACAAACGCCGGGAATTTTAATCTCAACACCTCGTCGTACATGACATTCCATAACACCGGACCCAGGATGGAACCTTGAGGGACTCCTGAGGTTATGTGAAAGCACTTCCGACCCACCTCTGTGTCATAGACTAATACCCGATTCTGGAAGTAACTCCAGAGAATCTTGTACAGGTACTCGGGTATCTCCAGACGCAGGATAAGACGCCCAACTAGCACTATTGAATGCGTTCTTTACATCCAAAGTCACTACTGCGCAGTAGCGAATCCCCGTCCTCTTACGCTGGAGTGCTATCTCAGCGGTTTTATTAACCGTCAGAATAGCGTCTACGGTGGACCTCTCTTTCCGGAAGCTGAACTGGTTGCTTGAGAGACCATTTACACCCTCGGTGTACCTCAACAGTCTGTTGAGGATGATCTTCTCGAGTACCTTCCCCGCCGTGTCGATCAAGCATATTGGTCTATACGCCGACGGGTCACCGGGTGGTTTTCCCACCTTTGGCAATAGTACCAGGCTTTGCCTCTTCCACACATCTAGAAATACTCGTCCAGGCATATCTGCATAGCAGATCTGAACATCCCGGGAGCCTCTAAGATTGCGACTTTGAGGGCCAGGTTTGGAACTCCGTCCGGACTTGGTTCCTTACCTATACACGCAAAATAAAAATCTCTTACAAAAATTGCAAGGTCCCGCCCAATACAATCTCTGCATAAGAACAATACAATAATTGTAATGTGCCTACCGGCAGCTCATTGTATTAAAATGTTTTACTTCATTTTATCCAACACATGCAAACATCCCCCTTTAAACTTAAAAGCACACAGCCATGTCTAAAAATAACTTCGATTCTCTTTAGGACGAAGTGGGATAGCATTACGTGATACATCAGCTCCACAGTTTGCTTTCCTTCTTTCGTGTCTAGTTGACATTCGAATACAGTCGGGTCTCCAATTAGGTGCACTACTACTACGCGAACATTAGAACTTATGAGAATCAATTTTATCTCGTACGTGCTAAGAGATAGCTCAATGCTGTCTTCGATGGAGTTTCAGTACTCTTTAGATCTACCTTAAAGAGTTAATGATTATCCTTTTAGTTGAGAACTTGGCCTGTAGGGGTACTGTTTCCAACATAATTTATATAACTATAATATATATGTATGGGGCCTCCACAGTTAATATCAGTGAAAGAGCTCATACGAACGCTAAGCTGAGAAGCCGGCTTTGTCCCAGCAGGGACGTAATGTCAGCAAGGAAATAATGAAAGAACATGTAGACGCAAAATAAAAATCTAATAAGGTACCATGGGGCAAGTGGTGTAATGGAAAGTGTATAGTTGAGATTCTTCCAATTCTGAAGACTTTAAGTTCAAATAAATAAGGTCATGTTTATTTTTTAACTTGACTACCACCAAATATAAGCGGTATGCTGAAATTGATTTTTATGTAATTGAAAAAAATACAGACAAAGCTTTTAAAAAATGTATCCCTTCTTTTCATTTGCCTCATAAATGGAGCAATTTAAAAGTTTATCATTTTGAACAATAAATTTAAATACTAACAGTTATATTTACGATTTCCATCAACTTTAACATTTGTTAAGGAATCCCAAAGGAACAATCACATTAATAACTTGTGAACAAAGATGTTATGTAATGTTATTCTTGTCAGTTAAGTTTTCTTCTGTTTAATTATGTATGTTTAAGAGATTCGACAACAACATTACTACAACATTTTCAATGTTAATTCTTACATCATGAGACAGCAATTGCATTCCTGCTCTGTAGATTTTTATTTATCTGTTAATTGTTTTTACGAAAGTTGGAATTGACGTCGGATAACTCTTTGAAAGAAATCGTTTCTTCGTTTCTTGGAAAGGAATCATTAAATAAAGTACTTAGAACCTTTCTTATGTTGATAGATCTATATCCCATTTTTAGGTTTTGAAATAGCTCTACGTTATTTCCATGTGATCTCTAATATTGGATTTTTTCAATCAACGTCTTCTTTTCAATTGGCAGCACGTTCTTTTTTTCTATGATAATTGCAAACCTTGTTTACTTATAGCTGCATAAAGAGCAAACACAAATTCAATTTCTAATACTACACTTTTCACTTACCCCAAGTGATTAGAAAATTGACGGTGTTTTAATCTAGTTATTTTTAGTTCAACGTCAAATTAATTCTAAAACTTTTTTTATTTCTGTTTAAACTGTCAGAGAGGCAACTTAAAAGTGGTACAGAAAATTATTTTCCGCATCTTTTTTCCACTGAAAATATAAAAATAATATTGCACGATGCCAAATTGTTACGGAGTAATAGTTGACAGGTAGACAATTCTTTCTTATTATGCAATAATGGTTGAAAAATCTCAAGAATCACTTACCTATCGTAATCATGTAAATGGTGTCAAAGGTCTACTCAAGATTTTAAAACGTAAATTCACATATTCAGTAAAATATTAATTTCACTTCCCCCATTTACCCACTCGCCTCGCGATAGCTTACAAAAGATGCAAGGTCCTATCTACTACAATTCCTGCATAAGAATTATACAAGAATTGTATTGTGTCCTCCGGTAGCTCTTCCTATTTGAAGTTTTATTCCATTTTATCCAAAACATGCAATAGCGTTGGGCAAATTTAACCAGAATATCGATGTTACTGAATCGTTTGAAATTCGATATGACGAACGATTCTCCGATTTAATCGAATCATTTAAATCGATGTTTTCAAATCGATTCGATTTTAAAGCTCGTATGAAAATCTACATCAATTCAAAAAATCGATTAATCGAAACGAAACAATCGATGTTCGGAACATCGATTCAAAATCGTCCATCGCTAACATGCAAACATTCCCTTACAGCGTGGAACGCACGAATCCATATCTAAAAATAACTCCGCTCCGCTTTTCAAATCAGTCGTGCCTCCTATTGAATGCATTCTCACAACGCAAACTTTAAAACCAGTGAATTTAGGATTCCATAGTTACGGAGGTTTTCAGAGGTTTCATTATCGAATAACTCGTATGTGATAAAGGATAGCACTCTGAGAAGTTTCAATAATCAGTACGTTTTAATTTTAAGAGTGAAAATCATCCTTTTAGTTGAGAACTTGGCCTTATATGATTTTATAAGATTCTTATGCTGCCCATAACTGCATAGTTGTCACATTCAACATTTTTGACAATTTTGGGTTCATATCGTAGAGAGTCATCAAATGATAAATACTTTCGATCAACTTACTGAAATCTGTGAGATTATTCTTAAAAATACCAAGGTGTTTTGTAATTGTAACCGCATAACAGTCACATTGAGATTATAATGAGCCTCATATTGTAGTAACAATGAAAGTTCAATCAGAATTATTTTTTGACTATTCACCTAGTATACGATATGAGTTGTACAACATTTCAGCCTGAAAAAAGAAGAAAATACTTCGCCTGTAAGATTCATATTAATCTATTTAGAAGCAGCACTCTTACTGGCCAAGTTCCCAGCTAAAAGGATAATCGTCAAGTCTTAAAAGTAGGTCGCATCGTGTACGAAAACATCGCCAAAGACAGTACTGAACTATCTTCTAATACATATCAGATATTCTGGGAATATTGTCGACGATGAAATCCCATATATAACGCTGACATTCATTACGCTCCTCAACCGTGTGTTTAATTGGAGATCTGACTGTAGTTACTTTCACTCTTAGATTTCGCCAATAGTAGCCGGGTGTTGTTTATAATAGTCTTCAAACTTGTTCTCGTTAAGAGACTGATATAGCCGTGATGGATAGGGTGCCACATGATGGATGCTAAAGCTTAGACTACCGGTTCGATTCCCGACTGCGACGTCTGAATCTTTTTGAAATAATTTAAACGCCTTATGGCTGCGTCATTACGCAGCCAACCTGTTTCTCATGCATCTCGAACTCGGCGCGGACACAAGCGTAGTTTTCCGATTTCTTTTGCTTCTTTCCATGTTCTTTGTTATACAATGCCTTGTATTGTCGACCATTACAATTTCTGTATATGCAACGATCTAATACAATTTCTGTATTAGAATCATGCAGAATTGTAATGAAATCTTACAGGCTCGGGTTGCGTGTACTGAGGGATTTTGCAATCCCTACAAGTTCTTCATCGATTACCCTCTCCTCATCGCCAGCCCCAATCCCCGGCAGTCCTACAAAAGGATGCCAAGGGCTAGGGTTGTGACGCGGAAAGAGCCCCTCGATGATCTCTGGAGATTGCTCTGTAGGAGCCATTTCACCTTTCTTTGCCATAACGATCCTGTAGGCATCGTCCCACGGATTCGCGTTGTCACTCTGACAGAGTCCCTCAAAGCAGGCCTTTTTGCTTGCCCTTATCTCGGACTTCAGCGTCACATTGGCAGCGGTGAACACCACCCGTCGTTCTTCACGCTCCTCCTCGGTACGCGCTCGCTGCATTCGCCTCCTGGTCTGTAGGCAGGCACGGCGCAGGTTCGCAATCGCTTGAGTCCACCAGTACGTCGGTGGTCTCCCATTCTTAGGGTGGACTAGGCATGGTCGCATCGCATGCACGCGAGAGCACCGCTACCAGTTCGTCCCCGCTTAAGCCGAGTAGGTTACGCTCACGGCGGAGCGCCTCTCTAAGTACTTCGTCATTGAAGTACTATGTCTTCCACCTACGAGGGCTTGGCCTTAACCTAGCCGCTTCCTCTACTCGCTGCCTGCTGTTGTTGTAGTCGATACTGTAGCGAACCGCCAGGTGGTCGCTGTGAGTGTCGGCATTTCCTATCCTTCAGTTCGAACTACTCGTTAGGCCAGGACTACAAAAAGTAACGTTGATAATCGACTCCGCTCCGTTTCGGCTAAAGGTACTTTTGGTACCAACATTAGCCAGATCGACATCTAGCACGGCCAGTGCCTGTAGCAGGATTTGACCCCGCTGGTTCGTGATACGGCTTCCCCATTCCACGGCCCAAGCATTGAAGTCATCCGCTATTACTACTGGCCTTCGCCCTGTCAGCACGGTCATCATACAGTCCAACATCTGCGTGAACCGCTCGGTCGACTCGGAGGCGCATAGCAGCTACAGAAGAGGACCCCGTTTACCTTGGCGATCACGAAGCCCTCGTAGGTAGTAGACACCAACTCCTGGACGGGGTATTTACCCGTCGTCCATATCGCCGCCATTTTTCCGGATCCATCCACGACCCAGTTGCCGTTGCCGGCGGGTACTCGGTATGGGTCCGATATGATGGCAATATCCGTCCCTGGTTCCCTACACCTGAAGCAGATCACCGGTTGCTCGTGTATGGTCAATGAGCACACTGACCAACCCACCTTGATCTTTCCTACCTTAGTGGACTTATTAGCGTCCAGGTGGCAAACCAACGAAGAATCCTGTATCTTGTGAACGCAACACGTAAACCTTGAGTAAATAACTGTATCTTATGTAAAATTGTAAATTGTATAAATTTGTAAAACTGTATAAATTGTAAATGAAAATGATGGCCACACGGATTATTATCATGTCCATTTCATCCAAATCTCCCAGTTTTATTAAATAATCAAATACATATTTTATATTATATGCTGCGAAACTTGTATGAGCTATTAAAATAACGATTTTTTATTCAGGCGAAAGAAGTATAAAGATCACGATAAAAAGAAACAAGGTATTATATTCCGAAAAGTGACATTTGGTAGTGACGTCATTCCTATCGCAAACTCGAACGAGTGTAAAAGAAAGCAAGGCCTGCTATCTTTTACTATCCTTCAAGCCTCATGCTTGACGATAGGAATGAGGACACATGTTTTGATTGAAAATCGTTGTTTACGCGTGGGAATAGTCTACCTTGTTGTGTACATCGTGATAAAGATGTGTGTTGGGGCAACCGTTCGGGATTGGCATGATGTAGCTTCGAAAGAGCCCTACTTCAATGACAACGACTCACCATCCAACGACAAATGGTCATCAAGGCACCAAACAGTCCGCGTAGTTCCTTCTTCGGGCTGTAATCAGGGATGAAGAAAAAATTCTACTTAAATTTCGAGCAACTTGTAGTATGTCAATAACTGAACAAAAAACAGTCCTACCATTCTCCCGACGTGTATATCAAAAGCCAATTACAATGAAGACGATCCTATGGCAGATTTCTGAGATAATTATTAAAATGTGTGAATTTTGACAAAAATGCAAAATGGGGTGTTAAGGAATTTAAGCTTTGTAAATAAAACTATATTCTGCCAACAGCCAAAAAATAAAATAAAATATTATTTTGCCAAACATCGTTGATGTGTCCCTTCAACTCTATAGCTCTTGTTCAATCTAAAGGTGATATTACTTCAATATAATTCAAATTGGATTTTCTTAACACGTTAACCGTTTTATTTGCTTAATCTCTCATATTGATTATATTTCCAAGCAAGCTATCAGTGCATCGTACAATTGTCTTGAAAATATGTTTAATACTTACACGTAGTATTCGTATCCTAGAACATTTCAGAACAACCTTATCATGACCTGTCAAAAGAAGGATAATTTCAACAAGCTTTAAATTTGAAATGGGCAAGTGTCCAATTTGCCTTTTAAATAAAACAACACACCAAATAACGGATTTGCATGTAACACCCAGTGGCATGATTGGAAAAAATCCTAACGAAATGTTTCCAATACAAGCGCGGAAGTCGCACATACTATATCACAATATGTTCAATGCTTGACAACAATTAGCGGCCGTCCATCAAATATGAAAGACAATTTTGGCAGTTTTTCGACTCCCCCTCCCCCATGGTTAAATATTTTTGTATGAAAACTAAAAATATGTTGTATGACGTGTAAGAATTCGCGAAAAACCCCCCTCCTCCCATAATCTCTTACGTTATTAATGGACCGCCCCTTAACACATGCCCACAGAGCCTAAAAGTTGTCCAAAAAGAGCTCGGAAATACCCTTATATTATCATTGTTCATCTAGGCCCTAGGTAGTGCTTAAAAGAAACAATAGCTCCAAAACCATTTTAAATAAGATAATCATTCCTATCTCCAAACTTTTCATCCATTTAATGGAACAACTTTTAAAAATATTATCATGCAAACACATGAATCAGTTTTCATCTACATTTTCCTACCAATTTCACCAAATTTTGAGATTAGTCGTTTTTGGTGATTTTAAGTGACTTACGAAATAGATCCCTTAACTTTATATTGCAGGTTATCTTCACGAAACAACCTAAAACTATATTGAAATGTATTACGACATAAATTACACAGTGCGTGCAATGCACGAACATTTGTGAAAATTGCACGAACGTTCGCGTGTAATATGAGCACGAACTACTAGCGAACATCTTTTAGAAACATATTCATGCATTCAATCATGTTGGTTCGTCGAACTTGTGTTGCATAGCAACCATAGAAAGTTGTTTAGTGGGAATTATTCTTTCGCCATAGATTGATAAATAATAACATTGGTGTCGGAAAGCAGACTTCAAAGATTTCTCCAGGATTTGTTTCGAAGATTTCTCCAGGGATTCTACCAGACATTCCTCCAAGATAATCTCAACAGACATACAGCGGTTTTTTCAGGGAATTTTGCAGAGATTCCTCCAAGAAGAACTTTCATTTGCAGCCCGATTTATTCAGACCGGCTCAGATGTGGCTCCAGGAATACGTTAAACAATTCCTCCAGGAATTCTATTAGGAGTTCCTCCAGGATTTCACCAAGAATTATTCCAAAGGTTCTCTAGATAGGAGGAGCTCCTGCAGGAATTAATCCAGTGATTCCGCTATAGAATGCTCCGACAATATTTTTATTGAGATTCATCCAAGAATTTCTTCAGCAGCTGGTACAGAGATTCCCACATAGATTATTCCAAGGATTTTTCAGATATCTCTAGTTTTTTTTCTGGAGACTACTCGAAAGATTCCTCTTGAAAAATCTCTGTTGAGATTCTTGCAAAGTTGCCACCACTAATTTCTCCAGCAATTCCTACAGCTTCTTTAGGATTATTAAAGATATTTCTCTAGAAATTCCTCCAGGGTTACTTGCAGGGAGGTTCCTAGGTAGTACTCTCGAAATTACTCCATGAATAATTCCGTAGATTTTTTCATGAATTCATGCAGGGATTGTTCCAAGCATTGTTCCAGAAATTTATGCCAGGATTTCTCCAACGATTATGCAAGTAATTACTTAACGAATTTCTCAACATTTTTCTTAATGAATTGTCACAGAAGAATTACTCCAAGGATTTTCGAGGTACCTAATCCTTTAGGGATTCACCCAGAAATCTTTCGAGAGAATTGTTCTGAATATCCATTTTTTCGAGAATTCCTCCAAGAATTCTTCTAGAAATTCCTCCGGTGGTTTCCCCATGAATTTCTCCATTTTTTGCATCAGAAATAACCTCAAGAATTTATCTAGGGATTTCTCCCAGATATTTGATCTTTTTTAAAGATTTTTCGGAGACAAATCTGGATAATTTCCTTAAAAAATACCTGGATGGACTCTTGAGGCAATTCCTGTCTAGAGGAACCTCTAGAAAAAATACGTGAAAATCCCTGTTGGATTTCATGGAGGAATCTCCAAAACAAATCCTTAGTGGAACTTCTGTGAGAATCTCTGGTTTAATATCTGAAAGAAGCACTGAAAAAAAAACTGGAGTCTTTAAAAGTATACCCAAGAAAATCTCTTTAGGAATTCCTGAAAAAAAAAAAAAATCTGGAACTACTTTTGGTGGAACCCATGAAGAGAGTTTTGTTAAATAATCCCTGAATAAAATCCTGAAAAAACATGTTTAAAAAAATTCTCAAAAGGAATCCTTGCAAAAATTTTTTGATTTGAATCCCTTTGGATTATGAAGTAGACTACAACAAAAGTATTCCACTTTCTACAACTCTAAATTTCTTGAATGGTAAGGAACAACTTAGGGTACAACAGTCACCACGCGTAGGAGGGTATTCTAAGTAAAAAGTTGTTACTACAATTTCGTAAAATAAAATAGGGGTAGGTGTTATTACATATTAGTTATAGCAACACCACACTCTTAAAATTAAAGAAAATTATCGTGGATGTAATTCTCATTATTACTGAATGACACATAATGTAAGCGGTGAAACGTGCCCTTGAAGATGTACGAAACAAAAATGCAATTTTGAATCTATGACATTTGGTCGAACGACATTTAGTCGAATGACGTTTGGTCGAAAATGTTTAATTGCAACAGAAAGCATATGGCGTTTGGTTGTGCCAATATTTCATGGAGAGAACAAGTAGTTGTATCTAAATAGTATGGAAATAAGGTATAACATTTGATCCGATTATCGTCGAGATTAGCAGTTTGCCACTAATACACAAAGGGATTGAAGAATTCAAAAATCAACCATTTTACCTACAATCTATACGCAGTTAGCGATTTTTTTTTTAATTTCATGAACCTTATTTTACCAACATATTAATCAAACTCTTGCTTTTTTATGTGTCATGCTGCTTTTTCATCCGGTTTGTTCTGCGAGTCGAGATAAGCTGATTTTAAATGGAAGCAAGCCGACTTTCGTCACCTCAGTCAACTCGACTTCCCTTACCCGGTACATAGAATAAGCACAATTTTCTTGTTTAATTATTTTTTATCAAACTATACCTCATCGTATATATTCAAAGAACCTACCACATCGTATACATTCAAAGATTCTAGCACATCGTGGATCTTTCCGAGAATTCCTCTAGAAATTCTTCCAGAAATTCCAACGCGAATCCCTCCAGGAATTTCTTCGAAAATAATCCCAATTTTTTTTCCAGGGTTTCCTTCAAGCATTTTTCCAGAAACTACTTCCATAAAGATTGGAGAAATCCGTAGATAAATTCCTACAGAAATACTTGGAATAATTACAGGAGTAGACCCAATAGGAACCTGTAGCAAAAATATTAAGAAATACCTGTAGTATTTTATGGAGGAATTCCTAGAGGAAATTCTTTGAGAATATTTGGTTAAATCTCTGGAAAAATCCCTGGAGAAATTATTGCCGGAGTTTTTGGAGGAATACCAGGGAAAATTTCTGAAGAAATTCTAGAAAGAAAAAACCCTTAGAACAACTTGTGGAGAAACCATAAAAAGGGTTTTCTGGAGTAATCTTTGGAGAAATTCATGAATCTCGGAAAATCTTGGAAGCATTGCCTGGATAAATTGCTGAAGAAGTCCTTGGAGACATATCTAGACTCATCTTTGTAAAAATCCCTGGATAAATTGCCTGCAGTATCCTTGGACAAATTTCTGGAAGAATTACTGTAGATGTTTTGCTGAAGAATGCTGTGTCTATATTTTTCTGCAAAAATCCCTTAACTTAAACTATTAACGATTTATCGCAAAATCGTAATGATTGAATGGAATCTGCAATCAAATTTATTAACGAAATTATTCGATTGAATAATTTTAATGCTAATCACAGCTCATAAACATCAATACTTTGCATTTATATTATGAAATTATCTATTATCATCACAAAACTGCAGTTTTATTACAAAATTTGTAAAATATTTTATCTAAGAAAATTATTCCGCTTTTGTCACGGTTCCGTTTTTGTCAACTGAAAATTGCCTAACGTGTTGATAAAAACGGAACATACCTGTACCTGCATTTTTTAGGGATTTTTTTCCAGAACAAATAGCAAATCCCTGTAAGTTTTCATTGAGGGAATTGACTTCCAGGATTCTCTGAAGGGATTCCTAAAATATCCTTTGAACGTTTTTTGGAGGATCCTATGTAGAGATTTTTGTGAAGTAATCTCTGGAGAAATTTATAATGAGGAATCTCTGGAAATATTCCTGTTGAAATTTCGATAAATTGCTGAAGGAATCCATGCAGACATCTCTGGAGTAAACGAATAAGGCCCTATCGAAACTGATATTGAAATACGGGTGCGATCGAAAGTTTTTTTTTAGAAGAATCGTTAGAGAAATTGTTGTAGAAATTCCTGATGATAGTCTGGGAGGAATCCCTGGTTATTTCCATGAATAAATCTCTGGAGGAATTTGTGGAGTAATCGTTTGATACATCTCAGCAGAAAGCCCTGAGCAATTAAAAAAAATCACAAAGAAATCCTTGAAGGCATTCCTGGAGGAACCCCAGAAGGTTTTCTTTGAGCCCTAGCTGACCCAATCCCAAAATGCAGTTGCGTTTGAGTTTTTGAAAAAAGTAGAGTTCAAATATCTTTTCACTTTAAGTAAAATTTATAAATTATGATTCATGGAATGATACTTATTGATTTTATAATCAAAATTAACTAATTTGGCAGTTTTGAAAACAATTCCGGGTATCCTGATATAAAAAAATGTATGTGTGATATTTGCCATGGCGTCTACTTAAATCTGTATAAAATATCATGAATTTTGAGCTATCGTTTTATTTCAGTATAAGACGGTTTGAACAGGTCACACCTTAAAAGAACCGGTTGCGGAGTATTCCGGCTAAATCTAACTGTTGTAAGAGGACGAAAACGACAAAAAACAATTGGTTAATAAATCCATAACATCCAATATTATTCACGGTTATGCAATTTTAGGGCTTCTGTTGATCTGTTCCTTTCACCCCTTTGAAGAATGCATCCACCATACGACCCTAGCGAAAACCAAGAACATCGAAACAATGGATCGGCAAACCCCTTGGCAAACCTATTTAAATCAGGCGTTGACAAATTTTGCGCCCCTTCCTTCCCGATAGTCCAAAATCAGGATTCATTAGAAATTATTTATCACCTTTAGCCCGTTTCAGGTTTCCCCTCGCTCAAAATCACCGTTGTCGTAATTTTCACCCCTTGTTTCCTTTTCGATTCTTCGCCAATTGAAGACGGCACAGACAGAATCAATCGAAGGGGACTTGCCATCCGTTCGGAAGCCCATTCGTTTCCTACGCAGCACCTGGCAGAAGCGAAAAAAGGGCCAATGTGCGAAATCCTTCATTCTACAATAAGGCTGCACCGTGCGTCGGGTTACCACCGACAAACAGATATAACAGTTACAACAACATGCTTCTTCTTCCTGGCATTTCATCCTCACTGGGACAGAGCCTGCTTCTCAGCTTATGAGTGTTTTTATGAGCACATCTACATTTATCAACTGAGAGCTTTCTATGCCATTTTCGCATTCGTACATCGTGTGGCAGGTACGATGATACTCTATCATAGAGTCTCTATGCCCAGGGGAGTCAAGGAAATTTGAATTACGAAAAGATCTCGGACCGACCGGGAATCGATCCCAGACACCTTCAGCATGGCTTTGCTTTGTAGCCGCGGACTCTAACCAATCGACTAAGGAACGCCCACTCAATGCTATAAATACTAATTTTTGCCTTACGAAAACTAGATGGCGGTAATACGCAAACATCAAATTCGAAAAAAAGCGAAACGAGCGCCTCGAGTGAGCTGTTAGAACACTATCATATTTTAAAATTCCGAGATGAGCCAGCCTCGGGCTTCAAATCTCGTTAATGAAGATAATAATAATAATATTTTAAAATTGGACGTTATTTCCTGTGTGATGAAATAAATCCTAGTGTTTTGTCTGTTTGTTTGTGGGGTAACCTTAACCTTACGATCAGCTCCCGGAATTCCTTCCCCTATTCATATCGGCTCGGAAGTGTACTTAAAAACGCAAAAGTGTGCCTCTGCATAAGGCTCACTGCAAGGACAAGATGAGCCGAAATTTAATCCGCAGCCGGTTGGGTTTGATTTCATATGTGCGTCTTACAAGGTGGCCCTAATCGAGGAATGGGTTTTGCGTTCCTTGTCAACACAATTTTGCAGAGGGCTTATATTTGAGTCGAGAATGAGGATATTGAGTACCTACACATTTTAAAAGGAAAGGAACTGATCTTTTTGCACCTTTGCATTTGCTTTGAAGACAATTTCTCTTAGAGAAGGGAAATTTTCTACTGGATTATTGGCTCATTAGTTGTGAGTAACTGTTTATTTTGACAAAAGGTTCGATAAGATGTCATAAATGCACAATATGAAATTGATAATAAGACTGACATCCCAAGAAACGTTTCAAGATTAATTACCCTTTATAGGAGGTTGACTGGTTGACAATAAAACCGATAGCTTCATCAAAACATCTAGATCTAGGCCTATTTAAATAGGGTGAAGGTGTCGTGGGTTTGATTCCCGATCAGTCCAGGATCTTTCGTAATGGAATTTTCCTTGACTTTCCTGGGCATAGAGTATCATCGTACCTGTCCTACGATACAAAAATGCGAAAATGTAAACATTGACGAAGAAAGCTTTCAGTTAATAGCTCTGTCCCAGTGAGGACGTAATACCAAGAAGGAAAATAAAGGAGAAGTAGAAGAAGAAAGGTACTACAAATTCGTCTACTCGAACAATGAAACATGTGAATAGCTTGAACGGTGATTCGAAAACTTTTGATATGTTTTGCAAATGTACGAACGCGAGAGTCAAATTTGAAAAGCGTTGACCTAATCGAGTTCACGGTACTGTGAAAAGCTTTGATGGATGGTAGCGGATTTCCCTAAATGCACCCTCAGCAGTAAGTATATATGTATCTCCCAAAAAATATCTACGCTAACTTGCAACATGGGCCCTTCCGCTTCGAAACGGGATCGTGGGCCACCTGAATTTGTGCAGTGTATCCGTCGTCGTCGTCGTCAATGTAATACGATACCATTCGCCTGCCTTCTGTACCTGATGAGCCTGAAATTGCAGTCAGGAGCCCATCATCCATCCATCCATCCATCCGTGCATCCATCGATCGCCTGCATTTGTAAGCGAATATGTGTGCAGTGCATAACGAGGCCAAACCTTCTATCTCATTGTCTGACTCTCTACATATCACGATGGGCTGGATTTTGTGTGTCTGCTGAATGGCATCGGCAACAAAACTTACCCACATAGCGACAGACGGTGGATAGACTGAGCCGTTGGTTCTTGATTTTGGGCGCTGCAGTTCTGACACAGATTCATAGGCGATTCCAGTTTTTTTTCTACAAAGAGTGGGAGGGAGTTGTTGCTGGGTTAAGCGAAAATGCAGTGCTCACCAGCTTACAAACGGAACCTGTCTTATACTCATTTGTTTCGCCGCCTCCAAGAAATGACCATGTTCTACCATGTAGTGCCTTCTTCCAGCACAGCTTCACATATCGGTACACCCGTAGATCACCTCAGCAGAATAAATCACAAATCGAACACGTTTTGATTTCTGGAAGATATATCTTGGATATTATCGATGCCAGGATCGCGGCATCCGATACCAACGCCTGTAACAGTAATTTGGAACAATTTGGAACGACTCAAGCTACCCGAAGTCACAATGTATGTAGAGTAGTGCGCTAACGAGACTACGGTATTCGTACTCGTTCGGCAGTTTACCAGTTCTATCTTCTGAACTGTTGAAACCTTCTTCCATTGGAGTCTTAGCCCGATTCTCATCACGGAGACCGAATCTATCCGCAACACAATCTATGTAACCTTCCACTGAAACATTGTATTTCCCGTCGATTCTCTTAATCCTCAGTCCAAGAAAGTTACTCGGTTCTCCGAGATTCGTCGCTTCAAAATACTGCTTCAACACTTTGTACACCGACTCAATTCGAGCCCTATCTTCACAGCCAATCATGATATCGTCCACATATACCCGTCTTTCGTATAATGGCACGGATCGGGGATCGGGCGCACTTTATTCGGAACCCATTTCTACGAGAACACTATGAAGTCGCTGATTCCAGCACCGCGCTGGCTGTTTGAGCCCTTAGATGCTCTTTTTCAAGCGACACACCATATTTCTCGCCCCTTTGCTTGGTTGCCTCATGAAGATTTCCTCGTTCAAATCACCGTACAAATTGGCCATTTTCACATTAAAATGCTTGAACGTCATTTTCCTCTTGTTTGCACGGCTAACAACACCCACAGAGTAGTTTGGTTGGGTACCGGCACGAAAACTTCGTCGCAATCGACACCATATTTCTGGAAGCATCCCTGGCCACCAGACGCGCCTCGTATGTGGTAATATCGCCGGCTGCATTCCTCTTCCTAGTACACCCAGTTGCAATCAAATATTTTCCGTCCTGCAGGCGAGTTAAAGAGCACCCACGTTCCGTTCTGCTATTGGGATTTCAGCTCATCAACCATCGCCGCTTTCCACAATTCCTACTTTTCACAGGTCACCGTTTTCTTCAAGGTCTTCGGTTCAACTTCGTCCGAAATCAGCGATTCCGCAGCAAAAGAGTAGTGTTTGATCCGTTGAATCTGTTGCATGCTCCTTTGAGCAACGGAATCCGGATCGTGTCCGGTTCGCATAGTAACCGCACTATCGGTATCGATAATTCGTGTATATGTTCACGTATTCATTTAAAAATATATCTTTATCGTTTACCAAAACGAATCCTTTCCCATATCCAAACTCCCAGTGTTTTCTTGTGGAAGTGCAGAGAACTCCTCGGCTTCCATAAAGCAAGTAACACGTCAACATTTCCCTCCCATTCCCAAATTGACCTGCATTCGGACGCAGCCGGCGCCGGTATTGTTTGTTATAATAATGAAAGCACCAGTACTTACACATTGAAGATGCTACTGATCCTGAGTAGCATGTTGGTTCCCTGTGTGAGTACAGCTGTTCTTGCAATAACGGAGTAGCAACTGCGGGCGGTCAATCATGCTCATGCTCATGCTCAATCAGCGATTCAGCTGCAAAAATTTTCTCATCATGTCCATGGATTCCGCAAGCATACGCCGAAGCATCTTGACAAGATAACGATTCTATCGTTTTGCAACACCGTTCTGTTATGACGAATACGGCGCCATCTCTTCGTGCAGAATAAGTATCACACATCACGAAATACTTCCGCAATGAATCGTTCAAATATTCGCAACCCACCGTCGAACCGAATCTTTGGAAAATGCCCGAACTGGTTCTTCATGACATTACAGAATTCCAGAATTCACTAACCAGCGACCGATTTACGCCGCAACAAGAACACCACACTGTACCGCGAGTAATCGTCCACCATCACGACATACTACCGATTTCCACTGGACGTTTCTTCTTCCATCGGACCACCTAAATCGGTGTGTACAAGATCTGCTACTGCGCAAGATTTACTGTCCGATACTTGTGGAAACGATTCACGAATCATTTTCTCCTTAAAACTGGCCACTGGCCTAGATTGTTCCGCACTACTTTGTCCACTGCTTGCATATCGCGATGTCCGAAACGCCGATGGTTACACGAGTCGGAATGTTCCGGATTCGTTAGAAACGCGTTCTCTGGAGCTTGCTTCAAGTGGTACAACCCTCCTTTATATTACAACTAGTACAAACTTTTCTTCTTTCAGGATATGGAATTCCTGCTCGATCAGAACCCGATACCCCAAATCCGTGATTGTACTCACCGACACCAGGTTACCGGTGAGGGACGGGACATGCAAAACGTTTTCGAGCTGTACTTTCATTTTTGCATCAACTCCGTTGAAAATGACGAGCTTACCTGTACCGCTTTCCGATGACTTGATGGATTTTCCATCCGCCAGACAAACCGCCGTTGCCTTGAACTTATTTACATCCATACCAGAAACCGGATCCGCCCACTCTACCTGCTGGTAAACACACCTCGAAACTCGTATCGGAATTGATGGCGACGTTTGCCTTCGAGCCATCTGATTTCTCATCACAGTAAACATTTTGGTTGGTATAACTTTTGTTATATACATTCTATATGTATCAATTCAATAGTATCGAATGCATGAAAAGGCTATATACCTACCAAAGTGGAGGCTATATGCGTACTTGGCACGACTTTTTCAGACTTTCTGCGATCAGAAATACGATGCCACAAAATTTGGATGAAAACAAAAAAAAAAGTTTCCAGCAAGCCTCGAACGCGAGACCTCGGGATTAGGAATTGGAGATTTCACCGCTGTACCACCAAGGATTACATAACAGTTGTGTAATTATTTTCCAATAGCAATGCATGTTTAATGTACAGCAACACTTTGTTGTTCTTTGAGGCCCATCGTCAGCAGATACCAAGTTTTGCTAAGTTATTGCGATTTCATATGATGCTTTTTTGGATTGATATATGATCTGTCAGTTTATACAGCTTAACGCGATTCTATGTTGCACATTTTACGACACACGCTATGTCTGAACCAGACGATTATAAAAATCAAATGTACATCGGATTTTGTCTCACTAGAAATCAGTATTTGGACTATATTTTCATAATCGGAAGGTTTTAAAATATACTATCGGTGAATTTTTTTTCCATACATTTTGTATGGGCTGAAATACGTCGAAAACGTGATTTTCATGGAATTTAGTATGAAAAATGGATAAAAGTGGAAAAAAATCAAAATTTTACCGATGGAATATTTTAAAACTTTCCGATAATGAAAATATAACCCAAATATTAAACTCAAGCGAGATAAAATCTGATGTACATTTGATTTTTATAATCGTCTGGTTCAGACATAGCGTGCGACATGTTTTGCTGCAAAAACAGATTGTCGTTTATGAATCGTATGGGGGATTTTGATACAAATTGTGTTGACATTGAGAACGCCTTATTTGGCATATTGTGCAATTCTGATTTGACGTACGAATATGTGATTTTGTAAGCACATTCTCATACGATACGTGGTTCACTGGGATTCTCACGCTTGTCCTGTGCCAGCTTCTGGCAATCACGCTGGAAATGGCCCGACTTTTTGCAGATATGGCACAACAACTCTTTATTTTTTCCTGGCCGGTAGAATCTCCGCCGCCATTTTCAAGACTGTCGTGGCCCCAATTGAGCGCGTCAAGCTGCTACTCCAGGTTCAGGCTGCCTCCAAGCAGATCACCGCCGACAAACAGTACAAAGATATGGTCGATTGCTTTGTTAGCATCCCCAAAGAACAGAACTTCGGAGCTTTTTGGAGAGGTAACCTTGCCAACGTCATGCGGTATTTCCCAACCCAGGCGCTGAACTTCGTCTTCAAGGATGTCTGTAAACAGATCTTCTTGGGTGGCATCGACAAGAACACACAGTTCTGGCGCTACTTCTTGGGTAACTTGGGAACCAGCGGTGCCTCTGGTGCCACCTCGCTGTTCTTCGTCTACCACTTTGCCCGTACTCGTCTGGGCGCCGATGTTGGCCGTGCTGGAGCCGAGCGCGACTACAACGGTCTGATCGACTGTCTGAAGAAGACCGTCAAGTCCGATCGGTCTGATCGGTCTGTACCGTGGATTCAACGTGTCGGTCCAGGGCACGGCATAAAAATTAACAAGGCAGGATCTTTACTGATGTAAATATCAAGTTTCATTGTAAACATGTGACGTCACTCCTATCGTACCATATACCTTCCGGACCACCAGATCATTTTTTTCGTGAATTTGTTCGAGGTGGATAGGAATGACGTCGTCAAGCAGCTGTCAGTTTTCGGAATATACCACCTTCTTAATATAGTACACCGTGGGTCCAGGGTATCATCATCTATCGTTCTGCCTACTTTGGTTGCTTCGATACTGAACACCTTGATCTTCGTCTCGTGGGCCATCGCTCAGGTTGTAACCTGAGACGAGACTCGCGAAGACGGTCTTCTTTTTCTGTGTTTGCTGAGTTTTTTTTCTTATTCCACTTTGTGTTTATACCAATTATGCGCAAGCCGTTCAAACCCTCACAAGAACCTCTCAGCAAAAAATGATTGAGTTTGCATCACATCGAATCATAAATAACCGTTTGAGTGAAATTTCATGCCAGCAAACGTAGCAGTCATTAGAAATAATTAATCCTCTGCTTAGATTAATCAACAACTTTGGAAAAAACTGCTCCGCCGACCGAGGTTTTTAATAACAGTTTACTTTGAACACAATACTTTTCACTTTTTCAGCCATAAAAACGGTGGGCTGCATTTAACCTTTCGTGAGAGGGGAATCTGGGCTGCATATGACGTTGAAATTTTTCCTCTTCGCGAGTCTCTCTCAGGTTGTAACGACGGCCTCCGGCGTTATCTCCGAGCCCACCAAAACGATTCTATAATTTTTCATAATTTCACATCTCAATTTGTCCCAATTGACTCCTGTGTCTCCGAACTTCAGGTTTTATTTCAGCTGATTCAAGCCGTAATAGACATGACAGTTGCGTCGACAAAGTTGTTAAATAGATCGAGTGTTATTTGGCAAGATCCTGATGAGCTAGAAAGTTGATGTCTTAGGCAAACTTGTTGAGCAGATCAAGGACTATCTGGCAATAACAAACCTTATTGGGAATTTGGCCGCTAGATGGCGCTAGTAACAAATGTATTTAAATCTGCTAAACAACTTCTCCGAAAACAACATTCTTTTACAAGGATGGAAGAAAATCGTCTCTAGCGACAAATAACACAGTACCTATTTGAATGGTTTAAGAGGGCCGTTGCTCTTGAAGAAGCATGATTGTGATACCTCATTACGCGCGCGTTGAACTGATATATGGAGCATCAGATGAACTGTTTTACGTTGGACAAACCGTTTGTCGGATGTTGTAACATGTTGCGATTAACGTGAATCAGAACGCATTTACGACGTTATTTTTTGCTCAAGCTATTCCCGATTGACTTTCGGATCAAAATTGGTGTGCTACAAGTCATATCGCAGAGTGAAAGCGTGAAAATCCTCCAAAATTTAATAAATCTGTTTGCGAACAATTGATCGTTAGAACACTTGCCGAGCGATTCATTTTTCACGGAGCTAATTTGAAAACGACATATGGAGGAGAAGAATGAACCATGAGCTTGTATGAACCATAATCAGTATCCAAAAAGTCAACAAAGCTGAAAGTGTACGATGGGCAGGGCACGTTGTAAGAATGTTGGGAAACAATGCCACAAAAATGGTGTTCACTACGAATCCGGCCGGTACAAGACGAAGAGGAGCGCAATAAGCTAGGTGGTTTGACCATGTGGAGCAGGATCTTGGAAATGTGGGACGATCGAGAAACTGCACTGAAAACGGATCTTCGTTTTTTATCCGAAGTCCATTTCGTAATAGTAGTTTACGGAACAAGTTGAACAATGATGATTTTTAAAACACGAGTCGTAAAGTTAATTACGACAAGTGCTTTAAAAATCGAGTTCTGCAACGAGTTATGTACAACATTTTTTGCTATTTCGTAGAGGACCACTTGAGGGTATCAGAAGTTATATCGGAATGCATTCATAATTATTTTACAATTTCTGAAAAATTGTTGTGTTATAATTTTTTACGCAACTCAAAACAGTTTCGAAATGAGAAAGCGTCACGTAATGGATCATAACAGCACTGGTTTCAGTTGCGTAATGCTAGTCCCACACTGCATTCTTCAGTGCAGGAAAGTAGGCCGTTTCATGACAGATTGGCGTGATGAAAAACAGCCTATTACGATTAGAAATTGCAAAAAAAAAAAAAATTTCGTATACATCACGCTATTTTCATTCACAATACGAATACAAATATGAAAATTCTCGAATACATATTCAAACAGTCATAATTCATAAGAGTTAATTAACAAATTATACTCTGAACCAACTCGATTTTCCCTTTTATAACGATTAATTTCCGATATTACAACGTAACCGCGAATTAAAACAAATCAATATTACACTGTGCAGTGGTCCAGAAAGTAGATTTACGCGGATGTATTTAGAGCTTTGGAATGAAAACTGCCTTCTACAAAGTTGTTTGTATTAGTTTGTTTGGAGTTATTCAAATTTTGGGTGGTCCACATTTTGATAGAATTAAAATAGCCAATATTTTTTTTTTGCTTAAATTGAGGTATTTTTTCCCTGTGGTCACGTAGGGTGGTCCACAGAAAATTAGTTTTCTGGCTCCAGCGTTTTTGATTCTAATATCTCATCAAAGCAGTCTATGTACTACTTTTATAAGTTTGAAAAATACGTAGTTCTTTCTTTTTTTTTGTTAGCGTAACATTCCTGCGTAGGTCATGTCTTGAAGGACATTGCGCCAGGATAAGTAAGTAAGTTAAGTGAAGTAGGATATTGCTGTGGACTTGCGGAATCCCTGGAATTCGAATGAAGAAATTATATGGAATTAAATCTCGGGGAGAATTTGTAGAGGAATAAAGACAAAAACCTCAGGAAGAATTCCTGTGACAATATGTAGAGATTCTCTGACGAATTTCACAGAGAATTAGAAGAATTTATTACCTGCGTATTAGACTGGCCCTTAAACAAAAAATGAAGTACTCAACGGGGCTAGATATGTATGTACCTTAGGGTAAGAAAAAAGGTCTCTCAAAATTTCAACTCAATTGGTTGCTCCACCAGTTGGCACATTCAATTCGAAGTTTGTATGGAATATTCGTTTCAAACATATTGAAGATTGTCCCTTTGTTAGTGTTTCGTTCCGTATACTAATTGATCGCGTTCAATTGTAACCAGAATGACAAAAACACTAGTTGATAAGCTAATGAACATAATTGCAGAAGGTTGTATCTGGATTTAAGCTCATTACCATTAACATTTCAGTTTTCTAAAGTTCAGCTTTGATCATCACTTCCGTACAACCAAATATATGCATGTGCCTTGCGCAGCAGCTCGCCCAGCGTCATTTTTGACATCCTGGGTTCAAATGAATGCGATCAACAATTTTCCTGAATCAATCAGTAGATGATGTGCTGAATCCCATATTAACTTCAATTCAATTGCGCCAGCTCATGGAACGACCAATTGTGCTGAAATTTTCTGGAAATTTTCCGTTAAGCCTAAGGAAAAATTCTGGGGGGTGCCCCGTGGAATTGCAAAACTTTATTCTTCTCCCATACTGAGTTGGGCCAGTCTACTGCGTATCCTTCCCTCCGTCCCTCTCTGACTACACCCAAGCACAATTTCGTTACAATTTTCGAATCCACCACCGGTTGGGAACCTTCACCGGCTTCAATAGTTACCCACGAGTGCGATCCCACAATAAAAAGTGCAACAGCAGCGGCGGATATCTCGACTGCTGACGGTTTAAGTTCGATGCTGAAAAATGCTCGGAGCCGGAGCAACTGAGGTGAGCCAATCCAGATGAGGGCAAGTAGAGGGACGAGAGAGAGCAACCATTCGCGTGCACGTTGCGAATAATAACATTATCGATCTATTTTTGGGCTCGTTTTTGGGTGAGTATTCAATGACAACGACGAGTGCGCCTCAGGTCTCTCGCTGGTCTCGGATGGAAGTAGGTAGGTATCTGGATGGATTGATTGGCATTCATAATGGAGTATTGTAATTGGATTTTTCCTCTCGTTTGTATGCGGGATTCTTTACTTGGTCGCTTCTCTAGGAAGTTTTGCATCCACCACCGGCCGACGAATGCAGCGCAGAACAATCTGCCCTTTTTGCCAAATGCACAAAAGATTCTCCGAGGAAAGGTGCATCTCGGGATTGATTGTTTTGGATTGGTTGGAATTGATTGTTTGGTTAGCGATTAGGAGACTGTTAGCGGAAGGCAAGATGTTTTGGCGGAAGGCGTTCGGGAAGTGGGATGAATGCCGAAAACAGATGGTGCATATTGTATCTTTTAGCTGTCATTGTTATTTCTAGGATTTAAAAATACAGATGTGTGACTATGTAATCTGTAGTGTTTGAAGGCGCTGTAGCAATCAAGGTAACTAGATATTTTTAAATATCAACTACATAATATCATTTTTTATAATGATCAACTTCTATTTCGTTCATTCTGCCCATCGATGGCAGCTTCATCAGCTTTGCTTCTCCACAAGGTTCGATTCTAGGTACGGCATCAATTTCAGCTCACTTCCGTTTGCAACTACATCCAGCACAGCTAACTAGGTTGTAGGCCTTCCGTAGATTCTCGTAGCAATCTGCATTACCGTCAACGAACTTGTCGATCTGAAGTAGTCGTCACTGGTACCATCCGTTTTTTGAGCCAGCAATTCCAAGCGAGGTCTGGATCTATCACGATGATGCCCTCCCACACTGCGATAGATTTTACTGATTGGAATCACTTACTGCGTCGAGTAATTGTTGGTAAATACTCCATTGCCAGAATCCATGGGCCAGTGCCTCCGATGCTTTCCAAGACTAGTTTAGGGTCACCGTAATGTTACGTTGTTCGTAACGAGCTTGAAACCATTTGCAGCCCCTTAAAGAGGTAATCCCGATTAAGTTCTGCCACATGAGCTCTAAATTGCTTCTCGGCACCAACGAAATTAGTTCAACGGTCGCTCCTGATTTGTATGGGAGTTCCACGATGGTAGAAGTAGTTCCTTAGTGATATATTGTACAAACGGCTCCATCCCATTACCCCGAACGCCATTACCCCGAACGCCACTATCCCGAACGCCACTACCCCGAATGGGTCACTACCCCGAAAACCATGACCCCGAATGGGTCATTACCCCGAACGCCACTACCCCGAATGCGCCATTACCCCGAATAGTATGAGATACAGTACAGTATCTTGTTTTGCGTGCAAAAACGCGTCTCTAATGAAGGCTGGTAATTAATGGCACGTAAAATTCGTCGGTAAGAGTGCGCATCGTACCTTCGTGCTGTGCGTACACGAATTCTCTCTGTTCTTGGAAGTTTTCTTAAAAACTACCTAAAGCAATAAAACAGTACTTTTCAGTGCTACACAAACAGTACTTTTCAGTGCTAAAATTAAAAACGGTACTTTTCAGTGCTACTTAAACAGTACTTTTCAGTACTATTTTTTCTACTATTGATCCCTTTACGATCCTTGTTTGGACCCGTGCCTTCGATTTTTCGTTGGACCCGTTGGCGAAAGCTAGCGGTGGTAATCCTTCTTGGACACCGTCTAGGGAAAAAACCTCTCGAAGGTCACGTCTTTCTCGTTTATTAACTAAACATGGTATCAACAACTAACAAAAGGAAGGGTGAATCTCTGAATTCACTACTTCCTTCCAAAAAAGTGGGTTTTAAAACTGTCACTACACGTGGCAAGAATGGAAGAAAGGACGCTTCCCCGGAATGCGAAGTTTCTTCCAAGGGTGAAATGAATAATTGTATTGAAATGAGCAATCAGTTCGATGCTCTAGACAAATTTTCCGAACACCAAATCGAAGCAGCCTCTAGCCCAGGCTCTTTGATTCAAGTGAGGAAGCAAAGAGTGCCGCCTATCGTGGTCAGTTGTTCCGAATTTGCGGGATTTAGGCAGGAGATCTTGAACTCCATTAGGGGAATCAAGGTTTCCTTCCAAATCGCAAAGAAAGGAGACTGTCGCGTTTTGCCGGAAACTCTTAAAGATCGCGAACTTCTTCTCAGATATCTTGAAGAGAAGAAGCACAAATTTTTTACTTATGACGACAAAACTGAACGTTTGTTCAAAGTCGTCTTGAAAGGTCTCTCAAGTGACTATAAGTCACCTGAAGAGATCAAAAATGGAATAAATGATTTACTTGGATTTTCCCCAGTCCAAGTAATCATTATGAAAAAGAGAACCCAATCTGGCATTGTTCGGAAAGGGCTTTCTCAAGAATATTATTTAGTTCACTTTAACAAAAAAGAACTAAATAATATTAAAGCTTTAGAAAAAGCTAAACTTATGTTCGATGTCCGTGTGACGTGGGAACATTTCCAGAAACCTGGAGGAAATTACCAGAACCCCACTCAGTGCCGTCGGTGCCAAAAGTGGGGTCATGGTACAAAAAATTGTCGCATGGATGCTAAATGCATGATTTGCGGAGGTTCTTCTCACGCTAAGGACGACTGTCCTGTGAAAGAAGATACCAGAAAATTTCAATGCGCCAATTGCAAGGGCCCTCACAAAGCTAACTTTTGGGAATGCATTTCACGCAAAAGAGTCGTTGAGGCTCGTGCCAAGCAGATGAAGGATAATATCCGTTACGATAACGGTCGTTTCCGGAATTTGCCTGGTAGAGTATCGAACAATGCTCATTTTTCAGTTAACGATCGCTTGATTAGGAATCATACCCACCAGGAAGATCATAATCATGCTCATTCACAAACAAATTTTAATCCGTCGGGTAGCCGTTCGAATCTTTCAATTTCGAATGTATCTACCCACGGTAAATCCTTTGCCGATATCGTAGCAGGTAATTTGAACTCTTCCCCTGTTCGTTCCATGAGTACCGTAAAACGGGGTAACTTTGATAGTTTTTTCGAAGAAAACTTCAATATTTATGCATTCTGTATCAAAGAATTATATTTTATATTTTTAAAACAAGTACTGGCATCCTAGCTATCGATTGCACTTGATAGATTGCCAAAAGATTTATTCTGAATGGATATATAATTTTTCATATAATCGGAAGTCGGTTTTCTGTTTTGGGGTAACTTTGATAATGGAGTATAAATCGAACAAGATTGAATGAATAACGGAACATTTATAGGGCGTCGCATACCTCTAGGCGTTTAACGCTATATGGAAATTTCTGACTTAGATTACAAAAATGGTCCCAGTTTGTAAAAATGGTTTTCGCTAAGAGATTTGAGACCGAATTCATGTTCTACTATAACTAGGCTGTCATGGGTAAGTGACGAACTCATTATGACTTTATCAAATAGTGGTCGTAGAACAGATTGTTTGTAAACGTGGCAAAAATGCTAAAATCTTGTGAATTTTTAATATTTGCAGAAAAATCTTCAAATGCACTTGATTTCAACGAAAATAGCTTTGACATGAAGTGTCATACTAATACTCTTTACTTTTGCATTCGTTTTCCTTAACTGATTGACAGAAACTTCGATATTTCATTTACTATGTTGGGGGTCTCGCACTATCAAAGTTACCCGCATTATCAAAGTTACCCCGTTTTAC
Source organism: Aedes aegypti (assembly GCF_002204515.2). NCBI lineage: Eukaryota > Metazoa > Arthropoda > Insecta > Diptera > Culicidae > Aedes > Aedes aegypti. Next base: position 113,960,248 of record NC_035108.1, on the reverse strand, counting down.
GGTACCCATTCTACTTGTTTCAAATCAAATGGAAAAACCCCTACTGCCACAGGTAATTCCGCTTCTTCGTCTACCGGAAATTCTAATGGGAAATCACATGACATGTCTGCCTCTGATTTTAATTTTCTAACTGAACAATTGAATCTAATGATTGATGCAATGTTCAAAGCCACCACTATGACTGAAGCAGTCCAAGTAGGTGTAAAATTTACAAATCAAATTGTTATTGGATTACGTTTTTCTAATGGATCCAAATAATAATTTAAATATTTTAAATTGGAATGCTCGTTCTCTGAATGGTAAAGAGGACGAGCTGTTTAATTTTCTTACAGCTAATAACGTGCATATAGCAGTTATTACCGAAACTTATTTAAAACCTGGATCCAAATTTAAAAAAGATCCTAACTTTTTTGTTTATCGTAATGATCGACTTGATGGGGCATGTGGGGGAGTTGCAATCATCATTCATAGGCGTATAAAACATCAACTGTTTTCGTCATTTGAAACTAAAGTTTTTGAAACTTTAGGTGTTTCTGTTGAAACACAGTTTGGTAAATATACTTTCATAGCTGCCTATTTGCCTTTTCAATGCTCTGGACAGCAAGTTAATTGGCTTCAAACTGACTTGCGAAAATTAACTCGCAATAAGTCAAAATTTTTTGTCATTGGTGACTTTAATGCCAAACATCGGTCATGGAATAATTCTCAAAGTAATTCCAACGGCAGAATTTTATTTGATGAGTGCTCTTCAGGATATTTCTCAATTCAATACCATGATAGCCCTACATGTTTTTCCTCTTCTAGAAATCCATCTACGATTGACTTGGTCTTAACCGACTCTAGTCATCTTTGTAGCCAATTAGTTACTCATGCTGATTTTGATTCTGATCATGTCCCTGTTACATTTCAAATATCGCATGAAGCGATTCTCAATCCTATCAGCTCCACTTTCAATTATTTACGAGCCGACTGGAATATATATGAAACGTATGTTGACTCTAATCTTGATGTTAACATTTCTTTAGAAACTAAAATTGATATTGACAATGCTCTTGAAACTTTAACAAATTCCATTGTTGAAGCCAGAAACATTGCAATTCCAAAATGTGAAGTAAAATTTGAATCCGTGATTATAGACGATGATCTTAAACTCTTGATCCGTCTTAAAAACGTGAGGAGAAGGCAATTTCAACGCACTCGTGATCCTGCTATGAAAATTATATGGCAGGATTTGCAGAAAGAAATCAAGAAACGTTTTGCAGATTTAAGAAACAAAAATTTTGAAAATAAAATTTCTCAATTGGACCCCGGCTCTAAGCCCTTTTGGAAATTATCTAAAATCTTGAAAAAACCTCAGAAGCCTATACCGGCATTGAAAGAGGAAAACAAATTATTACTAACTAATTGCGAAAAAGCTCAAAAACTTGCTATGCAGTTTGAAAGTGCGCACAATTTTAATTTAGGACTTACTAGTCCAATTGAAAATCAAGTTACTCAGGAGTTCGAAAATATTCTCAATCAGGAGAACGTTTTCGAAAATGCCTGGGAGACTGATTTGGAAGAAGTGAGAACTATTATTAAAAAATTCAAAAATATGAAAGCTCCTGGCGATGATGGAATTTTCTACATCCTCATCAAGAAACTTCCAGAAAGTAGCTTATCATTTTTAGTTGATATATTTAACAAATGTTTTCAATTAGCATATTTTCCTGACAAATGGAAAAATGCTAAGGTTGTTCCAATTTTAAAACCAGACAAAAATCCTGCAGAAGCTTCTAGCTATCGTCCAATCAGTTTGCTTTCCTCCATCAGTAAACTTTTTGAAAAGGTTATTTTGAACAGAATGATGGCCCACATCAACGAAAATTCAATTTTTGCCAATGAACAGTTCGGATTCCGCCATGGACATTCGACCACTCATCAACTTTTACGTGTAACAAATTTGATCCGTTCCAACAAATCTGAAGGCTATTCTACTGGTCTTGCTCTTCTAGACATAGAAAAAGCATTCGACAGTGTTTGGCATGAAGGTTTGATTGTAAAATTGAAAAACTTTAATTTTCCAACATACATTGTTAGAATAATTCAAAGTTATCTGTCAAATTGTACACTTCAGGTTAATTATCAGAACTCCAGATCTGAAAGACTTCCTGTACGAGCTGGTGTTCCTCAAGGCAGCATTTTGGGACCAATGTTATACAATATTTTCACATCTGACTTACCTGAGTTACCTCAGGGATGTCAAAAATCCTTGTTTGCGGATGACACAGGCCTCTCCGCCAAAGGACGAAGCCTGCGTGTCATCTGTAGTCGATTGCAAAAAAGTTTGGATATTTTTTCTTCATACTTGCAAAAATGGAAGATTTCTCCTAATGCTTCCAAAACTCAACTAATAATATTCCCACATAAACCAAAAGCTCTTTATTTGAAACCTTCAAGTAGACATGTTGTCACGATGAGAGGGGTTCCAATAAATTGGTCAGATGAAGTTAAGTAACTAGGGCTCATGCTAGATAAGAATTTAACTTTCAAAAATCACATTGAGGGCATTCAAGCCAAATGTAACAAATATGTAAAATGTCTCTATCCCCTTATTAATAGAAAATCAAAACTTTGTCTTAAGAACAAGCTTTTGATATTCAAACAAATTTTCAGGCCAGCCATGTTGTATGCTGTACCAATATGGACTAGCTGTTGTAATACCAGGAAGAAAGCTCTGCAGAGAATTCAAAATCAAATTTTGAAAATGATTCTGAGGCTTCCTCCCTGGTATAGTACCAATGAGTTACATAGGATATCCAATGTTGAAACATTGGAACAAATGTCAAATAAAATAATCAATAATTTCAGGCAAAAATCGTTACAATCTTCTATTGCCACGATTAATGCGTTATATGTTTAGGTTAAGTTAGGTTAAGTATATTAAAAACTTTTTTTTTCTCTTATAAGCAGGTGAAATCAACTCACCTGTAAAAAATCTGAACTGCGACGGCAAATGAAATGTAATATGTTGTTAACAAAATGTTAATAAAATCTTAGATTTGTTTTACCAAATTAGGATGATAGTGTTGTCTAATAACACAGAACACCTAGATATAAGAAATAATGAATGTAATGTTTGGAATGATACTAATAAAGAAATTAAAAAAAAAAAATTCGTCGGTAAAATGTTCATCACATATTATCCCTTCTTTTATATGTCAGCTATTCTTTCGAAATATCTTGATGGCAACTATATTCTTCTCATTCTTTCTGAGACAGTGCCTGTTTATCAGCTCAGTGGGCACCTTCGCAATTCAAGGGTTCATTCACAAATTTCATTTCGCCAACAATTGCCATTTTTAACACCTACTCACCCCCTCGTACTTTTTTTGTATGGAAATTTTACGTATTGTAAATGGGCTGTAACATTTTAAGGACAACCACCCACAAACTTTGTTGCTTCCTTCAGCGTTACGAAATTTGTGAATGGGCTTTAATAAAATAAGCCTTTTATTGACTGAAAGGAATTCGAATCCATAACCATGAATATGGTGTTGCTTAACAGATGCGTAATCACCTGTATTTGGACCTAATATTTCCATATAGAACAGTTTTTTATAAAGGAATATATCATGAAGGCAAAAAAGGGGCCCAGATAGCCGTAGCGGTAAACGCGCAGCTATTCAGCAAGACCAAGCTGAGGGTCGTGGGTTCGAATCCCACCAGTCGAGGATCTTTTCGGTTTGGAAATTTTCTCGACTTCCCAGGGCATAGAGTATCTTCCTGCCACACGATATACACATGCAAAAATGGTCATTGGCATAGTAAGCTCTCAGTTAATAACTGTGGAAGTGTTCATAAGAACACTATGCTGAGAAGCAGGCTCTGTCCCAGTGGGGACGTAACGCCAGAAAGAAGAAGATCATGAAGGCATTCACTAAAGTGATTCCTGCTATAATTCTAATCGGAAATTTTCCCTTTCTTTTATCTTCTTGTATTAAAACAGACAGGTCTCTTATGGATTTACTCACCACTTTTCTGCCATCATCATTTCTTCATTATCTTGAATCAAAAAAAAAATTTTTTTTTTGTGGTTATCTCAAAGAAATTTAAATTAATGATCCCACAAATCAACAAAAGTTCTTACTGTAGCGTCAATCAGAGGCCGCCGATTTTTCTAACATGTACAAGTGTACAAGTGCGATAGCGGAACGGTCGTCTATTAGGTTGGTTTTTAGGCGGGTTCCATAGAACAACACTTGCAGCGACTATCTCAGGGTGAACTTCCATTACCATCGTTTACGAAACAAAATCTTTAAGAGTAAAGGAGTAAAGGAAGTGGCTACCGACGTCCAATAAGAGACTTTACTACATCCTAATGTTGTACATATTATAGCTATTCTTCTCATAATAAATTCGCCCTTCTTTTCGAAATAGGCTGTTCTTCAGGGCATTGCAATGTGGCTGTGTGAATCTTCCCAAAATTAGAGGACAAAACTAAGTATGTAAAATTATTTGCTGAACAACTAGCTGCTTTTTTATCTTCTAATATTTGAAAAATACATTTTTGAGCCAAACTCGTGAAATACTCAAAAGGAATCGTACAATTATCTCCCCACGATCTAACTAGAATATATCTCAAAATGTTATCCATTCGGGGTAATGGCGTTCGGGGTAGTGTCATAGAATCTGTACAAACTTGTATTCAGCGAATACTCGTACAGCTCGTGTTGTAAATAGGTAAATATGCGATAATTACACCCAACGCGTTTCATGGGGACGACCAACAAGGACGAGAAATGGACCAAAGAAGTTTACATCAACATACGAAAAAGGCTGCAACTTGCGTTTTTGTAAGTGGTCTAACACAGAGAATCTTACATAGATGACATTTCCGTCGCACTTAATCACAGACTTTAAGCACTCGTGGGATGTAGTGTCTTGTACGCACTTCCAAACTTCCAAGGCATTGGTGATACATGGAAATAAGACGTTGATTCAGAGATACTGGCCACACATTCTTCAGTTTCCATAGAAACAGTAGGCCGGTAAAACATCGACTTGTTGACTTGATGTCAGACCTTAAGGTGAAGATGAATCGAAGCCACACTTCAAATTTTCAAGAGCACGGATCTTGAGAACCGAACACCCGTTTGAGCTGAAAACTTAATCGATTGGTCACCACCAGCGAGTGACCAATCGATTAAGTTTTCAGCTCTAACGGATGTTTGGTTCTCCAGATCAGTGCTCTTGAAAATTTAAGGTTTGGCTTCGATTCATCTTCACCTTAACTTCCATTTAGTGCCATCGTCGGCGATGTTGTGTTTAGAGTCCGGTCTTCTCCATTCGATGATGTTCGCCATCTTCAGTATTTTGCCAACTCGAAATGCACTAACTGGAAATAGCATCGGTGATCTGACTTCAGCCAACATATGACTTCCCGTGTATCCGTCCAAAATCCAAATGCTCCCGTCCTTTTTCCTGTAAATTTCAGCTTATGGCACGAAGCGGGATGCGTTCAGCTTCTAGTACAGTGGTGTTCATCCAGTGGTCCACTGGCCGCATTTGGCCCTCAGAGCTCAAGAATGCGGCCTGCGTAGTACTTTTGGAGAAGAAAAGAAAATAAGCATTCTACAAGAACACAAGTGCACAATATTTAGTAAGGCTTCCAAAACCCGTAAAGGAATAGTTAACAACTCGTCCTGAACATTATCAAAGAATTCCGGTAATACTTCATATTTTTGTGATTCTCATTTAATTTTTTCCACCTTTTCAATTCGTTGTTGAAACAAATGATCTTCAAATGTGAAAAAAGTCTCGAAAAAATATTCAAATTTTATTTGCATTTTCTGTACTTCAGGAATTTGGAATCATAAAAAGCATATGTATTTTGCTGAATGCCTTAAGGCCGAAGGCCATTAGGCGGAATGCCGTTAGGTCGAAAGGGTCATTAGTGCGAAATGGTTATTTCGGCCTAACGAACTGCTCCCACGGCCCGAAGCGCCGATGAAAAATCATGATTTGGGCCGAAATGTGCTCCAGCTTGAGCACCACTGTTCTAGTAGAACTTTTGGAGTTTCTTGACAACGGTACAGCAACTCTGTTTCTTGGCATTCCACTTCTTCTAGGTTATGATTTTTGTCCCAGAATAGGCGGGTTTGATATTTCCGTTTCAATCTGCATCGTTCCACGATTTACATGATAGCCATCTGTAGTGGTTCATTATCCACCGTATCACATTGTTGTTTTGTACTCCGCCAAAGATGATCCTTAGCACCCATAGTCCGAACACTCTAAGTGCTTTCAGGTTCTCTTCCAGCATAGTCTATGCTTAATGCCCTTAGAGGACCACCGGTCTTATTAGCGTTTTGTACGTGGTACATTTGGCGTGGATGTGAATCTCACTCGGCCACAGTTTCTTCTGGAGCCCACAGTAGTCACGAATTCCAATGATGATATGTTCAAGACATTCTGTTCTCTCTAGTTCTTGCTCTGTGCATTTTTTTTGCCGATTGAATAGAAAGCGATCAGACATGGAAGGCTATTCCTACAATATCGCTGATGTATAGAAACCGTAGACTGTTCAACCAAGACGTCTCTTACCCGAAAAACGTTAATCCAGGAAATATCAATTCGAATATTGTTTTAATAATGTATTGATTACACATCTTGTGATTAACGACTATTCATTTTATAAAGTGGACTCCTTGTACATGCAATATCTTTTTAAATTTATCAATGAAATCATAATCGGTTTTCTGTACATCGTTTGATTAATATTGTACAATGTTGTGATAATAGAAAAGCCACAAAAATAATTAAATTTCGCACGAATAAAGCACAACGTTTAGAACGGTCGATTTTTGGAGGTTATCTTATTGAAAATTGGCTGAAAAATTAAACAATCGATATTTTTTAATTTAAAAAAAGGTTCGTTATTTGAAAGCATTATCAATCGGAAGCCTGCTGAAAAATATCAAGTAATTTGTAGATAATTTCCAGGCATCATAAAATCATTTTTCACCGATTTTTTTTAGAGAAAAATATTTTAAATTTAAAGGTAACTGATATGAGTAGATATTTTTGATTTAAAATACATCATGACGGAAGTACTAATATTGAAGTAATATGAAAAATAACTTATTCCTTCTAAGAGTTGATTATTTAGTGCCATGTCATATGTAAGGCACAATAGAAAATCAAATGCTTAATTTTCAGAATTTCAGAACACAATAACAATCATCAAAATTGGTAACACTGCTGGAATGGCATTAAATTTATTTTCCATGTATTATTTTCATAATATGTTATTCTGAGATAACCTATCGAAATATTCGGAGAAAAACGTTTACAATGTGCTGTAGATCGATAAATATGCGTACATGATTTTAAAGGTATGCGATTTTTTTAATAAGAAGAAACATAATCAATATAAATTGTACCTAAGAATGCGATAAAAACTCAATATTTAGCCCTCTTTTATACGAATATAGTTTCTTTATTGACCTATACTAATTTTTTAACACTCTTTTTACTTCACTATTTTGTTGGACAAAAAAAAGGGTCCTAAAACACTTCCCCGAATACCATTACCCCGAAAACCATCTCCTAGAAAACCAGTACCCCGAAAACCATTACCCCGAATGCAACGTTACCCCGAATGACACATTACACCGAAAACCATTACCCCGAATCGTAAATTACCCCGAAAAGCAGTTCCCCTAATACGACACTTCCCCGAAAATCAGTGATGCACTTCAAGAAATTCTTCAAGGAAGCTCGCGAATTTGAGCCTGAAAGTTTTCGGCTTAGTAACTACTACTATTCCTATTAGTGATTTTTTATTCTTTCAATCATCGGCTGTTCATTCGAGGTTGTATAATGGCAGTGTAAAAAATTTAATCAATGATTTTCTCTTCATTGAGTTATAAGCTGTTCTTTCGAGTTGTACCGTTTGAGTTGAAGTTTGAGTGATAGCGGTAAAAAAATCGACTGACAAAATTGTCTTGGGCGAAATTCAAAGTTGACAGTGACTTCAAAACATAAATGAAAATAAGACCCTGCATTACTTGTCTGTATTACATCTTGTCAGTATTATAATTTCCAACAAGAGATTTGTCCTTCTTTTAGTTATTGGCTATTCTTTCGGAAGTTGCACTAGCTAAGTGATTGTTGGCATCATAATTATTGACGTTTTCAACAGTGATTTTTTCTTCTTTTATCATAGGCTGTTCGTTAGCGATGTACTTTAGAAATAGTGGTCAGTTTAATATCAGTTAACATTTTCATCTGACATTTTTCAAACCTTAGTCTAATGACATTTTAGAACATGTTGAACTCGCATTGCCTCCAGCAATATAAAAATATAAATATGCATTACCAAATAATATAATGCTTTTGAAAGAGGGCGGGAAAGGTCTCTAATATTAACATGTCAGCATTATCATCAGCTCGAAAAATGATTTATTGCTGTGAACACAATCATTCTCACAAAATCAAGTACACGCCTGTGAGTAAAACTTGGGTTCTCACTTGGCTCATGAAGAATAGCTGTTGATTAAAAGAATAATAAATCTTTGATAAGATGAAGAACATGAATTCAAATGAAAATCAAAATTCTATGAAATAGGTATATGGAATTCATTTGTCAGATCTTCAATTTTTCGTGCCAAGAAAATTCGGGGTTATGGTCCAATCGGGGAAATGGTATTCGGGGTAACGAACTATTCGGGGTAATGGTTTTCGGGGTATTGGTTTTCGGGGTACTTGACCATTCGGGGTATTGACTTTCGGGGTGATGGTTTTCGGGGTAATAGAATTCGGGGAAATGTTTTAGGATCTTTTATACGAATATAGTTTCTAAACTAATTTTTTAACACTCTTTTTACTTCACTATTTTGTTGAACAGCGGTGTTAAAAGGGTGGTGTATCGGCAAACTTGTCCATAAACCACGAGAGTGATCGAGTGTCAGAGAATGGTGGAATATGATTTTTTTTATTAAAGCTCTACCTTTAGTAGAAAAGTAAAGGATAAAAACGTACATTTTTTTCTCATAAAAATGAGGATTTTTGTTATGCGAAAAATAATGCTTAACTTTGACTCATAGTTTTTCTTAGGAGTTTTTGGAAAAACCATTTAGTTCTCCATCCAAGAGCATTTCGTAAAGTTTAATATTTTCAAATCATTGTAGAATAAAAGTTAAACGATGCACAGAAAACCGATTACGATTTTATCAATAATTTAAAAAGATATAAATAAATAAACATAAAACAAGTGAACTTTAAACAGGGTGTCTACAGTATAGCCCATAAAAAAATGCGAAAATCGTCAGATCATGTTTTATGATAGTTTTTATATATAAAATGTGAATGAAACATGAATATTATTCATTACTTGTATTGTCCATTCTATTTAGGCTCAGTTTTTCGCCTTGGACATGATTTTTATATATTACTTTCACCTTACCAGAGATAAATTGGAAGCATACCTTCAAATTTCATCATGCGGACGTCGAGTTCAATATCTGTGTGATGAAAGCTTCTAATACATCAACGATGGCGTAAGATTCTTCACAGGCCTTGTCTCCAGCATACGCCCATATCAAATGATAGAATTGATTCATACCTAGGTTATTGGAGACTTAAACATATTTTCGAAATAACGGCACATTTTGGAGAGCTTTAATTGAACCTTCATATAAGTGTGATAAGCGGCTCCGTTTTGCTCAAAGCTTATGAGCTAGTATTGATAAAAGTTGTATCTAATCGAAGGAATAAATTTCATCATTACAAATCAAAACCTGTAAGACGCAAGTGCCCTCAAAACTATGACCCTGGCAAAATATTTTATTGTAATCATGAAAAACACGTTCTCTCAGAACTCCTCCATCCTATGATACCAAACAAACTAAAATTTACAACAATAAAGTGTGATTTTTTAAGGTGGAAAGTTTATCACCAGAGTATACGACAATAAAACGCTGTTTCTAGCTTTAGGCGGACAAAACCTTTGAACTTCTTTGCTTTATTACATTCTTTAGGACAGTAAGAAAAAATATGACAAAAATTTTCCTGTATAGCGAAGTTATGTCAGAATATACTACAATAATCAGAAATAACATTCACTAGCAAAAACAATGAAAATAATGCTTATGAATGCTTTATTCACGTTCAAACAATTTTCGCATTTTTTTATGGGCCATACTGTACTTTATAAAATGAACAAACTTTTTAATCTTGTAGAATCTATCAAAGGATCAGCCAATCAAAGAAAGCATCCAGGCATAGTCATTTACGAAACAAGTTGCAGAATGATGAATTTTACAGCATCATAAACATAAACATAATACACTAATAATTACGACGTGTGCTGAACAATCGAGTTTCATAACGAGTTGCGTATAACTTTTTTGCAATCTCCTAAAAGTTGTGGGTATCGGCAGTGCTGGATTTGGGCTTCGGGTGGCCCGGGTCAGATTTCTTGGTTTATGGACAAAAAGTCGAAAGTTCGAAAGACGGAAGGTCGAAAGGACAAAAGGTCGAAAACGATTCGCATGGTGGGAAATTTTTTCTTGAAAAAAGATTTTCGACCTTCTGTCCCTTCTTTTTTGTTCTTCGACCTTTTGTCCTTTCGACCTTTTGTCCTTCCGACCTATTGTCTTTCGACCTTTTGTCATAGATTCGATCTCTTGACGGGGCCCTTGAAACAAAATTAACGGGAAACGTTAAGCATAAAAAGTTAAAATATTCAGAAATCTCAAAATATATGTAATATTACTTGAACTTGACTATACCCCCATCATTTCGTGATAATTGCGTAAAATAAATCTTCTGAAAAAAAAAATACTTCAAAAGCCGTACATAATAGATGATGAGATTGAATTTCAAAACGCAACTTTCTGAATCAAGTCCAAAATTAAAAGTGTTCCAGTTGAAATCAAGATTACAGTATCCGACATATAAAATGCACCAAAGCCGTTTCCCTATCCAAAAAGGTCAAAACTTCAGAGAGCTACATCTCCATCGTTTCTTCACCGATTCTTCTATTTTTTTCTGTGACGAACTACAAATTACCTCAATTTTTGATAACTATTGAATAAGTTGTGTGAAAACTATTGGTTTAAATGTTACAGATAGGTTGAATAAAAAATGCACCAAGACGAAAAATGATGTATCTATGACGAGTTCTGTTGATTTCATAATTCTGCAACGAGTTGCGTACAAGATTGTTTACAATTTCTAAAAAGACCACTTGACCACAGACAAACAGACGTAACAAAATTTTCATTAAAATCCATCGCCCAGTATACACCATCATCAGCATGTTGCACGAAAGGTGTTTCATGCAAGAAGACCGATAGATGGCGGTAGCGTGAAACGTCGAACGCGTAGGAAAACGATGCGTGCGCCTCTGGTTGTGAGATTTGTAACATAGCTAATTTGAAATTCTTCAATGAATGTTCGAATCCTCTGAGCACAATCTCAAATAGAGAAACTTTAAAGTAGATGGAGTACCGTGTACCTTTTAATTCCGCTCCTAAATGCTTATCTTTGACAGATACGCGTATTTCGACTACCACTTGCAGTCTTCTTCAGTGTCAGTTACTCGTATCCAGTGGATACGAGTAACTGACACTGAAGAAGACAGCAAGTGGTAGTCGAAATACGCGTATCTGTCAAAGATAAGCATTTAGCAGCGGAATTAAAAGGTACACGGTACTCCATCTACTTTAAAGTTTCTCTAATTTGAAATGATCGTTCAACGTGTGGTCGATGGTCTGTGTTGTCTGTTTGTCTATGAGTTGAGGTTATTAGAGATAATGTCGGTATGCGCGAAAAGAACGTTTTCCAAGATTCCTGGGAGACTGATTTGGAAGAAGTGAAGGTCATTTTGAACAGCTATCTTACCATCTTTACCATAAAAATAGGGTTCTGTGAAATTTTCAGCTTTCTAGCTGGTGATTTAAAGGTGGCCCAAGGACGATGTAGGTTTGCATGGAAATTACTATGGAGAAATTTTGAAAAATGTTTCAAACACGTTAGTTTTGCAATGTAAGCACAAACTTATCATCCCATAGTGGAAACTCGTTCTTCAAACCTCAAAGAAGCGTGTTGCTAAAGAAACAAATCCATTTTGAGCTAATTTGTACAGGATTTTTCTAGACGTTTGCAGTGTTCCTGAAACTAGACCAAATTTTCCATCGAATGCTTCAGATGCATCAAATTTCATTCATTTTTCAAAAAGTTATAAGCATTAGAATTTGGGCAAAATATTGCCTATCTCAATCATTTTGCCTATTCCCTGTACATCGTCCTTGGGCCACCTATCAATTACCACCTAGAAAGCTGAAAATTTCAGAGAACACTATTTCTATGATAAGGGTGGTAAGGAAGATATGAGAGATTGGATTCTCATTGTTTTCTTAATTTTGAGCCGCCTTGATGATGGTCTACATCACCGAAAATTAATTATTTGACGTAGGACTACGTCTTTGTTTTCTATATTGGGTTGCACTTTAAAAGTACGGAAAATGAGACATGTAACGAAATTAGGGAAGATTTTGAACGCTAATAACTCAGTTGTTTATGAACCAATTATTACGATTTTAGTATCATTCGATCAGAAATGTATCTACGCATCGTTAGTAATATATCCGATAAGTGAATTTTGTTGTTAAACTATTGAAAATTTGATAAATGTTGACCCCTTTCTTATCCAGCCAATCACGTTCGAGCACTTTTCGACGGTGTCGCTTCCCACTATAAAAGCAAACGGATCCCTGCTTCTTCCCTCAGTCTTCTTTTTGCGGTCGGACTGTGAACACGATCGGGCGAGTCATTCTCGTTTTGCTTTTGCACCCGCGTCACAGTCACAGTCAAATTTGTGTCGTCGGAAGAGGAAGACGCAAGATTGATTTGCGGCGGCGATGACGATGGCTTGGGCGCTTCTCCGAGCGGGGGACTACTACTGCTCGGAAAAGCGACCAAGCCATCGTCATCGCCGCCGCAAATTTATTCGCGCTCCCAGATTTCGACTCGTGATAAATAAATTCAGCATCGGTGGTCAAGAAGCAAGCCCGTTAGGAGCCAATTACCAGAAGCCCCCAGAGTTGCTGATCCGAGGAGCTGCTGCTAATCGAGCGTCGGACTAGTGAACAGGGTTGCCACATTTAAATCTGTATGTTTTCTTTCAATTATCTGTATTTCTGTATCCTAGAACAAAATATCTGTATTTTAAATCTGTATGCTCCATAATTAAGCTAGAAGTTAAAATTATTCAAAACATTCATGAAAATACCAACAATTTCTAGATACATTGTGGAATTGTTACATCAAATGTCAAACTATAAAGTTTTCGAAAATAAAAATTTTCATTTTTCTCAAAAATCTGTATAAATCTGTATAATTTGGGCTGAATTCTGTATACAGAATCTGTATATCTGTATTTTAACGAAAAATCTGTAATCTGTATACACAGATTCTTGGTCACAAAATATTCGAGAAAATCTGTAAATTACAGATTAATCTGTATATGTGGCAACCCTGCTAGTGAAATCGCTCAAGATTTCAAGAGTGAGCATCGTTTCCAGATTTCGACTTGTGCTCGGGGATCCAATACCCGTTGCTGTTGTGCGCCATCCACGTCACGAACCATTCAGCTGGTTCGTCGTATAAGCAAATTCCCCGTTTGACCATGGCAATCAACTGATAACATTCCGTAGTGCTAATTATCTGTAACCGTATCGAGGCTAAGAAAGCCATCGACCCTTGTAAGGGCCATCAAATTTGTGGAAAAGAGTTGAAGGAATAATATTTCCGACCTTATTACATCTTATATTCCTCAATCAATCTCGCAGCTTCGTACAAAATTTAATTTGTTATGAATAATTGATGGCACGCCAATTTGAGACTATTCGTGGACGCTGCTGCAGTGCCGTCGGGTGAGTGATCAACATTTCACAACGATTGTAAACTAGAGTGGAATTTCCGACAGTGTCTTTGATTTGCCATATTTTATGAGAACACTTCGATTAAGAAAATGATCACATATAACAAAATTGCGACATGTTTAGAATGCTTTTGAAAAGAAATTCCCATTGAACAATTTTCATAATTTTGGCACCATGGATCAGAAATTTACCTTCATATTAAAGAAAACTATTGATTATCAATAGTGAACTATTGAATATTTAGTAAATGTCAACCCTTTCATTCATGTTCGACCAATTTCTCACGCATTATCATTTTTCGCAATTATCAAGTAATTCTAAGTCCAACTCATTATTGGCACATATGCATTTCCCAGATTGTTCGATTAGAAAGAGAAGAGCACGAATGGGAGGAGCATAATCTGCTAATCTAAGGGTATATAGCATGCTTCCTTCGTTGGATTCGGTTTCATTCCGTTTCGACTTCCGAGCTGGCAAGAGCTCCTCCGTTCCTGCGCAGCGACGTCCTTCAAGCTAGCGATCCAGCGTCTGGTGATCGGTGGTCAAGAAGCAAGCCCGTTAGGAGTTAAATTCCAGAAGCTGATCCGAAGACAAAAGAGCAGCGAATCAAGCGTCGGACTTAAGAAATCGCTCAAGATTTCAAGAGTGAGCATCGTTTCCAAATTTCGCCTTGTGCCCGGTGATCCACTACCCGTTGCTATTGTGCGCCATCCACGGACCATGGCAATCAACTGATCAATCCCGCAGTGCTATTTATCTGTGACCGCATCGAGGCTAAGAAAGCCATCGGCCCTTGTCAGGGCCATCAAATTTGTGGAAAAGAGTTGAAAGAATAATATTTCCGACCTTATTACATCTTTTATCGATTTATCGATTGGCGATGATCGATTTTATCTATCGATGACGCATTCACAGATCCGACAGAGTATTGATTCCGCACTAGGGATCTTCAACCCTTAAATAGCAGCGTATTCAAACTATTCGATCATACGCTCCTTGTCTTCGTCGCATCCGTTCCATCCAAGCAATGTGGAAGAGGAAGTGGGATTTGGCAGATTACTGGTTCCGGTTCAATCTTCTGGTAATAAGATTCATTGATAGAGTTCACACAAAATGCCACAACATTGCTTCCATTTCTTCCAGAACCAACCGTGAAACCTTCGCCAATCGATGATATCCGTAATGGATTGTCTTCTTATTCTCGCAGTCGGGGCATCTCTGCCGGTTGAGGGCACCGGCCTTCCTCCGGTGGAGCTTTGCCTTGTTCTGACACCAACAACAAGCACTGGTTACCTGCGTTGCGTTTGCGTGACGCATTCACAGATCCGACAGAGTTTGGATTTCGTCAGTCAGTGATCTGTCTGGCCCTCATCGGCTCTGCCTTGATGATCCTCACTGATTGTAGCCCACACGAAAATCGACCCTTGGACTTGTTTTGAATAATATTCCCTGTTGAATATCACAGTCGATCGATTAATTCTATCGGTGTTGCAATTTTGACCTAAACAAACGGCCCTTTTCAGGGCCACCAATATGTTAAAGAGTTGACGAATAAATATATTCCCTAGCAAATAAATAATAAATCCAAAACAGCTGCACAATATCGTACCCTAAATGTTACAAATACGTTATTAGAAATTAGAAATGTTGAGATAGCAAACAGTTAAAACATAACCGATTCTCATTGAGATTTTTACCGCAGAGAATATCTTAAATCTCAAATTCACGAGCTTCATATATGTTGGAGAACATATCCAGTAATTTGTTTTGACATACCGAACTAAGAAAATCTAAATTTCGATTAATGTCGTTGCAGAATTGAAGGGAATATATAATTGGAAAGTTATTTATCAAAGAATGTAACACTATCAAAAAACGTATTTTGCCAGTGGTTAGTATGCAACTATTTTAATATTTGACTCAAAAGCTCAAAAACATCAAAGTGTCCGACATCCACTGTTCCCATTCTAAAATGGCTCCCCGCAGCAGCTTTATATTTTTGCATGCCTCACAATAACACAAAACATCGTAGTCCTATGTCACCAGTTCGTACAACCCCATAGGGCTGTACCCTTATAGTTTTTGTCATCAGCTCGGATTCCGACATGGGCATTTGACCACTCTCCAACTTTTACATGAACAAATTTGATTCGTTCCAACAAATTTGAAGGGATTCTATTTGTCCTTTTCATCTAGACATATAAATAGCATTCCACAGTGTTTGGCATGAAGGCTTGATTCTTAGAAAAATCCAAAGTTATCTATCGAATCGAACACTTCAGGTTAATAATCAGACCTCTATGTTTGAAAGACTTCCTGTAAGAGCTGGTGTTCCTCAAGGTAGCCTTTTTTGGACCAATATTATACAATATTTTCACATCTGACTTACCTCAGTTACCAATCTACCAATGTCAAAAATCTTTGTTTGCGGATGACAGAGGCCTCTCCGCTAAAGGACGAAGCCTGTGTATCATCTATAGTGGATTGCAAAAAAGTTTGCTTATATTTCCTTCATACTAGCAAAAATGGAATTTCTTCTAAAACTGCAAAACTCATTTTATAATAATCTCACATAAAGCAAAGGCTCTTTATTCAAAACATTCAAGTAGACATATTAGGGGTATTCACTAAAAATTGCGTAAAGTTTTATTCTGCGTAACGTTTACAATGAAATATTTCACATGAAATATTCAACTTCAGATTCTTCAAATGTCAAATGAGATAGGGTAAGTGTTCCCTTAGTTGTGGGTGTTCCTATAGTTGCGGTAGTGCCGTTTTCACTGATTTCACTATATCAGCCACAGAACTGACACTGCCAATCGACGTATTGGCTTATTGATACACGGAGTAGTTGAAAAACGCGTTCAAATTGCTTCAAAATTGATGAAATATCACTAAAATTTGCAAAACCTTTTCTTACCCGTATCAATAGTTGCGGTAAAGTGTTCCTATAGTGGAGGATCCCATAAGAAAACAACGGATACCGCAACTATAGGAACACAAATTAAAAAAATACTGCAACTAAAGGAACAGTGTACCAATAGTGGAGGTATTATTTTTCACTGACATGCCGCGGATTACTGCGATGAAATCATTTTTCTCATTGAGTCAATGGTCGTTTCTTCCCGTTACAACATTAACATGTACATTAATTGCGCTTCTTGAATTTATGCGGTTTAAAGAAGTTCAATCGTGCTTAGTACCTCTACTATTGGTACATCTACCCTATGTGTAATCTAGTTGACTGCTGCAAACGTCATTCATTTATTTCAAAATTACTCATTTTTTACGTATTTTAGATTGCCATTTTAATGAAGAACTCGTCGAACCTGTTCTACATTACCGATGGAGATACATAATTTTGGGCAAATGGTTGGTACACCAGAACCGTATCGGAACCGTTCCGTCGGGGCGTCTGCTGCAAGTTCTAAACCATCGGCATCATTCATGTAATATCTAATCAACAAAGATAGCCCATTACTGGGCCAATACGCTTTGTATTGTATAGAAATGTTATTTGGCGGATTGCATGATAAGACTGTGATCCTAGGTCACAACGGTCAGTGAACTTTTTGTCGTCGTTTGTCTGTTGGGTTTCATTAAATTTAAAATTAAACCACTGATTCCGTCCATAACACTCAAAAGCCTACAAATCATTATCATCAACTCCTACATATGCGGATGATATAATACCTAATAAAGAAAGCAAATTTGCTTATTATTAAAAATGGAGACCAACAAATATTCTCGCTTTTTCACCAATTACCTCAAATTGCTGCTTCGATACCAGATTTGTTTGTTGATTGTCATTTGTCTAATATCCATAGCATTCTTAGATTAACAAAGCGCCGAATGACATCATTCTGGAATGTTTCATTGGCAATTTAAGCAATGTCATAAAACATTTAGGATAATCAGTTTAGCATGATTTACGCAACACTTTACGCTGTTAAGTGAATCCCCCTATTGTCACGATGAGAGGGGTTCCAATAAATTTGTCAGATGAAGTTAATATCTAGGGCTTATGCTAGATAAAAATTTTGTTTACAAAATGTAAAATGTCTGTATCCACTTATTTACAGAAAATCTGAACTTTGTCTTAAGAACAAGCTTTTGATATTTAAACAAATTTTCCGGCCAGCCATGTTGTATGATGTACCAATATGGACTAGCTGTTGTAATACCAAGAAGAAAGTTCTGCAGAGGATTCAAAATAAATTTTGAAGATGATTCTGAAGCTTCCTCCCTGGTATAGTACTAATGAGTTACATAGAATATTCAATGTTGAAACATTGGAACAAATGTCAAATAAAATTGTTCATTATTTTAGACCAAAATCGTTGAAATCTTCAATTGCCACGATTAATGTGTTATATTTTTAGGCTTAGTCAATTGAAATCGTTTTTTCTCTTATAATAGTTCTGAATTGCTACTGCAAATGAAATGTAAAATGTTATTTAACAAAATGTGAATAAAAGCTTGTTGTCTAACACAGAACACCTAGATATAGGAAATGAATGTCCTTTTTGGAATGATACCAATAGACTCGTAGTTATTTCAAATGCGGAGATTTAAAAAATTCAATTGTCTGCACAACAGTTCGTCGTCGTATTGTGCGAGTTTTAAAGCAGACAAATCATTCCGGGCTTCAAAACAGAGTTTGCTAGTAATGTACGACACGTGCAAGCGGTCACTGCAAATCACAAATCTCCCCCTTCGTTATTTTTATCAATTTTCGAGATTTGACCATCGAGCCCGAAACATTTGTTTATATGTGCTTATTATGCAAAATAGCCTCATTGAATATTAATGCAATTGTCGTTCTTTATGGCCTGTGCAGTACAAAAGTAAAACCCTACCCGCTCGTCTGTGGGGGATTATGTTTTATGCTTCGCGACTTTTCCATCACTAGTGTAGCTGCAACAGAGCACGCGTCACCCATAAAGACCGATCTCGGCGAAGAAACCACTGACCCATTGCTGGTAAGATTATCGAAAGCACAGAGAACTAAGTCGAGCCACCAGGAAGCTAAGGAACAATATGTTAAAATGTGGTCTCGTGCCGTTCGAGTTGACCGATCAGCACTTTGCCACCCCTTCTCGCAAAGGGGCCGAAATTCATCAAAGCGGAAGAAACGAAAGTGAAAATATCGGATTGCGCCATGCCAGGACACGACGACACGACCCGAGTGTTGAACCCTAGCTGTCGAATGGAGTTCGGCCTTCTCATTTTTTTTTCGGAAACTGGTGAACATATCTCCTGAACAGCTGGCTGACCCGTTTCGGTTTATGTGTGCTCGCATAGTTAGCTGCGTGGTGCATGATTCATGTGAATTGGATATGGACCTGCGATGCAGTCAAGCGAGCGGCAGCCAGCGATACAGCACAGGAGGAACGTTAGTTAGAGGCCGGGAAACACGGAAGCAACCCCGAGAGCGAAAGGGATGGAAAGGATCGTTAATTTATGCCGCACCTAAAATGTGTTTTATTTCATTTCATAATTACGGTCCGATGGTCCCTGTTGCGCTCGAGGACTCGTTCCGTTCGGGAGGGCTGCTGTGTGGCTTTGCTTGGTCTGAGTCTGGTCGTCGTCGGTTCCGCATGAAGGACGATGGTTGTGACTTATCGGGCTTTGCGAAGCCGGTCGCCGTCCACCGGGATCTTTGTTATGCTCACTTTTTTTTTGTTCCCTGGAGGATGGCGACAATGATGCTCTTTCTGTTGCACTTTCGGCGCTGTTGTTTATGGAGATATTTTTATTAATGAGACACAGACAGCAATGGATGACCATCTGTAGCTCGGATATGCTCTTGACTTGACGGGTGTTGGGTGTAATGTTTTCATTCACTGTTGGCAGCTGAAGATGATGTAATGAAGTTGGGTTCCGGAGGGTTATGATTCAATTAAGTTTGTTTGAGGTTGTTGTAGTGTTAAAGTCAGTGCTGTACCATGGAAGGCCTTTTTGTTAAAAAGCATTGCATTTAATCATTCTAGAACTGTTTTCGTTACATTTTTCGTGGAGCTGTATATAAAGTAAATCATTTTCAAGTAGGTAATTTTTGAATAATTTTAGTATGACAAATCTAGATTGGTAGGAAGTAAAATAGGGTTTAATCACTTTGAACAAATCTGATCTAAAAGATTTGATTATATTCATATATCATTAGAGCGAAAATGACAGAAAATGACGACTTTTTTTTTTCCCAAATTTCATTTTATATTTTTTGATTTGGATGAAATTTTGCACATGCTTTCTTTATGCCCTAAAATGCCTTTTTGCGTCATCGGTTCGCCATTTTGACTCTAGCCTTACTTTTGAGAAGGGCCTAAGAAAAAAAAAATCCTTAATAATTTTCAAAAAAATATAACTTAGAAATGGTTTGTCCGATCAGTTTGGTGTCTTCCGCAAAGTTTTAGGGACTATCTGGAAAAAAATACACTGTAAAAAATGCTGTATTTTTTATATTTTGAAAATAAAGCTTAAAAATCAATTTTCTCAAAAATCGTATTTTTGATTTTTTTTATTATTTTATATGTTAAAGTAAACTTAAAATGAAGTCTTTTGCACAGTGGGTCAAGATAGAGAAATCATGGACAAAAAAGTTATGATTTTTTTTAAAAAAGGTGAATTTTTAAAAATGGTCATAATAAACTTTTCAAATGTTTTTCAACTCGATTTTATGAAAGTACGCAAAATTTAAAACGAAAAAGGTATACGGGAAAATCAGGCTAACTTTTACCGTTTTATAGATACAGCGATTTTAATACAAAATTATGATATAATTTATAATTTTCGGTCATTTTCGAATGTTTTTCGAGGCTCATAAGCCTAGAAATTTGTTCATTATCTGAAAGAGCAGATAATTTTTGACCAAAATGTTTGAAAAAATATTGATTTGGTAATTATTCATGGTATGAGGCGAAATAAAAAATGTTCCCTGTAAAAATTATTTATTTATTTTTTAACGAAACACAACTTCAACATTCAAAATTGTGATATTTTGATATGTAATTATCAAGAAAATATGAAACAAAATGTTAAAAGTTAAAAAATAACGAATAAAAAGCAATCAATACGTGAAATGCATTTATATCGATTTAAGATAATGAAATATTTCCATTCGAAAACAAAAGCTTTATGAGTAGAGGAGTAACGTGCCCAGTTGTCTCACACAAATATACCTGATGTTTTCTTAAAGTACAGCACGTTGGAATATTTTTGTGGTCAGACAGAAACGTACCTAATAATTGATTCAAGTACCCATGTTGGTATAAAAAAGAGCTGATGCAGCAAAGACACAAGCAAGTGATAATCAAGTGAAAAGTAAAAGATAGTTTAGAACAATAAAGTATAAAATGAACACCATCAATAAAGGTTGTGTAAATGTGTTTTCAAAAAAGTGTTCAAAAAGTTACCGAAATCTCACGGAAAGTAATATTGCTAAATTAGTTGAACTAGGGTTTGCAGATGAAAATCAGCTTAATAAACAATTTAAAATTTGCGATTCGTATCGTTTACAATTGGCCAAAAGAACAGCATTATCAAGCAGTAATGACTTATCAAGTAGTGAAGAGGAAGATGTTCATATTTCATTCAAAAGTTAGAAAAATTGACACTACATGATTTAATTTAAAAAGAGCAGTCTACATTTTTGAAAAATAAAAAAAAAAACTTGCAGGAAAGAGAATTTGTAGCGTTATGTGATTTTTCAGAAAATTACACTTTTGTACTTCAGGATGAAGTTCAAAGCCATCACTGGAATGCGCAGAAAGCAACTATTCATCCATTTGCGATTTATTTTAAGGAGAATGGCATGCTCAATCATTTAAGCTTTGTAGTAATTTCCGAAGATTTGCGGCATGATTCTATATCCGTTTACTTATTTATCTCAAAAATGATTAATTTTCTACGCCAAAAAAAGCACTTAAATTTGAACAAAATTTATTTCATGTCCGATGGAGCTGCATCACAATATAAAAATTGAAAGAGCTTTTCTAGTCTTTGCCAATTTAAGAAAAACTATGATATAGATATTGAAAGGGCCCTGCGATGCATTAGGGGGAACAATAAAACGCATGGCTACAAGGGCTAGTCTAGCTAAAGAACGTGAAGATCCCATCAAAAATGCCAAGGAATTATTTGATTAGGCTCAGAAGCGAAAGGAGGAGCAACTAACACAAATTTTCTATTCTTATTCAACTACAACAGAGTATGAACATATCAAGGAGCAGCTTAATGAACAATATTCGAAAGTAATAACTATTCAGGGAACACAAAAATACCATTCATTTATTCCAGTTTCCGTAGATAAAATAGAAGTTAGGCAATTTTCAAACTGTAATGATAGTAATAAATTGTAAACATTATGAAAAAGTAAGAAATCTGTATCAAAATAGGACGAAAGAAAATGCTTTCAGAAAAAAAATATTCTTTATTTTATCAACTCGAAAAACATCCGAAAACAACCAAAAGTTATGAATTTTCAGTAAATTCAATTTTAAAATCGCTGTACCTCGGAAACGGTAGCAATTAGCAAAATTTTCTCATGTACCTTTTTTGTTGCAAATTTTGCGTACTTTCATAAAATCGGGTCGAAAAGCATTCAAAAAAGTTGATTTAGACCGTATTGAAATATCAACCTTTTTTAAAATACCATGACTTTTTTGTCCATGATTTCTCCATCTAGACCCACTGTGCAAAAGACTCCATTTTTTGTCTACTTTAAAATATAAAAAAAAAAATAAAAAACCAAAAATACGATTTTTGAGAAAATGGATTTTTAAGCTTTCTTTTCGAAATAAAAAAAATACAACATTTTTTTTTACAGTGTATATTTTTCCAGATAGTTCCAACAATAACCTAAAACTTTGCGGAAGGCACCAAACCGATCAGACAAATAGTTTCTGAGTTTTAATTTTTTGAAAATTGTTAAGGCTTTTTTTCTTAGGCCCTTCTCAAAAGTAACGCTAGGGTAAAAATGGCGAATCGATGATGTAAATAGGCATTTTTGGGTATAAAGAAAGAATATGCCAAATTTCAGCCAAATCAAAAAATACAAAAGTAAACCGACATTTGAATTCAAATGGAACCGCTCAATATATAACAATCGGTTAAGCTGTTCGCATTGATGGGTCGATTATTGAATAATATACACGATATGTTTTCACAAAATTCCATAATAACAACGAAATCTATTATTAGAAATAAACCTAGACCTTTTATTTCTGGGCGAAGTTGATCAATAACTGCAATAGGCTCCAAATAAAAAAAAAATATTCGCATGAAAGGCCTAAAAGTACATAGATAATTTAGTTGAAAACAGCATTGTTTTCAATTATTTTCTTTGAAAATATTTTTTTACCCTTACGGTAAATTTAAAACTAGTACCAGAAAACCATTAGCGTAACTTGGCTTTAAGCTCGAGGAGCTTGGATTTATTCGATTGGATAATTCCTTAAGCAAACTGCACATTTTTCTAACAATACCTAGCCTACGATCGCATAAGTCGACGTATGTGTCATTATGACCAGAATGCATTCTGTCCATGGCTATGCATTTCTAACAAATAATATACTAGTTGTAAATGCTTTCTTTATTCAAAAGTGTTAGAAACATTAGAGGAAAACTAATTGACATGACTACATACACCAATTTATTTGAGAAAATATACGTTTACGTCAATACAGTAAAAATTTCAATAAAAAATAACGTGTCATGCAATAAAAACTTTTAGAAAACTGTTTAAATAAGCCATCATGGTAGCCATGAAATTAATTTTAAGAGCACTTCCTTGAGTTGATATCGAGTCATTTAGATGAAAGAGATTGAAACTGGGTACATGTATGTTTTTCAATGACACAAATGATGAAGTATACCATGAAAAAATAGATCATGTGTCAGTTAATTATCGTCATCGTGGCTTAAGTTGAGTATTTTATTTTATTTTAAGTGAATGTGTTACTTTTGATACAGAGATTCAATTCAAAGAGCATAGGGTTTTGTTCTACTTCGTCGTAAGCGCTACTATTCGTCGTATCAAACTTTAAATGTTCCACTACGGCGGATATTCAAACTTACCTGCAACATAGATTCATTATCCAAGTGTAATTTTGTGAAAGCTGAATTTTTCTCAACCACCGCGTATAATTGAGAATGTAAACAAAGTTCAATCCGTCGTAGTGAGAAAAAAATCTTGTGCGCATCAATGTGTGCGCGATGCTCGACGTAAAAATACGGTTCCTTTGATTGTGTTGTTTTCGCTGTACTGTGAGCAAATGCCATAATTGTACGGTCAAAAGGAATTGTGTTCATATGTTTGGGCTGAATTTTGATGACGAACAATTAATTTTAAAGGAAATTAGTATATTCCATCATGCTGAAGGAATGGAGGGAGATGCTCGTAGATCTATATATTCTAGTAAAACATTTTATTATAGCGTTGATATGATGTATTTTAACCACTCAATACACACAGTGAGCCGTAGGTTGAGAGACGAGTCTGGAAACTGATTGCGACGGAGTTGAAAACGATACGACGGATTGAGAATACGGTAAGATGCATTTTCTTTGCATTAATACTAAAAAAAGATCAAGATTTATCAAAAAGTTATTGTACAATGCTAAAGCCGTTTTGAGAAAGAATTGTTTGGCATCGGTTTGTATCATCATCAATCACTGCAATACTGGGGAAATTGCAGTTCTCACTGATCAATGCTTAATACGATGGCTACTAGCACATCATTCTATTCTTGTCGATATTTTTACTAAAATTTCAGAGCACATGATCTCTTGTCGTGAGCTTGTAAATTTGTTTTTAAGCGAAATGAGCGTTGATCGTTCCTTGGATGTTTTGAAACAGAGGATTCAGATCGAAGGTATAAAATTGGAGATTCCTTCGGCTTCGAGAATTGTTAGGTTGTTTAAGCTTAAATTTGTGTTTAAATTGCGGTGATTTCCTTAAACGGAAAGCTTCCATAAACTGCAACAGACGAATATCCAGAGGAAATCCGAAGCCTGCTTGTACTGTAAGCAGACATCATATGTTCATGAAAAAAAAAAAAAAAAAAAAAAATATATATATACAGTTGTGTTCAGAATAATAGTAGTGAAAGCCGATTTTCATACAAAATGCTCAACTTTGGCCTTCTGTAACTTTGTTTCCATATGAGCAATTGTCATGAAATTTTGGCAGTGAACTACAAATATACTCAATTTCATTATCACAAGATTTGAAAATTTTCACACTACCGGCTAAAAAGTTAAGCACCAGGTGAAATCGCTCAAAATAATAGTAGTTTTTCTTTTGTAAATTTTTGTTCAGTAACAATTTTGTAAAAAATTGGCTTGTTTATACATTTATAGCTTGAGTGGAAATGGTTGAAATGATGAATAAAGAAAAATTCAAAAACTCAAAATACAGCAGATTTTTGAATTATTAAAACTACTATTATTTTGAGCGATTTCACCTGGTGCTTAACTTTTTAGCCGGTAGTGTGAAAATTTTCAAATCTTGTGCTAATGAAATTGAGTATATTTGTAGTTCACTGCCAAAATTTCATGCCGATTGCTCATATGGAAACAAAGTTACAGCATGCCAAAGTTGAGCATTTTGTATGAAAATCGGCTTTCACTACTATTATTCTGAACACAACTGTATATATATATATATATATATATATATATATATATATATACATATATATATATATATATATATATATATATATATATATATATATATATATATATATATATATATATATATATATATATATATATATATATATATACATATTTTTTTTTCCGCTTATTTTAAATCACACTTAAATATTTGCCATGAAAATATTAATCGCGTAATAAAAAAAAAAACCTAAGAAAAATGAAAAATCTCAAAAAAAAAACATAATATACCTCTCTGAAATTTTGGCATCTGGTTTTTCTAGTATTGTTCTATAGTGCCTGAAAGTTTGAGCTTGCAGTTTTTTGCGCTTTTGAATATATTGAGGTTCAAAAAATTGCTCTTTTTTCAAGTTTTTCCATTATTTCTTGATTCATATGCGTCGTTTTATTAAAATGTTACCACAACAAATTGTGTTTGCTATATTTTTATCAGCAAAAATATTATATGACATGGTTCCTAAGAAAAATGTCAAACTCGGTGAGAAAACCCGTTTTTTTACTAATTTGGTTTTATTTTGTCAATAACTCGAAAACAGTAAGCTGTGGAATTTTGACGTCTTCGAGAGAGTTGTTTATTTTATCACAATGAACAACTTTGCCGAACACTCCAAGTCTCCAAAATGTCACAGTAAAACGTTTGGTTGTGGCGCCACCTATACGGATGATTTACGAAATATCCGTTTATGTCAGTAGATGGCCCTGGTTGTTAGAAGAAACTTTGCCGAAGACACCAATTGCCGGAAGTGCTTCGTTACCGAGCTATAGTGGCCCATAGTGCATTGATAAGTAGACAAATACAAGATAACTTCCAGAATCTGGTATACAAATTTTTGCTCAGTTTAGTAATCATGCTCATCACAATTTTGTGAGAATTTCGATCGAGCTTCGGTACCAAAGGAGCCAAAAAGATAATATTTTTCAACGGTTGAACTGGAACTAAAGCTTGAACATCAAATTCTGGAAGAACCATTTTGTCTGATATTTGCTTAAGGGAAGTAATTAGCCACTCCTTGCTATATACATCGTTTGCCGCAAACCGTGACATTCCTTGAGATTATCCTAAGCCAGTAAAAGTTAGCTGAATGGCATCATGTGCATGCTTTTGTTGAATGGGGAAGAGCTGGGTCATCGAATCATTGAAGAAAATCTCATCGACATAGCCTCTCAAAAGTTTGACCATTAATTTCAAAGAAGTTGATGGATCCTGCTTTGTGCGAGACTTTTTGTCATTATTAAAAGCTGGTGAATTGACGACAAGATTGCTGGAAAGCACAGGCAAAGGGTCCGCAGCATTGGTTTGGGTAGCCTTTTGACTCGCGGTGAACATAAATAGATCATCTTCCGAATCTATTCCTGTAGGTTCCGGACATATTAGATCAAATTATGATACTAAATTTCATTTTCTCACCTTTGAGTTTGATAGCAAGTGTAGGAGAAAATATAATCAATACAACTGTCTTAAACTTCGTCCGTTTGAAACAAAATAAATCTACTTGATCACTTTGTAAAACAATAGTGTGCAAAAACAAGACACAGTGGTAACTGCAAGTCACACAGTGAATGCTTTGTCTGCCGTTCGTACTTCATCAGAGACGACGATAGGGCGCTTGCAGCAAACAAAAGTGTGCCCAACGGCTCCCTTTGATTTTGATGAGTAACAGTATGAAACGTTTCCTACACACTTAAAATAAATCGCAGTATCCTGTGAAATAAATCACCGAATTCAAACTGTAAACAACAATAATACAGATTTTCCTGTGAAATCGACTGTTTTACCGGGGAAGATCCGTGAAATCTACTACAGTTAACTCTCCCTTACTCGATATTCCGTATCTCGATATAGAGTTAGAGAACCATAGTAAAAGTTGGTTTTCAAGGCTAACTCGATGGTCCCTTGGATTGCAGTTGCATTGGTTTTGTGTTCTGTAACTCGATACCTCCCTAACTCGATGGTCCCTTCTCCCTTATCGAGTAAGGGAGAGTTGACTGTATTTCACCAAAAAAAAACCGTGAAACAAACAATTTTACTGTAACCCTGTGAAATACTAACGAACAGTTCGGTAACAGCATTATTTTCACCAAACTTCTGTGTAATCGTGTGACAGCCAATCTGGTAGGCATGAGCTTCCTTTTGTTTCAGTTTTTGCACACCTTTATCAAGCAATGAAAGCCTGCTTCCTGAATGGTAGGCCGGGAGTTCGATTCCCAGTGGAACCATTTTCCTGTTTTTCTTTATGATTTTGTTCAATCATTTTACAGATAGTTCGGTGATTTTTCACCGATCCTTCAGTTGTTGAGATTACGGTGAAATTTCACCGTAATCTGTAATTTTTTTTTAAGTGTGTAGCAAAATCGAAGGGCTCCATTGGACACATTTAACAAAGGCTGCAAGTGCCCTATAAATATATATTTTCTATACAATTGTGTATATGTGTTAGATTCTATAGCAAAAGATCTCATCACTGATTCGAAGTGATGTATGCATATCAGCCTGCACTTATTATTGGTACTCACTTAGGAATTATCAACTTGTGTTGGCGATCGTGCATCATATTTGTGTAGTGAAATATGCAAATGGCTTACCTTGATCTTGTTGCTATACATACCATAAGAAATTTGTGTGTACATCAAAGCACTACCAAAATCACACTCTTCTAGAGTTCTTAAAAGACTACTTGGTAAACTTTGTTGTTGCTTCCGTTGAGATTTTTTGAAGAAATTCCTCGAGTACCCGGAGAAAATCTAATAGAAATTTCTTGACTTAAAAGGATTTATGAATGAATCGTTAGAAAAAAAACTCTGGAATAATTCTTGTTGAACTTCTAGATTGAAAACCCAACGAAGTTATTGAAGGTGTTTTTTTTAACAAACAGCTTTTGACGAAATCATCATAGTAATTGCAACAAAAATACCTTAAACAGTTTGTGACAGAGAGAGATCTTTTTAACGATTTCCTACATATATTACTAAATGATTGATGAATGATGGTGAAAATTGAGCCCTCGTTAAAATTCATGCATTTCTAAAGTCTAGGATTATCTTCATTGGAATTTATCGAAATTTTTCTAAAGTGTTTTTCGAAGAGTTTCTGGTGGAATCTCAACCTAGAAATTTTTTTGAGTAATCTCTTATGGAGCTACCAAACAAATCCATCAAAGAAGGCACTCGAAAAATTCCTCAAAATGTCGAAGAAACTCAATTTGAAATTTGGTTGATTTCATACGCCTTATTATTTATACCGAACATTCAAATGAACTGAATCGGGCTTTGAATGTGCTGATTAAGTATCCTTTCTGTTCAATGTTGTTACACTAATACTCTTATGCTGTACTCTTCTGTACTGATGCTACAAGCAATGGAAATTACTCCTTAACATTCAAATCAATCATCAACGAATACAAGAGCAGAAATTTGGCTTGGGCGGGTTATGCGGTCAGGATCATTCTTGTTGCGCGTTGCTCGCGTAGCACGATAGAGCAAAGTCACTTATACGGCGTACAATGCGATTATCGAATAATATCGCGATTCCAGTTATTTTATTTAGGGGAAGGAAAAGGCCGTGTGAGTAGAGCTATCATTTTAGCTCTTCCTCAAATGGGCGCAAAACCTTCTCATCAACAGAATAATA
Source organism: Aedes aegypti (assembly GCF_002204515.2). Taxonomy (NCBI): domain Eukaryota; kingdom Metazoa; phylum Arthropoda; class Insecta; order Diptera; family Culicidae; genus Aedes; species Aedes aegypti. The sequence continues at coordinate 113,931,010 of NC_035108.1, read as the reverse complement.
CAATCCAAATGATGAATTAAAACTAACATAAATTCTTTAATTAAGCTAACTCTACCTTAAATAAACCTACTATGTTCGAAAAATATCACTAAAACTTCTGTTTACCGCTGAACGAGACAAATTAAAATCTAAAACATGGTAACATTTATTGAACAATTCAATTTCAATTCTTTGAACGCTGTTATTGTTATAAGGAGCCCATACTACGACTGCGTATTCGAGGGTGAAACGCACTAACGAGCGTTAAACGTTTGGTCGCACGAAAGTTGAACCCTAGACTCTTTGATGCTTTAGCTGTTATATAGCTTATGTGATCCTTAAAGTTGAGGTTACTATCAAGAATAACGCCCAGATCTTTGATCGAAGTTACACTTTTTACAGTCTCCCCAGCTATAGAGTAATCACCTCATGTTGCAAGTTTAACCGCTGTTACAAGTCGCCCCGTTTGACGGTTGGTAAAAAATGGGCATGATGTGAAACAAATCCATTAATAAATAAAAAATGCATTGATAGCGAAAAACAGTGTCCTTCATGGTGTTTCAGCTAGGCTGAATCATAATATTTGTTTGTTGGTTTTTAAGCTATAATTTGCGATTCCATAATTTTTATTTTAACCTTCCTTATATATAAGGAGAGTTTCGCGTAAGCTTCTTAGCTTGAAAATAATCATTAGGCGTGAATATATCATTGATTGCATCACCAACTATTGGTGACTCCTAGACCTTTACCTTAACCCACTAACCCAATATCCTCTCCACGACAACTTTGGTGATGCAGAAGATTTTTCGGTCTCTAGTAACAATGGTTGTCTTACTAACAATCATTCCCTTCCCCGTTGACCGTAAGGACGTGGCCGGCGCCGTAGTTTTAGCTAAATCAACAACTTGTTCATATGCAACTTAGAGGAAAAATGGGTTTTACATTTCTGACATCATTTGATGGTGATAGGTCATTTGGTATAAAGTCGTTTGGCATAAAGTCGTTTGGCATAATGATCATTTGGCATAAAATTGTTTGACATAATGGTCATTTGGCATAATAGTCGTTTGGCATAATGAGTCTAAAACCAAGAATTTCGTTCACGGTGGTGAACGAACTGACCATCTAATATGCACCCTTCTTTATTTAATTGGCGATTCTTTCGAGTTTAACCGTCCTCAGCATTTTTGCCAACATGTGTATAGTCGAGAATGACAGAATACATCCTTCTTTGGACTGTTTATCGTTCTTTCTCGTCACCACTTTTCGGGGATTTGAGGAAATGGCATTCGGGAAAAGTAGCACAATCACTTCGATGATTCTGAACGCACTTCTTATGTCTTTTCGTTTATTATTCCGCAATAATTTTTGGTGTCCATTCTTCTATTGGTTTGATTATAAATTTTGCCTTCTTTTAAAAAAAGGCTGTTCTTTTTATTTATACTGTTTTAAATTTTATTATTTAGTAAAGCTGAATGATAACCATTTTTATATTTTGCTGTTTTCACAATTCTTGCTAGATGTGTTGTAAGAATGATAATTACTTTAGAACCTGCCAATATTCAACATAAACTTCTTTGTGGCAAATGCGTGATCTCTTTCCGAGATATATTATTTCAATCACAAATTTTCTCTTCTCTCGATAATAGACGATGTTGTGATGTACACTTCCAAAATTAGAATTTATGTTGAACCGTTGAAAAGTTTTGTCATAAATATTTTCTATTAAAAAGATGTGTTGTTCATTTGAGCTATGCTGTGTAAAGATTTTTTGCGTTAGAGCCTTAAAAATTTTAAACGAAAAATAATCTGCTCTCGTATATAGCCTTTTTTTACATGAAGCCGCATTGATAGATCTTTGGATTAGAGTTTTTAATATTTTGCAAAAAAAAATTCCATTCTTTTATCAAGTAGTTTTCATCGAATTTTACGTCCAAGCTGGGACAGAGCTTGATCTGCTGCGAAATATTCTATGAGCGTTCTCTTGATAAGTAACTGCGAACTTTCTTTGCCAATTTACTGTTTTCAAATATGTATTTCGCAACAAGCTCAATGGTACTCTAAGTTCTGAGAAGTAGTTACCCGTCACGAGTTTTATTTAGTAATGCTTCTTAATGTCAAACAATTTTCGAAATTCTTAGCTTGGAAAATCTCTGAACCAACACCACGCTTGTTAAGAACCTACCAAAATGCTTTGCTATCGGCTCGGCCGAACAAAATGACGATATTTATTTTAAGTCAATCATTATGCCAAACGGCCATTGCGCCAAACGACCATTATGCCAAACGACCTTATGCCAAACGACTTTATGCCAAACGGGATACAATCCATTTGATAGTGAAACGGTTTGAATACTCGATAACGCTGACAAATCACAAAGAATGATTTATTTTATATGCTTCTTGATAAGTTATACTTCACCAGGAGCTCAAGTGTCCGCATTATGAATCAAAACGATATCAAAGATATGGTTTCCTAAACTGCAAACCTAAGAGAATAGGTCATGTGTGAAATAATGTGAAATTAACTATTCTAAATAAATTACTGTGCACCAATATTACGCATTTAAAAACTTATTTTGATTTCTGGAAAATTGTTATATTTCGGCTACTATATTTTCTAGATTGAAGTGCAAAGACAGGAGACTTGCATATGCCACTTCAACTTCTTCTACAAATATATAATGTATAGATTTGTCTCAAGGAATTCTCATAAGGTGGATAGTTGAACAACGCACTTGTATTTAAGGCTATTGTTTATTTTACTCAAATTGTACGCAACGATTCGATGCAGAGTTTGTATCTCACCACACTGGAACTGGAAAGCTTACTTATGATGCTGTATTGGAATCAGTTAACAACGGATCTCCATCTACGCGATCAACTATCCTCCCACATAAAGGGACAGCTGTATTAACAGCAATCATTAAAAGACTCCGATTTCGAATCGCCAAATATTCTCAATCTAAGATGTGACCCGTAATGTACTTTAAAATGCCACATGCATCTCTCAAAGTTTTTTCCTTGTGGTTTACATTTACTTTTATGCACTGAAAAAATATGATCCATATTTGTCCATTATTCTAATTTCAAGCACTGAAATTCCAATGGCTCAAGATTTTGAAAAGTAAAAGAAAAAACTAATAAATTTCATTTCTTTCAAAAATTATGCCTAATGGGGTAGAGCCCTATTATTCTAGGTGACAAAGCGGGCAATACAATCACAAAATGGCGGGAACAAGATTTTCTTTGGATGTAATAATTTTTACACAATAGTTAGGGTTTAGCAGACCTTACATTTTATTTAAAAGGCAATTGTTAAGTTATTTACGTGCACTATGAGTGCAATCTTATTAAAAAGTTATGGACGAAAATGATTTCAAATGAGATTTCTCATAAAAACTTCTGAAAATTTTGTTAAACATTTCATAACTCGTTTACGAGATTTTCAACATTTTCCATATTATCTGCAAAGTTATTTGATATCCTGAAACGCGTGTTTTTGTTGAACATCACAACTCTATCTCTTCAAGCAAAGAAGTTATCGGTTGATTTCGGTTTCATAAGGCTCATTTATTTTATAGTAAAAACGTATGAGAAGTAAGGGTTGTCTGTTCCATTTAGCACCGGAAGCAGGTATTGGGGTTTGAACTACACCTTGAAAATAGAGTAATTTTTGAATAAGTTTGTTATTTTAAAAGGTAGCATGATGAGATGTTCAGCAAAAATACAGGTTTTTATACAACTGATATGTTAAAAAACTGATATGTTTAAAATCTTGGAAAAAAAGTAATGATAAAAAATACGATTTTTGGGCCATTCGCATACAACGGTATATATCTCGAAATGTATTAGAGATAGAAAAATCATGTCTTCAACAAAGTTTCTTCTAATTGACATTTCTACAACTTTGTCGAAGACACCATATTTCTATCTACATGTTATAAAAAATAGTTTTTCTATCTCACTGCTAGGTGGATTGATAACAAAACTTTTTATATCAAAAGCTGCATTTTAATATACCAAGAAACTTCTCCAAACAAACTATATCTCCAATATCAACGGTTTGGGTGCTATTGAAAAAGCGCATGAAATCGGCAAAATAAAACACAGTGTGTCGAGTTCGTAGTTGGCCGCGCACACGATGTCTTTTTGCAGTTGAGGCAGTGCCGGATTTGGGCTTCGGGGGCCCCGGGTCAGATCTCTTGAAGGGGGCCCTTGGTACAAAATGAGCGGAAAACGCTAAGCTTAGGAAAGTTTAGTGTTATAAAAATTAAATATCCGGAAAACTCCAAAAAATTGTAAAATCATTCGAATTTGACTATACCAACATCACTTCGCGAATATTACGTAAAAGAATTCATCCATATAAAATACTTGAAAAGTCGTATATAATAGATGATGAGATTGAATTTTGACTGAATCGTTTTTATTCAAGTCTAAAATTAAAAATGTTCCAGTGGAAATCGAGACTATATGATTCATTGAGACTGACATGCAAAAATGGTCATTGGCATAGTAAGCTCTCAGTTAATAACTGTGAAAGTGCTCATAAGAACACTAAGCTGAGAAGCAGGCTCTGTCCCAGGGGGGACGTAAAGCCAGAAAGAAGAAGAGGCAAATATTGTTTCAATATTTTTCCAATTTTGCTTGAGATATTTCCGATAAAGGATTTGAAAAGCAGTCGTCAATGAAGCAATAAGCGAAGTGATTAACGTTTCTTTTATTGTGTAGATATTTTTTAGATTGCATGTTTGTCAGAAAAAAAATGATTAAACAATATATATTTTTAACTTTCTAGTCGTCGCGCGGTTGACCACCGTCAGAACCACCACGCTGCTTTAGTGAACGAGAAGCGAGGTTTCAACAGTGTTGTACAAAATATAACAGCGCGACGACTGAAGTGTTATCAATTGAATTATCGTAACAGGAAAGGAACAAACGATTGTCTAGAGTTGCTGTGATCACAAATTCAACTATAATATTATGCAATATTTTCACATCTGACTTACCTGAGTTACCTCAGGGATGTCAAAAATCCTTGTTTGCGGATGACACAGGACGCCAAAGGACGAAGCCTGCGTGTCATCTGTAGTAGATTGCAAAAAGTTTGGATATTTTTTCTTCATACTTGCAAAAATGGAAGATTTCTCCTAATGCTTCCAAAACTCAACCAATAATATTCCCACATAAACCAAATGCTCTTTATTTGAAACCTTCAAGTAGATATGTTGTCACGATGAGAGAGGTTCCATTAAATTGGTCAGATGAAGTTAAGTATCTAGGACTCATGCTAGATAAGAATTTAACTTTAAAAAATCACATTGAGGGCATTCAAGCCAAATGTAATAAAAATGTTAAATGTCTCTATCCCCTTATTAATAGAAAATCAAAACTTTGTCTTAAGAACAAGCTCTTGATATTCAAACAAATTTTCAGGCCAGCCATGTTGTATGCTGTACCAATATGGACTAGCTGTTGTAATACCAGGAAAAAAGCTCTGCAGAGAATTCAAAATAAAATTTTGAAAATGATTCTGAGGCTTCCTCCCTGGTATAGTACCAATGAGTTCATAGAATATCCAATGTTGAAATATTGGAACAAATGTTAAATCAAATAATAAATAATTTCAGGCAAAAATCGTTACAATCTTCTATTGCCACGATTAATGCGTTATATGTTTAGGTTAAGTTAGGTTAAGTAGGGTAAATGATGGCTTCGGCACCCTGAGGGTATTTTCGGCAACACTAACTTATCGTCCTTGTCAAAATTTATTTACGGAACAAGAGTTAACTTCAATGTACTCAACATATTCCTTCCTTCTTCCTTGTGAATTTCATCTTTCACAAAAATATTATATAACATGGGTTTAATCATTAAATAAAATAAATGCATACGAAATTATCGTCATTCGTGAGCTGCCGAATAAAACAACACAAGAACTGCTTAAGAAAAACTCACCCCTTTAAACGGTTCAATTCTCCGCTCCAATTCCAATTTTTTCACAAAAACTACGCACCGATCACTTATGCACTATTGAACTTTCGATTTGTATATAAAGCACTCGAAAATACTTAATTTCAATGCTTCAAATCACAAATTAAAATTAATGCACTTTGATTTCCTCGGCAATCACTTTTTATTACTGGACAAGGTTGCCAGGAAACCATATTCAATTGCGGTGTATTTATTATTCACAATTTAAATTCATAGAAAAAGTCAAACACAACTCATTAATTTATTGGAATTAGGCAACAAAGTATGCATAGGTAATAATTAAGCCTTTCAATACTTTCCTTATCTGCGTATTGTAGCGCACATACATCAATATACTGAGAAACATATGAAACAAACGTCTTTTAATAGGTTAACTATTTTGGCAACACTCCTGTTGTTCTACAGGCAATTCGCGACTACGAAGCAAAAAGAGATTCCACAAAGCACTCGCACCAACGGAAAACCTCGTAAGGAACTGTCATCGGTTACGTGAAGAAAAGCTAAAAAACATCTATCCTTGTTTTTCTCACATAATGAGTGACGTTTAATTTCAGTCATAGTGGTTATCACGCCCAATGGTATGGGTGCCCTAGTGTAGATGTAGTTGTGAACCTTAGAGGAAAACAATATGCACTCTGTCTCGAAAAACACCCAGAATCCGGGTGTGAATGTTTCAAATTGGGTAATATTTCCATATGCATTTTGATGAGTCTGGAAAGCGTGTGCAAGTTTCTTTGAGGAAAACAAAAACAAACTGTGTATGACGAGCGTATGCTAGTCTACGTGTGTTCAAATGTCACTAAGCTCTATTGTCAACACATGCGAAAAGTAACCAATACATAAGCTAGTTTTTGCACAGTTTTGGATTGCCGAAGTGAACATTTTTGTTGCCGACAATATTAATTGCATTGCCGATAAAAGAACAAGTGCCTCGTGACTTTGGCGAGGTAAAACAGATGATTTAGAGAACAAAATAGTGTTTTGTGTATAATAACCAATAAATAAAGAGTGCTCAAGTGTATTTCAGGTGTTTCCTGCTAATTCTTGTGCTTAAGGTGAAGATAAATCGAAGCCAAACCTCAAATTTTCAAGAGCACAAACCTGGAGAACCGAACACTCGTTTGAGCTGAAAACTTAATCGATTGGTCACCACCAGCTAGTGATCAATCGATTAAGTTTTCAGCTTAAACGGATGTTTCGTTCTCCAGTTTTGTGCTCTTGAAAATTTGAAGTTTGGCTTCGATTTATCTTCACCTTAATGGTTGTGTATAATTGCCTTTTTCAAAGTCCAGCTGCTTAGATTGCCGAGAATACGTAAGTTCCCCTATATTCAAAGCGTTTTTTTCTCTTATAAGCAGGTGAAATCAACTCACCTGTAAGAAATCTGAACTGCTACGGCAAATGAAATGTAATATGTTGTTAAGAAAATGTTAATAAAATCTTAAATTTGTTTTACACACTGAAAAAACAAACCTAATTTCCTCAGCATTGGATTGACCAAAATTTTAAAACAATGTGTCATTAGAATCGTAATCTTTTATTCTTTGAAGAGCACTCATGAAATTTGTGCGGAAAAATCTTAAAAGTATTCAAAATCAATGAAACAGTCAGTCAAGTCATCGTGCAAAAGTTTGGGTTCACCTGAACTTACTTAAATCTGTAAAATCTTAAACCAATCATGTACGCACCATTATTTGCGCTTAAAAAAGCTTTAAACTATTAAAATCGGTTGAAAAATGGCAGAGATATTGACAAAAATGATGTGCGTGCGGCTCAGGTGAACCCAAACTTATGCACGATTTGCATCATACTGAGGGGTGAACCCAAACTTTTGCACGATGACTTGACTGACTGTTTCATTGATTTTGAATACTTTCCAGATTTTTCCGTCAAAATTTCGTGGGGTCTCTTTAATGAATATAAGATTACGATTCTTATGACACTTTGATTCAAAATTTTGGTCGACTCAATGCTGAGGAAATTAGATATGATTTCAGTGTGTTTTTTGAAAAATGTAACAACTTTAAGAAAAAACTTAGTATACAAAATTCAAAAAATGTTTATGGAAAAATACATACGAAGTAAGAATAACTCTTTGCCTTTCGAATGCGGCTTAAAGAGTTTCAATAGGACGTGTTATCACAGAGATATCGCTGCCGTTGTTCATCAAGCTTGTTACAAGTTGCAAAAAATGGCGGATCATGGACCGATACAGATAGAATGCTTTTTTGCTTGCTTTGATCGTGCTTTAAAATCAAATGAGAACAAATTCTACAATGTATGTTTACAATATAAGTCAGAAATATTAAGAAATGGTTCTCATTTACATGTTACAATGAAGTTTTGAAGTAAACGAAAATGAAATGGTATTAAGAGGGCAGGATCCATCATTGATTTTGGAATTTTCAAAAGCAGTTTTTTCGTTCGAAATTGAGAAAATTTACTGGAAACTGTGTTCCCTGTATTCTATATTCCAACCGAAACACAGTGAACACATTTTCATCGAATCATTTTTAGTTTTGAACAGAAAAACGTCTTTTGAAGTTTCGATGAAGACGATGATTACGATGACGGAGCGTTGAACGTTAAATGCATAACGTTTAAAATACGGTATACTTCAGTGGGCAGATCACTTTGTTATAATATGGGAAAGTAAATTGCGAAAATGATATACAGCACAGAACTGGTTATAATTTAGGGGGAGGGATCCCTAAACGTTCGGGACAGCTGGAGTAGTATTGCTCATGACAGACGAAATTGAAGCTCTAGAGTACCGCGACCCCGCAATGTCCAACTATATATGAGCCTAGAATACAGCAGATATCAGAAGGCCGGCTCATGAAGTTAATTAAAGTTTCTTCAACCAAAAGGATGTCAATTGTGTTATTTGAGTAGAGTTACTAGCCTCTTTATCGAGAAAATATGAAACAGAGCCAAACATAGCCATTTCAACCCTACTATCAAGACTCTACGAATAAGAATTGAATTGGTACGGAAAGTTAGGGTGCAACGATGGAACACACGATGCAAGGGTTCGAACACACGTTCTGCATATTTACCTAATTAGATATTTTAATGGCCTGTGATCCTTCGTTGCACTCGTAAAACATTCATCAGGATTACATTTTTACACGCAGTCAATGTGTGCAAACTTTGCATAATGCGTTGATTCCCAGCTTGAGAATTCGAAATGTGCTCTCAACCCCCTATTTCATCAATTTCGCACCCATTCAAGATTGCGCTCACAGATTTCAGATAGGTAGCACACGTCCAGCTGGTGAGGTTCGAGATGAAATTCAATCCCGTTTCTCCTGTTGAGCATCGAAATGGAAACATCAACATAACAGCAAGCAACAACTGTTATCCCAACAGAAGGATCAACATCGACACCCAATATGAAGCTGGGTAGACTGCGAAGAAAACTGGTTCTGTGGGTTCCGCCGATTTCTGAATAGGTGTGTTTAGGTAGTCGAACGACAGTTCTAGTTCTTCTCGCAATGTGCATTTTCACCGATTGGCTCTTCTTCCTGTGCATCCTGAACGAAAACCGTAATCTCATCTCGCCCTGCACCGGTTGGCCACTAGTACTGGCGAAAAGGAGAAGGAAACGGAACACGGAAAACGGTGCATGTTAAATGGAATGGAAAGGATCAAGATCAAAACATAAACAGCACGGCCACGCATTCATGCGAAGCGAGCCCAACGAGAAGAGAGGGTGCGATAGATCCCAGACTGGGCTTACGTCGCGTGCAATGTGCTCCCTAGATGCAACCATATATCACGAGGAAGTTAACAACAGTCGATGTCGGCGGCGGTGGTGGAAGACGGAATTGCCTGCATGTAGAATAACAAAACGGTATTAGCTGCCTCGTCTCGCCGCAAGCCGTCTGTTGTCCCCTTGGCGAAGGATCAATGCAAAGGCCGTAGCCAGAGTGGGTAGAGGGAGTCCATGCCTTCTCTTGGCCGATGGAAAACAAAGTTAAAAAAATAATGAAAATATTAAAAAAAAACATTTGTTGGTTAGGATGTTAGCTTTTCAGTTAAAGAAAGAAGGTCTTGTTCAGCATATTAGTAAAACATTTCTAACAAGTCGAATAAACGTCTTTCGAAGCATTTGATAAATGTTGATTCAATTGTTAATCATTTTGACTCATAATGCTGAACATTGACTTTATTTGAAATCCAAAGAGCATGTCATCAGCTTCTAGTAGAGCACAATTTTTTTTTTCAGTAGTTATTATCATTATTAAACTATAATCAAACATGCATGCTTATTTGTGGCTATGATTTATTAGTTATTAACAGTGTGTCCTGATGGAAATCCTGGCTACGCCCATGGTCAAAGCCATCGCTGCCAGTCAGTGGACCAGTTTTGCTGTTGCTTCGCTCAAAACCCGGAATGAGGTTGCAATCGGTAGGCCTCTCGGCATGCTCAGTTCACCACTCTGTCTATGACAGACAGTAGGTTACTATGCATGCATCTGGTCGCAGCTCGCCGCTGCTATAGCTAAAGAGTAGGTGCACCTTTTTCCAGCTCTCTGTTTTGTCCCGATCCTTCGCGTTCAATTTTTTGAGCTTCCGTGTAAGAGGTCTTTGAACTCCGCTGGCATTACGGGATCACGTTGCTGTTGTTGTAGTTGTTGATGCCTGCGGGAGAATTCGTAATGGTCCCTTCTCAGGATAATGATCGATTCTATTTGTAGACTTTTCATCGCACCGGGAGAGTTTGCCACACACAGGAATTCCGTTTTTGTTCCCATGAAGCAACTGACTTTCGATTCGATTGTCAATTGCCATTTGGGAGCGTATGGTTCTGCTTGGATATTTACAATATCATTAAACCGCATGTGGTAATTAGAGGTATCCCGAACATATTGAGCAGGAGTGTGTGGTTTTGGCTTTGCTCGCTTGTTACCAACTCGGCGGTTGGTACAATATGGATGTGTAATTTCATGCCATGCAATTGTATTTCCCATCGAGGAGAATCGATTCCGGAACCGTATGATTTTCCAGCTGGGCAAATTGCTAGAAAGAAAACCAACAGTTGATTGGAACAGCTGACGATGAAGAATAAGAGAGCCGTATATGGCCATTTTTACGCGATGTAAATTACTTCACATACTATAGGCACTTGGAACATTCAATTTCAATTCAAAATTATAAAGGAACAGTTAACTACATTAGATCGTAACGATTTCTTTCAACTTTCAAAGATTGCAAACACTCAGGATCTAAAATGGGGATTCCAACATAAGGCTCAAATTTCTCGTTATAAAAGGCTTAACCCGTATAGGCCTGAGTGAAAACGAAAATACTAAAACCCGTACCACTCAGCGAATACTTAACGGATTCAAATGAGTTTTTTGTCAGTATACTGGCCCACATATCTAGTTTCTAGAAATGGCCAGAGGAACTCGGAAATACTCCTGTAGCCGGAGTTATTGCGGTGGGTTACTGGGTCAAGTCGGATGAAAAAAGGCGATTTTTTGGTACATGCAAAGTTATCTTTTTTTATTTCCAATAGCAATCATTTTAATTTGCATAAATCATTAAGATCTGATATTCAACATTAAAAACTAATAGTTTTGCACCGTTTAGAGTGTACCAGATGCGGCCACTTGGACTTGATGCCCTGAAGATCTGGCTCTAGATTTGTTAGGTGCTAAACCGTTTCAAATCTCTAAAAGTTTAGATCGAACATAAAAGTTCACTTAAATGTGTTCCCATAAGCTTGACACAGATGTTAAGATACAAATTGTGCACTTCATCATTTATTTGATGCATTCCGGAGATCCGAAAATGGTCATTTGTAGGATTAATCAAATGCTGTTGACATAATTATTCAATTTAATTGATCATCAGAAGGTTTACGCTGATGCGTTTTTCTTAAAACTCCTTGATATAGTGGCCATATTATAACCGATTCTGGAAATTATCTGTGACTTGAAATTTGCCTACCTCCAGGGGCACAAAAGCACAGAACTCTTGGCATCCGACCTGACCCAGTAATCCACCGCAATAACTCCGGCCACATGAACATTCCCGATATCCTTTTACCACTTTTAGAAACTAGATATGTGTACGAGTTTACTGACAAAAAATCATTAAAATCCGTTGAGTATTCGCTGAGCGGTGAGAGTTTTAGTAATTTTTCTTTCACTCAGGCCTATACGGGTTAAAGAACAAATAGCTTAAATGTTGAATGGCTGAAAATTTGCAGTATTAACAATAGCCCTCAAGAAAGTTATATGAATCTCGCTATCTGATTTTAAACTACTCGTCAATATTGATTCCATGATGAAAAAGTTCGTAATCCTAATTTCACGTGGGGTTTTCAGCTATTTCGTCACATGCGCTTGTAGTGAGGGGGGGTCTTGATGGTCTAATAACTACCACTTCTACTGGTAACACTGCGTAACAAAAATTGCATTTTTGCGTGTCTCAAGTATCAAATTATATGTCTCTAGTAGATTTGGGGTTGCTGAATCAGATGCCATTTTCAGAAATGTTTCAGCACCTCACAATTTTTAGCTACGGGTCGCCAAAGTTGTATCAAACACTGGTTCTATTGATGTTCACATAAAACTTTTTTGTGATCTAATCCATCAAGCATGCAAAATAGGACGTAAACTTTTATTTTAGATATAATTTAGTTGAAATTGCACGATTAAATTTAGATTAAACCGATTTTTCAACATGCTAGCTGTCTCCATCCATAATTCATCGTTCCTCTTATATAAGAAAATACAATACTTTTTAAATCCATCATAAATAGCCGTTCCGCATCAAAACTATCATGAAGTTTGAATTCTGTGGCAAATTAGCCAAATAAATTACCTTACAAGCTGGCAAACTTGCATGCAAGTTGGCTGAAACGGTCAATTTTTGCGTTTTCAACAGCCAATATCTCTAAAACTAGACGTGCTATGAAATTTTTGAAAACGGCTATGGATTCAGCAACCCTTTATTGAGTGAATAGTTGTATTTTTGTGCTTGAGATAAAATCGTGTTCCGCAGTGTAATCAGTTCATTGGTTCAATCCCAAGCCCCGTTTGTCATGCACAAATTATGTCACGCTCCAAAGGGAGGGTGCCTTACATATTTCTTGAATATTGAATATAATGAATTCACTCTTATTCGAACATTTTAATAATCGCTAGAACCAAAAACGAAAACTAGGGCAAATGTACCAGTTATGGCTGTAGTGGTTCTCTATTTGGCCATACGTGAATTCTCAAAAACTTTCACTTGTTCGATATTTTTGAATACTTTAACAGCAAGATATAAATGGTTTTAAACTACTAAGACACACACTATACCTACAGTTTTCCTCTCTTCGCTATTGTATTTTCGTTCTAGTCTAAGTTATTTAAACATTTTATAAGAGCCCATTGCACGGAAGCGTTATGAGGAAATCATTATCTATCTCTCTCAAGGGAAATTATAAAATAAAATTTGACAAGTGCTGAAAACGACGGTGTTTTCATTTTTTGTTGAAAAGCGAAAGGGAAAAAATAGCCTTGAAATGATATATTACCGTAAAACGGGCTAACTTTAATATTTTTTTTAAAGAAAATCTAAATATTTTCGCATTTAATTTGAAAGACTTTTATTTTATATAACTACTCAATTCCACCAGAGTTTGTATCCTTTGTCAGACACGCGTATTTTGACCTAAACTGTAAGGCCGTCTTCAGTGTCGTGTACTAGAGTCGACCTCTCGACTTCACATTTTTCTGAGAATTTCTCAACACTTTAATTTTTTCACAAATGATTTGGGAAATCAATTCAGGAATACTTCCAGATATATCTCCAGCAATTCTTGCATGCATACACCGAGGAATAGTAAAATGAATTATTGTGTGGATTTTCAGGTTTTTCTCCAAGAAAATGTTCATGGTAACTGTCTTGAAATTTATAGAGAAATTCGTTTAAAAGTGCTCACAAAATTCCTCCTGAACTTTATTAACTTTTGTATGTAGAAATTTCTCTAAAGATAACACCAGGAATACCAACAAGATTTTTTCGAAAATTAGCTTTAGTATTAGCATTAAGCATTTCGCACAAATTCGTAGGTGGTACAGTTGTATGAGGGGTGCCTCCTTCCCGTCCGTTACCAAAGTCAGAAAGTTAGTTCCGAATTTCTCTAACTCTTAGACTTAGACCAACATGATTTTTTTTTTAAATGCCTTCAAAATCTCCTTAAGGTTTTATCTAGGATACCGCACATAAATTGGAATTCTTCCAGAGTTTCTTTTTCCAAAGGTTCTTCCATGAAGTCTGAGGGTAATCGTCAAATTTCAACTTGATTGCCACAGGGGGGTCTGTAGCCTCGAGGTTACGCTTTCGCTTCATAAGCGGAAGGTCATGGGTTCGATTCCCAGCCCCTCCACAAAAAAAAAACCGTCCAGCCACCAGAAGACGCCTCACGGAGGACCGTGCTTTGGGGAGCACATCCATCCTCCGTCAGTATCAGATGGTGACTGAGACAAACTGACCCTCTTCGCAGGCAGCTAGCCTCACTAAAAACAGAGCTCTCTCCTACCTGCTCGATGTGAGAGTAAAAGAGTAGGAGAGAGTGTAGATGTAAATATATAGATAAGTTAAAAATAGATCTGTATCGGTTAAGAAGAAGCTACAGATCAAAAAAAAAAAAACCTGATTGCCCCTGGGGATTCTTTAGGGAATTCCAGCAGAAATTATATAAGAAATTTTCCAGGGATTCCATGAATTTTGTCAAGAATTCTTACTGTATTTATAGAATAACATCAGTTTTTTTCTGAGGTGTACCTAAAAATAATTAAGAAGTTTTCCTGGGATTCTCGCCGATAGCAATTCATGAAAAAAAAGTTTCAGTGATTTTAACAGAAACTAATTTTATAATTTTCCAAGGATGACTTTCACTATTTATGCAGTAGTTTATCCAGATTTTTTTCCACAAACAAAATTTATGAAAAAAAAAAATAAAGAGCCCTCATTAGAATTCCCGAATTATGTCTTACTGGATTTTGCTATTCGTTTCCTTGATTATTTTTCAAGAAACCCATCAAGAAATACCTGCAACATTCTAAAAGAAACTCCTCTAGGGTTTCGTAAACAAAACACTCAAGAATCCTTCAAGTTTTCGCCTAAGAACACCTCAAAAAATTTATATTTTGAGTTTCTTCCAATGTTTTTTCAAATATTTTTAGAAAAAAAAAAACGAAAACAATCATTTATTAGAAGATTCATGATTATTTTATGATAATCCTGTGGGAATTTAATACTTAAAATTCCCCAAGCTGTTTTCCAAGAGACTTGTCCAGGAATTTACTACAGATTGAGATAATTTTAAGACACGTTTTTTTATTTAAATTAAAACTGGGAAATATTTCTCTTATCAATGTTCGAACAGAGAAACTTAAAAGTAGATGGAGTACCGTGTACCTTTTAATTCCGCTCCTAAATTCTTATCTTTGACAGATATGCGTATTTCGACTACCATTTGCAGTCTTCTTCAGTGTACCAGTAATTGACACTGAAGAAGACTGCAAGTTGTAGTCGAAATACGCGTATCTGTCAAAGATAAGAATTTAGGAGCGGAATAAAATAATAATTGGCACTCCATCTACTTTAAAGTTCCTCTGGGAAATATTTGTTGTTCTGACTCTTGCTCATATTTATTCAGATCAGTAAATTGTACAAAATTGTTCAGTGTTTTCACATGATTTTTTCAGAGATCAATTTTTTATGAATTTCTACGGAGGTTTAGAATTGTCTTTGAAAATTTCCTTAAAAATCCATCATAAAATTCAATAAAATTTGTTGGTGTCTGAATTTTCTAAACAACTCTTCCTCAAAATATCAAGAAATCTTTCTGAAAAATCTAAGAGCTTTCGTCTACAACTCGTATCTTGAATTCCTTTTTCATTCTGCATTATGGATGAATACTTTAGAAATTCTCAAAGGTAGAATGAAGAACACTTCCAGCAAGTTTATTTTGTTTTTTTTTACACGGATTATTACAGCAATTCTGAAGTAGATTCAGCAGCGAATTTCACCACCTCAAAATCAATCTCTCATTGATTTTTTTTTCGAAATATTCCTGAAATTCTTTCAAAAACTATTCAAAATTTTTCCATGGATTCATGTTATTTAAGAACCGTCGATGGGGGTGACAATGGGTCTAGGGGGTGAGATTGGGTCAAAACGGAAAAATATGTTTTGGGAAATATTTCAGCTAATAACGCTGATATTACTAAAATTAATAATTCATATGTTAGGGAACATATTATTACACATAATTCATAACAATATGCATTTTTAGAAATAGTAGTTTTTGTTTACTACATCAATAAACTTGAATGTTGAAACTAGATAAAATTTACAACATTAGTATCACGCACATACTCTAGCCTCTATCGTTGTATTAGTAGAATGTTTAAAGTCTTTTCATTACACATCACAGGTATTTTCCGGAATCTGTTTGATTTTCCCACAAAAAAATCATTTTTTTCGGTCTGAAACATTGAAAATGGGGGTGAGATTGGGTCAAGCAAGAACGTAAATGAAATTCCAAGTCAACTTTTTTGACATTTTACGGTGCCGGGTGTTCTCTTTTTTCATTAAAATGTGTTTATTCTTTCTAAATACAGCATCTCTGAAACATCAAACAAGTCTACTTGAGTATTCCGTGCATTGAATAACAATACAACGCATTTTGACAACTTCTCAAACCAGCAACTGTGTTTCGTGCGCAGCAACATCGTAAATATTTATCAAAAATGTGTTTTTTTTCTAAATTTGATTATTTATCAGTGTTTTTATATTATAGAAACGTCTCACGGAAGTACAAATGAGTTGGATCGCTGAAATACTGGGATTATGACGTCAACTTCTGCTTGAAATTTATTGATCGTGGAATGTCGCACCGAAATTTAACTATTTGCGAAGGTTTAAAATAATCACTGTTTCAGTACACCTTTGGGGAAACTGAATGGGCTTTATAGCAATGGGGATGAGACTTTGAAGGCAATATGAGGGAAACACCAAGAAAATTTATGTAAACTTGACGATAAATGTTGGGTTTACATATTTTTTCTCATAGCTCTTCAATTTTCAGTATAATCTTTCTTTTTAGTGGGTTTATCATACTTGTGAAACATCTTAGATATCTTTTTGTCTTGTTTGCATCTTTTTTTTATCAATATTTTTCAGTTGTGAATGGTTTTGAAATCATATTCTCAAAAACAAGTTATTTCAATTACAGTGACCCAATGTCACCCCCTCTATGGGGTGAGATTGGGTCATTTTTCATTCACTTGTGGTGCCGCTGTGAATAAATATTTGTATTTAATTTTTTGAACGGTTGTTAATGTACCATCAAAGTACATACACACCAAATTTGAAGTTTATTGGAGTTAAATTGCAATAGTTATTCAAAAAATAAATCGCACATATCCCTTTTTGACCCATTGTCACCCCTAACGACGGAATACAAATTTATAAAGTTTTTGTTTATTCTGCAAGGAACACTACAAGAATTGTTTCATGTATTCTTTCAAAACATCTTTAGTACTTTATGCATACCTGGAATTCTTGATTGATTTATCCGATTTTTACCAAGAATTTATTCATTAATTTTTATGGTCCTTGTATGTTTCTTGCTTCAAGAATTTATCAGCCCCCCTCTGAAGAATTTATGGGATAATTTGAAAATAATTTATCTGAAAAATGGCATGCATTTTTGGAGAAATTCATCAAGAAACGTTTTGAGAAAAACTTATTGGAATTCGTTGACACTTACCCTAGATTTATGAGAGAATCTGAGAAATACCTGGTGTCATCACTAGAGGAATTTCTACACGGATACGTTAATAAATTTCAAAAGTAACTTTTAAATGAATTCCACTACAAATTTCAAGTCGGTTACCTAGAAAATTTTCTCGGATAAAAGTTGCAAATTCATGGAAGAATAAATTTTTCAATTCTTCGGTATATGCAGGCATGAATTGTTGGAGATATAAGATGTATTCCTCGAATTATTTTTCAAATCATCCTTGAAAAATTAATAGGGCTGAGGAAATTGATAACAACATTTCAAGGTTATTACTAAATAAATCACTGAAATTATTGATGACAAATTCCAGACAGGATCTCGAAAAGAATTTCAGTAAAAATTCTTGAAGAAGTTTTTAAAGACATCCTGGAGTATTCTTCGAAAAAATGGGTTGATCAAGCTCTGCAAGGATTCTGAGGTAATTTCAGATAAATTTTGGAAAAAATTCTCGTTCTCTTTTGAGTGTATTGCGAGAAAAATCTCTGACGAGTGCCTCATAGAATTCCTTCAGAAATAAATGTATTAAGAAAATACTGAGGGGGAATTCAAAAAAAAAAAAATCTTGATAGACTCGTTTGAGAATTTCTAGCTAAATTCCTTGAAGGATCCTCAGAGAATTCATTTGGATTACCTAGATTACTACTAAAACTAACTCTGGAAGAATTTCTGTTGATATTCGTAGATAAAAATCTACAGAATTCCCTAGAATCATGCAGGCGTTCCTAGTATAATCATAAGCATTAGATAAATTTCCACAATAATTCCTAAAAAAAAAATCAGTGAAGAAATTCTCAGAGCATTTTTGAATAAATCCCAAGAAAAATCAATAAGAAATGCATGTCAGAATCTGAAAGAGAGTAGTTTCAAAGCAATATTTTGCAGATTTCTTAGACTTTTAAGCCTTGCCCAAGTAACCAGTAAGCACGATAATGCGGCACGGTAACAGCATTATATGCGCATATAGGGTAATCATTTGATGTATGTCAGTTTTATATACGCATATAATGCTATTATAATGCCAGAAAAGGCGAAATAGCGTGCCATTATAGTGCCAAGATATAACCATGCTTCTCTGCACCACTAATGCTGATATAAGATCACGTGAGAAACGTCAGTTGTTTTCGCCAGGTTTTTAGGGCGAATATTTTGTGCTTTCGCGTATGCGGCCAAGCAACTGGTACACGAGGTAAATAAATGAATGAATGAAAACGGAAACCTCTAATAGTATGCAAAAAATGTAATAAAATGATACAGATAGTACTTCTCCGTATCAGACATATTCGTTTTGGTAGTTTTCATCCTTTTGAGGACCTGCAATTGCCACATTTTGATCCTTGTTTTATGATGATGAAATTCCTCATTTTGCGTCTCGAACCTGCGACACCCGTATTGTTGAGATGTTGTCCTGCTCCTTTGCTCCTAAGGCCACATAAGATGAATAGTATTGGAAAGAAACCATAACTTTTCCCCGTCATAAAACCTGCAATTGTAGTAGTGAGAAGATTTATGTTTGACTCCCTCTTACCACTATATGCAAACACAAAGCACGTGGTATATCTGTCAAAACACTGGATGGCTTTTAAACATGCCCTGTATTCGAATATAAAGCCAAAATAGTGCTTATTTAATGCCTGTATGCATCAGGCTTAGAAGCATTAGTGATGCTGTAATAGGGTTTCTATGCAGCGGAAGTGCTGTTATAAGGTGTGTAAGCATTTGTGGTGCTATTATAATGCATGTAGGCATCTATGATGCTGATTAAGGGCTTATTATTAGTGCCTATGGTTACTTGGGTGGTTCAGTTTTTGATTTCTAGTCGTTCCCCTGGATGAATCTCTGGAAGAGTTTTGCAGAATCACGGAGCAATCTGTGGTAGAAAATTGTTGAAATCTATTGAGAAATCTTTGGTGGAATAACCAAACAAATTTATGGAATAAGTACCTACCTCAAATAGTAACTGAAAATTGTTAAAGGAATTCATCTTAACATTTGAACTTTAGCAGAAAATTCATAAAATTTGATGATTTTTAGCAATATCTAATCCATGGTCATCACTTTTATTTTCCCGGTACCATCGAACCCAACTAATTTGGGGGTTTTGTTCTAACTATTACTCATTCGAGTGTTAGCCAATGAATGAGATTCGCAGTAAAAAAAATAAAATTGAAATTACGTTTGCAAAAACAGTTAAAACTAAGGCTGGGATACATTCAAAGCTAGCAATAAGTATGAGAAGTGTCTCATTACTTTCAAATGTTTCGTAACAACCTTGAAGTCTTTAAAACATCGCACAGAACATTAAAATAAATCGAAATGAACTTTGATCATCCAGATAAAGGTACACCAGCTTGTACTTCATCATACGCGCCAAGCTTTTGTTGTTCGAAGCTGAGATCAACTGTGCTGTGCGTTAACTTAAGTTGGTTAAGACCAAAATCAATCGTAGAGGGGCTTCTAGAAGAGGAATAACAAGTAGAGCTATCAGGGCATTGAATTGAGAAATATCCTGAAAAATGAGTGCTTTTCAGGATATTAATATAATTCTGTCGTTGGAATTACTCTGTTTATTATTCCATAAGCTATGTTTGGAATTAAAGCCGCAAATGACAAAAAAAATGACGTATTTCGCATTAATTTCCGCAAATTAACTTGCTGCTTAGTTCATTGAAAAGGCAATTGGGCAGCTATTAAAGCATATTTACCAAACTGTGTTTCAACCAAAATGCCCAAAGTTTCAAAAATTTTGGTTTTGAAAAACAAAAAAAGTTGATGTTTTATACGCCTATGAATGATGATAGCAGCAAGCCCCATCAAGTCGATTACGATTAACAAAACTGTTTGGAGCTCTTTTGAGTTTGGATCCAAATTACTTTCAGTAGTAACAGCTGTGTGTATGTTATTAGCCGTTAGCAAATTTGCCACCTCGTCCTCTTTACCATTCAAAGAACGAGCATTCCAATTCATGTTCTCTTGGCAGTGGTTTTTAAAGTATTAGTGCCACTTTTGGAATCAATACTCGCTGTATTTCACCTCTTGATTTATTCTGATTTTATCTGTGATTTTATTCTCACAGCAACATCTAAACATTATTTTTTTGCTGTGCAACTCTACTTCACAAAGGCTCTACCTAAGTCCTTGCATTTACCCAGTGCACTACCCTTGCACAAGTGGCATGTGCTTCGCCCAGAGAAGATCAATTTCACATTGGTGTTATTTTGCCAAAGCACAAAACAACGGGTCAAATTGTCTACGATGAATGACCGAGCATGATGATTCTGCACTTTCACTCTAGGAACACCTTGAAGAGAAGTCTTTCCAAAAAATCAGACAGTTGGTGTTCAAATCGAAGGGGTGTTGAAATTATAAATGCTTGTGCTTTTTAGGGATGTGCGGTTTTTCTTATCCTGGTTGGTATATTCTATTATTGAAAGCTTGTAAAAAGAGTATGGAATCAATAAATTCGATTTCAATCGAATGTTTTTTATGTTCGTAGCGGTCGGATCAAGAATCTTTTCGAATCAAAAGATTTCTCGACTTTGCAGGTCAAAGAAGATCTTTGAGCTTTGAGCAAAAAATGTTATAATTGGAAAAAAATAGTCTCCAAAGTTTAGGGGTAGATTCTATTCCAGTTGCAAAGAAAAATAGAAGTGAAATTATCCAAAATTCATCACAATTTAAAGATTTTGAAACACCCCCAGATGATCCAACGTCTCAGACTTATCCACACGATGATTGCCCGTAATCCACCCCTCAATCACATGTTGCTTCTCGACTCAATCTTCACCAGTCGTTGTTCCAAGCACGAAGGGCCACAAGATGGATTACAATTGAAAAGAGTTGTGCCCGTTGAAGTTGCACTCCGTTGTCGTCTTGGTCGTCTTCTGGAAAGCGCACACATATCCACATATTCCTTTTCTCCTACGAAACTAAGTCCTCTTTCATTGCACCGTCATCATTGCATTGGGATGTGATCATCCCCTGCTTTGCCGCAGCAGCAATCATCCGGCGCAGCCACATTGGGTGGATGATAATGATGTTTGTTTGTTTGTTGCTACATTTCTGCACCACCCAAATGCTTTCGGTCCGAATGTTGATTTTGCACTTTGCACCCCACCCAAACGGGAACCGAAGAAGTTAAACTCTGTATAGGTACGTAGGGTAATGGGGTTCAAAATGCTTCCTTGTGTTTAAACGTATTTTATAGAAAAATAACAAAATTGTTAGCCACTAGCAAAGCAGTCGATGGTTGCCACTAGGTGCGACCCTAGCTACCAGTTGTGTACCTTAGCAACCTACTTATTTATAAGTCATCAACAACTGTGAAAAATAAAGGGCGGACACGAAATTATTGCGACACCGAAAATGTCATGCCAATTTTCTTATAATGTTTAGAATCAAACCAAAATTTTAGGGTAGTTTTATGTATATATTTACTTCAAAAATCAAAGGAAAAGTTAAAGTTAGCCTTGAGTTGAAAATTGAAGGCATTTTCGTTCGATGCCCTCCATCGAAGTCTTTACAGTGCCATCCGGTACCAGTTTCCCAGTTTTTTTTTCCATTTTCTTAACATGTCCTTCTCGTCCTTGACTGTCTTCTTGCTCTTCCGAAGTTCCCGCTTCATTATTGCCCAGTACTGCTCCACCGGGCACAGCTCTGGACAGTTTGGTGGATTCATGTCCTTTGGAACAAAATGGACAGAATTGGCGTCATACTACTTCAGGACACATTTAGAATAGTGGCATGATGCCAAATCTGGCCAAAACAGCGGAGCTTCGTCGTGCTGTTGCAAGAACGGCAAAATGCGCTTCTCAAGGCACTCAGATTTGTAGATCTCGCCAAGATGGCCTGCCAAATGAGATATTTGAGGCGAACTTCGACATTTTCTTCTTCTTAAATTTGTCGTCCACATCGAACTTGCTCTTGCCGGTGAAAAACTCAAACTCCGGAATTTGCTTAAAATCGGCTTTTATATACGTTTCGTCGTCCATCACACAGCAGCCATATCTTGTCAGCATTTTCTTGTAGAGCTTCCGTGCACGAGTTTAAGCCGTCGATTGTTGCCGCTCATCGCGGTATGGGAAGTTCTGTACCTTGTATGTATGTAGTCCAGCTCTCTTCTTTGCATTCTGAACGTAGATCTGCGACATGCAAATCTTTTTAGCCAAATCACGGCTTGAGACGTTGGGATTGGCTTTAATCATCCGCTTCATCTTTCCCTCCTTCTTTTTGTTCTCCAATTCCGGTTTTCTTCCAGCTCCTTTGCCGTGGTCCAACGTCAACCGCTCCTGGAACTGCTTCAACACTCTGGAGACGGTTGAATGGTGAATGTTCAACATTTTTCCCAACTGCCGGTGCGACAGGTCGGTAAATTCCAGGTATTTGGAAAGAATTTGTTCTCTCGACTCGCGTTGGTTCACCTCCATTTTAGTTGAATGTAAACAATACACATCAATGAGAAAGTGTGCAAAATTTGATTGATTTTTACCCAATAGTAGAAAAGTTATGCCCTGTTGGATGTGTCGCAATAATTTCGTGTTCGCCCTTTATTCAGTTTATACCCAACCATCCTAGAATAAAGATTAGTTAGAACTACAACATTTCGGCGACGAGTATTTTCAAGAATTCAACGCTTTGGAGGAAGAGCTGCAGTTTTCATCAAGATGCCTCGATCTGGGGACGGCGAATTCGAAAAAATCTACCGGCAAATCATGCGGCAGATTCAAGCAATGGCGGAGCAAAACGCCCGACCAATGGAAATGATGGAACGTTTTGACAATCAAGAAAACGTTCCCAATCGTTCCATGAGCAGACAGGAGTTCATCATCGAGTCTCGGGCATACAACATCCAAGAATTCGTCTACGATCCAGACAACGGGCTCGTTTTCGACCGGTGGTACCGGAAATACGAAGACTACTTCCCCAAGGACGAAGCGAAGTTGGACAATGCGGCAAAATTGCGGCTGCTGTTAAGAAGCCTTAGCGTGACGGTGCACGACAAGTACGACAACTTTGTGCTTCCAAAGTACCCTCGTGAGTACTCGTTCCATGATACGGTGAAGAAGCTGAAAGAGCTATTCAGCTTCCGAATCTCCCTGTCCAGCAAGCGGTACCAATGCTACCAGCTCACAAAGAATGACGCAGACGGTGAGTACAATCTGTGTAGTCGAGCAGAAGCCTCCACCGATATCACCCGATTCCAAAGAAAAAGAGGAGACGAAGTCCGATGGTTCAAGAACGCCCTGCTGGCAGTGTGGTGGAATGCATTACGTCTGCGACTGCACCTACACGAAGCATGTTTGTCGGGACTGCGAGCAAACCGGCCACAAAGAGGGGGATATTTTGGCAGCTAAACTTCGAAGGCGGCACTCAAAAAGAACAAGAATGTGAATGGCATTTTCTCCATCAACCAGGTCAGCAGCACTTCAAGAAGGAATTTCCTAACGGTGGATATCAACGGGTCTCCTAAAGTCATTCTGCAGTTGGACACCGCTTCCGACATCACCATCGTTTCGAAGAAGCAGTGGCGCAGGTGACGCTCTTCATTTACTTGGTGAGCTCTGATACCCAATCAAGCTCGGAGGAGTCACCAAAACCGCAACTTTTTACGTGACCAACAAATGCATCAACCTGTTCGGTCTGGATTGGATCGAGCTATTCAAGCTGTGGGACACCCCACTATCTACAATCTGCAACAAGGTCCACGTTGCCGCTGGTCAAGTCAATCAAATCCAACGGTACAAAGCTTCGTATCCCTAAGTATTCAAGGAAGGCCTCGGACACTGCAAGAAGATGAAGGTCCGACTCTATCTCAAGCCCGATGCCAAATCCGTTTTCAAGCCGAAGCGCCCAGTTTCTTTCACGTCCATGGAGAAGATTGATGCAGAGCTGGACAGACTTCAATCGCTGGGAATCATCACGCCAGTGGGCGGCTCCGATCGTCGTAGTGAAGAAGCCAGGAAAAGTACGAATCTGTGCTGACTACTCAACCGGACTGAATGCTGCTCTGGAGCCACTACCCGCTACCGGTTCCTGACAACATCTTCACCAAGCTCAATGGCTGCCGGTATTTCAGCGTCATCGACCTGAGTGATGCTTATCTGCAGGTGGAAGTTGACGATGACTCAAAGCAGCCGCAGGCTTTCCAGCAGTTGATGAACAGCATGGTCGACATCTTCGTATACAGCAAAACTGAAGAGTAGCACCTCAAGATTCTCAACGCACTATTCCAACGCCTACAAGCTTACGGATTCGTATTGAGGGAAGAAAAGTGCAACATTCTGCAGTCGGAAGTCAAGTATCTGGCGCATATCGTAGATCAGAATGGTCTCCATCCAGTTCGCGGATTTGTGCAGGAAGAACGGTATTCAACATTTCCGAACATCGCCGTACCATCCGCAGTCCAATGGCCAGTCGGAAAGATTTGTGAACACCTTCAAGAGGTCCAGTGGTCCTCAATCAACGCCAGGACAAACAGTTCAATCGGAAGCATGGCGCAACGACTCGTGAATTCCGAAAAGGCGACATGGTCTACGCCATGGTCTACCGCAGCAACACTAAGTGGCAGTGGGCTTTGGGCGTTATCATCGAGGTCATCGGTAAAGTCAACCACAACGTACTACTGGACGATTGGCATGGACGGAAGAAGCTCATTAGATCGCACTCCAACCAGCTCAAGCATCGTTCCAGTGAAGAAACAACCGGAGCAGCGGATTCAACACCACTGGGTATCCTGGTGGATATTTTTGAACTGCAATCTCCAAGACCAACTGTACAGCACGCCTCTCACCAAGGTCAAGCCGAGCAGGAACCACTTCCTGTTCCCATCCAACCACGAACCGAAGTGCAAGTGGAGCCAGCAGTTCCCAACCGGGAAGGATTCCAGTCAACTCGAAGATGTTCCCGTACGCGGTCGCATCCAGACCAATCTACCAGAACCAAAGCATTAAGAAGAAAACCAGCCACCAGCAGATCTCGTTCCAGAACCACCATCAATTCGGCAGCAAAGTATGTTCCGGATGCCGTCAGGATTTGAGCCGCATATGTTCTGGAAATAAGAATGAAGGAATTTTAGCCACTAACAAAGCAGTCGATGGTTACCACCAGTCCCGACCCTAGCTACCAGTGCCTACTTAGCATTCTACTTATTTATAAGTCATCAACAACTGTGAAAAATATCCAGTTTGTACCCAACCATCCTAGAATAAAGATTAATTAGAAGTACAACAAAAATGTAACAAGAGACTTGTAAAAAAAAACTTATATTGGGTTTTTTAAGCATTCCAAAACAGTATTCGTTTAAAATGCCCATGAACGAGCCCCGATTTATATTTTGGTCGCAATCAGTTTTGATTCGTCTCACAACTAAATCACTGTGCTATAGTTAGTGGTCAAAATAGAATACATCAACGTTATACTATAATGCAGCCATTCCATGAAAAACCGATCTATTGGGTCTCCGAATTCCGTGAAAATTTGCTATTTTGTTCCTTATCCGAAATAAGGATACACGTATTTTTGGATTTTTTGATTAGGGTGACCATTTCCGAAATAGGGTGACCAGAAAAATCGCGATTTTGCAAAATTTTTATTTTTTAAAAAGTTATAACTTTTGAACCGTTTGACCGATTTTCAATCTTTTTGGATGAAATGAAGGCTAAAGATTTTGACTTTTCGAGAAAAATATAAAATTTCACAAAAATTGTGTTTTTTACATGAAAAAACTCAATAGTTTCCGTTTTTTGGTGTTTTGAAGGCCTCGGGACCAAAGGGGCTATCGCTGTTCTCATTTTTTCTTGGAAATTCAGAAAATTCTACGTATACTGTCAAATTTTGAGCGATGTATGTTTTTTAGTTTTTGAGATATATTTTTTTGAAAATAAAAAATCAGTCATTTTTTATCGACACACACTGTAGGTCTCAGCGCATTAGATTTGTAATGTTTAAAAAAAATTATAACTTTTGAACAGCTTAACCGATTTCCAATCTTTTTGTATGGAATGAAAGCTTAAAATTTCAACTATTCAGACAAAATTGAAAAATCTGATAAAAAAATGTTTAAACGTGAAAAAATATAAAAATTTCTAGTTTTTTTTTTAGAAATTTTCTTATATTTTAATGTGAACATTTTTTTTTTCAAAGTTTTCTATTTTTTTTTCTATTTTTTCTGAAAAGTTGAGACCTTAAGCTTTCATTCCACAAAAAAAAAAAGATTGGAACTCGGTTGAGCTGTTCAAAAGTTATGATTTTTTTAAACATTACAAACCTAATGCGCTGAGATCTACAGTGTGTGCCAATGAAAAATGACTGATTTTTTATTTTCAAAAAAATATATCTCAAAATTAAAAAACATACATCGCTGAAAATTTGACAGTTTACGTAAAATTTTCTGAACTTTTAAGAAAAAATGAGAGCAGCAAATGGCCCAAAACACAAAAAACGGAAACTATTGAGTTTTTTCATGTAAAAAAACACAATTTTTGTGAAATTTTATATTTTTCCCGAAAAGTCAAAATCATTAGCCTTCATTTCTTCCAAAAAGATTGAAAATCGGTCAAACGGTTCAAAAGTTATAATTTTTTTAAAAATAAAAATTTGTCTGGTCACCCTATTTCGGAAATGGTCACCCTAATCAAAAAATCCAAAAATACGTGTATCCTTATTTCGGATAAGGAACAAAATAGCAAATTTGCACGGAATTCGGAGACCCACTAGATCGGTTTTTAATGGAATGGCTGAATGTTTACCTTGATAAATTAGATCTTGAGGCATCCCCTCCCATTCCTAAAGCATAATGAAACACATGGATTTTCCTTAAAATTCATTGGCCTCATCGAAATACAGCCAAAACATAGAAGCACTGTTTTTTTTGACCGAATAGATCATGACAGCTGCCCACAGTGCAGCGAAAACAATCTTTCCCATTGGAATCAAAGGAATTGTTTTCTACGCTGAACATTATGCACACATTGATGCGCACAAGTTTTGACGTAGAAGTACGTCTTTCTTCTCTATACAGGAGTGAAATTGGAATTTCAAAACCAAGAGCGTTACGCTGGCATGAAATATTTTAAACGTTTATAACTTTTCGCTGGCTTAACGAAATTTCTTGATTAGCACCTCAATCGAAAAATAAGACATCAAAGCTTCATGTCGTTTACTTACTGAATCCCAAATACCTGTTCAAATAGTTTAATAATTGTTTTAAAAGTGAACATTGATTTCAAGCAAATCTATAAATAGGGGTGGCTAGAGAAAATTTGACGTCATTTGCTTTTCACTCTCCGATTGGCTCGCATCTCAGCAGGCGACAGATCGGCTTGCTCTGACCGGGCGTGCTTCTCAGGCACAGACATCGATAGCGAGGGCCCCCCCGTTTGCCTTGCTTCGCTCAAATCAAACTGTCGAGCGAGCGAGAGAAGATGCCGTCCGAAGCTAAAGCCATCACCGCTGCCGCCGCCTAGAAGAAGAAGAGTAAGCAGTCCACAGGTGAATTTGCGGTCGAGCTGTGAACACGGTCGGGCGAGTCATTCTCGCTTTGTGGTTCACCGCTTGTTTGCGTTCACCCAGCCATCGTCATCGCCGCCGCAAATTATCGGCCGAGGAGCTGTTGACCCGCGCATCAAAATTTCGACTCGTGATGAAATCATCATTGGTGGTCAAGAAGCAATCCCGATAGGAGCAAATACCAGAAGCCCCCTGAGTTTTGCTGGTCCGAGCAGTGTTATTTATCCGTAACAACATCGAAGCTAACAAAGCCATCGGTTCTTTTCAGAGCCATCAAATTTGTGGAAAAGAGTTAAAAGAGAAATATTTCCGACTTTATTTATAACTTCTAATATTCCTAAATCAATTTCACAGCTTCATACAAAATTTGATTTGTCATGAATGATTTATGACTCAACCATTTGAGATTGTACTCGCGGACGCTGCTGCAATGCCGTCGGGGTGAGTGCTCAACATTTCACAACGATTGTAATACAGAGTGGCTTTTCCAACAGCGCCTTTTATGTTCCATATTTTATGGGAACACTTTGATTAGGAAAATTATCCCATGTAACAAAATTGCGACATATTAAGAATGCTTTTGATAAGACATTCTCATTGAACAATTGCAATAATTTTGGCACCCATGGATCAGAAATTTACCGTCATAATAAAGAAAACTATTGATTATCAATAGCTCGTATTGAATATTTAGGGAATGCCAATCATTCCAACAATTCATGTTCGACCAATTTCTCACGTATTAGTATTCTCCACAATTTTCAAGTAATTTCAAGCCCAACACATTATTAGCACATACCCTTTTCCGGGTTGGTCGATCAGAAAACGAATAGCACAAAAGGGAGGAGCATCATCTGCTATTCCAAGGTTATAAAACATGCTGCCTTCGAGGGAGTCAGTTTCATTCCATTTCCGCTTTCGAGCTGGTAAGAGCTCCTCCGAACTTGCTTAGCGAGAAGTACCTCGCTGCTAGAAGCCTGCTGAGCTGTTAATCCAGAATCTGGTTTGTGAAATCGCTCAAGATTTCAAGATTGAGCTACGTTTCCAGATTTCAACTAAATCACTGTGATCCGCTACCCTGTTGCTGTGGTGCACCCATGAAATATTTAGCTGGTTTGTCGAATAAACTGAGAACTTATCCACATCTTCTTATTCTTCTTCTTTTTGGCATTAACGTCCTCACTGGGACAGAGCCTGCTTCTCAGCTTAGTGTTCTTATGACACTTCCACAGTTATTAACTGAGAGCTTTCTTTGCCAAAGTTTCCATTTTTGCATTCACAGAACATCAGATGTAACTTGAATTTTAACATATATTTTTGAATAATTTTTCCAATCACAAGTTTATAGGTAATAACGGTTTGACTAAACTGTAATTTTCGACGAAAAATTCAAAACTTTTTATCTTAAAATCTGATAGCCTTACACAAAAACTGTCTTCAGCAAACTTATTCATCTCGTCAAAAATCTACAACTTTGCTGAAGATACCATGAAGCTTTTCCTTCAATATGTTTAGTTATGTCAATTATAAAAAAAACGTCAAAAAATTCACTTAAGTCAAACCGTTACTGCTTTTCAACGTGTGATTGGAAAAATCACTCAAAAATATATGTTAAAATTTAAGTTATGTCTGATATTCTGTGAAAATTTCATTCAAATCGGTCCATAAATAACTGAGATATAGTTTATCAAAGTTGGTCATTTTGCATGAAAAATCAAAAGAGTTGCAGTTTTTTTACTCAGCGAAGAATCACACCATCAACGAAAATAGTGCGAAAGCAATAACCAATTGCATGCGAGTAGCGAACGGAGTGACGAAACAATCAAGGGAGAGCCCCACCACTCGCCATCGGTGAACGGAGCTCGAGCAAATAAAACCGCTTGTTGTTCTGCTCCCAGCTCATTCACAAATCGAACGGCATAACGAACGGATCAAGCAACGGAGCAGCAAAGAAGAGCGCGTGAAAGCCACAGCAGTGTGCGAGTAACGAACGGAACCAGAGAGCAACGAAGCGAAAGCAACAACTGAAAAACATTCAGTGGACGGATTAGTAGTCAGCGCCAACCGGCGACCTGTTGGAAACTAACGCCAGCGAAATACACACCATCTGCCTCTCCTTACCATTCATATTCTTGTACTTGATGAATTCAATGAAATGGTTTGGTTTGGCGATGGAGCAAAGAGTTATTTAGGATGATTTTACTTGACAAAGAGTTGTTGATAAATGTTCCAATCAAAAAGAGTTGTTTTGAAAAAGTTCACTTTTAGCAGAACTTTCCTCGGAAAATTTATGCTTTGCCAAAGAGTTGATAATGAAATTCCTGCAGCAAAGGGTCGAGTTTCTCCCCACGAATATTTCCAGCCAGGACCAGTCATGGCCCCCGCTTCCAAATTTCTCGAGTATGGAAATTGGGAAATGTATTAAAATTGCGACCGATTTTATATACTGTTCAATAAACTGTTTCTTGACCAATTGTAATGAGCAACAATTGATCTGAATTGATTTTTCTACATGTTGTCTATTGCGTTCTCGGACCATCCTCAAATTGTCGTATTGTCGATTATTCGTGATAAATCAGATATTGTATGATGCTACGAGATGAATTAAGATATTATAGCAAGTATGTGGTAAGCACATTAAGAAATATTACTAGCTATACTGTGTTTATCACGAGAAGTTCTTACTAGCTCGAAAGTGTAAATGAAATGAACCGAATCCTGTTGTTGTTACAGAGGGATTTTAATCCGAAGGTCATTCGTCCCTTAAATGAACCGAATCTGTCGAAGATAGTATGTTTTACATAACTTGAATTGCAGACGATGCTCCTTTCTTCCGTATTCTTCGCCTTCTTCTGATTGACCAATCTAGGATAAGATACATGAAGTTGATGTCTTGGTTAGTGATTTACATATCATGGAAAATTCACATGCGCGTTCGTATGGACAGTAAAAATATCAACATTATTTTAGTAGCTTACAATAAATTAAAATCACGCATGTTTTGGTTTCGTGCAAATTTTAATTATTTCTGATCAATGTTCAATGTGTTCTGATTTATATACTATGACATTTGCAATAGACTAACATGTAGAAAAAAATCAGATCAATAGTTGCTCATTACAATTGGTCAGGAAACAGTTTATTGAACAGTATTTAAAATCTGTCGCAATTTTAATACATTTTCCAATTTCCATACTCGAGAATTTAGGAAGTGTTCCCCTATTATATGATAAATCAACGATGCTGTTAGAAATATCATACAATGCTGAGTAGTATGATGTTATTACGGTCCGACGGCGCTGCAGCGGTAAATTCTCAAATTCATGTTATTTTGTGGGGTAAATTATGTGAACCAAATTGTAGTATACCGCGATATTTAGATCATTATAGATAAATCAGTAAATATCATCCAATAAACCCTTCTATGAACGTATGTTGGCCCTGAAAAGGGCCGATTGAGCTTGGATGCTGTGACCACGAGTCGAAATCTAGAAGCGGGGATCGGTCAACCTAGAAATCTTGAGCGATTTCACAAACCAGAAGGAAGCATGTTTTATAACCTCAGAATAGAAGATGATGCTCTACCCTTTTGTGCTCTTCGCTTTCCGATCGACCAATCTGGGAAATGGGTATGTGCCAATAATGTGTTGGGCTTGGAATTACTTGAAAATTGCGGAGAATGCTAATGCGTGAGAAATTGGTCGAACATGAATTGCTGGAAGGATTGACATCACTAAATATTCAATACGAGCTATTGATAATCAATAGTTTTCTTTATTATGAAGGTAAATTTCTGATCCAAAATTATTACAATTGTTCAATGAGAATATCTTTTCAAATGCATTCTTAATATGTCGCAATTTTGTTACATGTGATAATTTTGCTAATCAAAGTCTTCCCATAAAACATGGAAAATCAAAGACGCTGTTGGAAAAGCCACTCTATTTTACGATTGTTGTGGAATGTTGAGCACTCACCCCGACGGCACTGCAGCAGCGTCCGCGATTACAGTCTCAAAATGTTTAGTCATAAATTATTCATGACAAATGAAATTTTGTATGAAGCTGTGAAATTGATTTAGGAATATTAGAAGTCATATATAAAGTCGGAAATATTTCTCTTTTAAATCTGGCTGGGTGAACGCAAACAAGCGGTGAAGCACAAAGCGAGAATGACTTGCCCAACCGTGTTCACAGTTCGACCGCAAATTTTCCTGTGGACTGCATCCTCTTCTTCTTCTTTTTCTTGGCGGTGGCAGCGCTGATGGCTTTGGCTTCGGACGGCATCTTCTCTCGCTCGCTCGACAGTTTGATTTGAGCGAAGCAAGACAAACGGAGAGGTCCTTCGCTATCGATGTCTGTGCCTGAGAAGCACGCCCGGTCAGAGCCAGACGATCTTTTGCCTGCTGAGATGCGATCCAAGCGGAGAATGGAAAGCAAATGACGTCAAATTTTCTCTAGCACCCCTATTTATAAATTTGCTTGAATCAACGTTCTCTTTTAAAACAGTAATTAAACTATTTGGACAGGTATGTGGGATTCAGTAAGTAAACGACATGACCCTTTGATGTCTTGTCTTTCAATTGAGGTGCCATTCAAGGAATTTCGTTAAACCAGCAAACAGTTATAAGAGTTCAAAATATAGAGAATTTTTATTTAACTTTCAAACTGTGCGGCATAATCAAATGCAAACGCATTCAGTTCCCGATGGTTAGTGCCTGTGCTTTTACTGTTCATAAGTCGCAAGGTGGAACTTTCCCCGAGGTCGTGTACGACTATGACAAAAGCCAGGATCAGCAATTGGTGTATGTTGGTTTGTCGCGGGTTACTTCACTGCAAGGACTATTTTTGACAAACGCTACCAATTTTTTCAAGTTCCATCACGCCAAAGGCAGCAATTCTCCCAAGAGGGTTGACTTAAGGAATGAGCTGCAGCGCTTAGGCAATCATCGATTAGTGACGCTTTGAGACAAACTGCGTCAACTACTAAATGCTCATGCAATGGATATTGCTACATACCAAAGCACTGGACCGATTCTATCGATTCTAACAATCGAAGCACCCGAGCTATCAAACATCTAATCTACTGGAGGAGTTTGGCGAACTACAGCTGGAGCCAGAAACCGATCACCCAACCAAGCAACACAAGGAAGCAACGACCAAACAAACAAATTCAATCATCTGGCATTATTCCTGGAACACATAACACTGGTTCTCGGAACCACAGAACGCCAAATGGTTTTGTTTAGGACTACCAAAATGAGTCCAAAAAGAGTTAACTTCTGAAAACTTCATCCGATCAATAACAACACAAAACTAGTACACTTACAAACTCATACACATGACAAATCAAATTATTAATCATCGTAGTTCTACGTCAACCCCGCGGTAATGTAATAGACATTACCCACCCCAAATTTTTTTTTTTCTCAGACCGACCGATGAGAAACTTTGTTTACTTTCTAAATTATTTGCGGGCTTCGAGGGATTTTCTTGAAATTTCGTGAATCACTGATGTTTTACAGCGTATGATTGGAATGAAATGCTTATATGTGTATATGAAGGATTTCCATAGTGTGAATAAGTGCCCGGTAAAGCAAGTCACACTGAGGGTCAGGAAGAAGTAGGAATCGTAATGTGGCGCACGGTGTGCTGAAACACACATATTATCGAACTTGCATGAACCTCCGATCTTTTTTCACTGAAAGTTAGCCTTGGTAGTCAAAAAAAGCTTGCGGTATATTAAAAAATCTTTCAACGGCAAAAATTTGAAAAAAGTCGATTTTTGTATTCTTGCCCTTTCTCCATATAAGGGCTCATAGGAGAATATTAGAGTTACACTAATTTTTATGATTTTTTAACGGTTAACGACCAATTTTACGTATATTGAACACGAATGAATTATCAGATGTTTTAAATTGAGCATCATTTCCTACGCACACTCATACAATATGACCAGCCCATGGTGGTATGCCGTTTTATAACGACTTCACTTATTGACATAACCTTTTATACATTTAAAATTAACACACTACAACTCATCAATCTAATCCTGGCCGGCCTAACCTTTTTGGTTTATTTTAACATAAATGGTTGACTCAGTCGATTGTTAATCAGATTTCGCTATGTACGTCTTCGTCCATGTGATTTTGGTGAAAAATTGCAAAGTGGATAATTGAGCTAAATATATTTATCGAAATATTTATTGCATTTCTGGTGTACAAGTGTACAAACCATAACAGCTTTCAAAAAAATTACACTGGAGTAAGTGGAACATTTTAAGTTTGATACGACGAATATTATCGCTTGTGACGAAGTAGATCGAAACCATATCTGAGCAATTCTCGCTGAAAGAAGGCCGTAATGGCACCCATCGTTAGAATTCCAATTTTATGTCACTAATCGCTAGTTTCCGATGAAACTTAAGGGTGTTCCTTTCGATTTTCTCAAATTTGTGGACCTCTCGTACGCCAGCTAGCTAAGCAGTTCGCGAAAAAGCCATTTTTTTTTGATAAATCTTGGGTATTTCTTCACGAGATATGTCTCATATTTCGCTTGGAACACATAGCATACTTAGTGAGGGATTCCACGGAGGCATGCAAGTCGATTCTGATCGACCATTTCAAAAATATCTGAAACTTTGCACAGTTTTTCAGTTCCATCTAAATCGTCATTTTCCGATATCAAATCTCCAAGTTGAGTCACGACTAACTTTTCAAAAGGGTGTAGGGGGAGATCCCCCAGTACCGGACAGCACCCAATACCGGACAAAGTAGAAACATTGAGAAATCATAGTCCAATCAAGATGGTGTATTAGTAGTAAAGGAAGCTATTATGGAGACTAATGTTTGCGTAGAACAACACATCCTTGAAATATGCATGCCTTCTTAAAAAAGTACAATAGTTTGAAAATTTCAAAAAAAATTTCGTGTTGCCTTAATTTTGAGCCTATTTAGTAATTATTATGAATATGAAGAAATACTTTGGATCACGCAAGCATATTCAAACATAATCCTATTTTGATAGTATGAATATATTTTGTACCATAATTGGACTAAATATGGACAAATTACAATTTTTGTTAAGCACCTCCGGTCCCCCAGTTTCGGACAGCCTGATTTGTTATATGATATCTTTGTAATTATTGCACCAGTGTCTCAAAATACATTCATTTTTCATGGATTCCGTCGATCATGGTATCAAAGATGCAATAAAAATAAGGAAAATGAACATTCAGAACAACATCGTAAAATGTGCCATTTTTCATCATATAAGAAAGAGGGTTTTTATGTACATCTTGCTAACTAAGAAATACTCAAATTGTTCTTGTAAATGTTGCAAATGCATTGAATTGGCAATTATATACTATTCCTATAGTAAACACATTCAATGATGTTCAAATTTACAGAATTAGAGGCATTTTCAGATCGTGTCCGGTATTGGGTGCCACCCTTCAAGATCGATCAATTTGGTACTAAAATACATAATCAAAATGCAATGTCAAAATTCATATGTATTTTTTCAAATTCATTTGTGTACACTATAAAAATGATAATATTTATCATAAAGGAGTAACACGAGCACATAAAACCAATATTTTACGAATTATGCATTTAGTGGCTTAAGTGTCCGGTACTGGGGGATCTCCCCCTATGTGAAAATGGTTCAAAAATATTCAAAAAGCTGCACAGCAAAAACGGTTCGTTCGATTGTTAGACAACTAAAGAAACAAAGTTAGACAACTAAATAAAGATTCAAAAAAAAATACACACAGTAAAAAAAATATTTTTTTTGCATTAAAAAACATCATTTTTGTCACAAAAACTCAAATATCTCAAAACCCTATCGGAATACCAACGTAATTTTTTGAGGGAAAACGGTCCATTATATTAGCTATCTAGCTGGTGATGGTAAGCCAATCAACAAAAAAGTGATGACATTTCATATATTTCACAAATTTGACACTTAGTGAAAAAAATTTTTTTTTTCATTGTTAATTTTTTTTAGGACCGCAGTTTGTTGCTGAATTTTTTGTTAAGGGTACCACATGAGGTTAACAAGTTGTTTTTATGATATATTATTTAATTATTCATAACTATTATAGCATCTATTAGAAAGTTAGACGCGATCCAGTGTTATGATCTAAAGTCTTGATAGTGTCATATTTTTTATTGTACGTAACTGACCTTTTGATAAAAGAAACCTATAAGAAATCTAATATTGAAGACAAAAGCTACAAAAAAAGTTTTCTATACAGGTATACGACTAGTTTACCTGCAAAAAGTTTACCTCGTAGAGAAAAAAGGCGGGTCTATACCCAGGTGATCTAGTATACGTAAAGCAGGTCGGTTTTCTCGGCGCTGGTTTTCTCCACAAAGTTAAAATCTGATTACACCTGGGTATAGACCCGCCTTGGTAGAGAATAGACTTTGTTAATCATATTTGGGAGAAAGCGAGTAACTTCAACAACATCAAAAACATGATAGGTACATACCATGAACATACTCACGAAAAAGCTAAAAATATACTACCACTATGGTTATAAAAGATTTAATTGTAAAATTTTTCTTCAGTCAAGCAATCGACACCAAACTAGTCAGTAAAAACTTAAAAGTGATTTTGTTTATTAAAATCTAACGAGCAACATGAGTAGTCGCTTTCTCAACTGTTGCAGGCCGTTTGCAGAAAAAAAGTGTTCGAAAGAGCTACGAAATCTCACCGAAAGCACCATAGATAAACTGAAAGCGGCTGGTTATGCTCCAATGTCTACATTGAATACAAATTTACGCATTTGTACGTCCTGCCGTATAAACGTTGACAAACGGGCAATCTGTACATCATCGGTGGATCAGGTTGCAGGAAGTTCGAAAACAACAACAACTGAGGAATTACTAGATGCACCGACAACAACTGAGGAGTTACCAGAAGTACCAAGTGCAGATAGTCTTGCCACGGTATCTGTTTCAACAAATCAATCAGAAGATGAGTGCATCCAGAAGGTCAACATCGAACGCTTCAACGAAGGGATAGCTGGAATAAAAGTGACTCCGATTAAATGGACGAAGATGGGTTACGTCAATTATCCCGAGAAAAAATACCGTGAAATCAACGAAGCTGTACGAAGAAACCTCTTCAAATTAGGACCTGAGGATGTGGAAAATACAGACTACGATGAGGTAATTATGAATATGAAGGAAAGGTTCTCGAATCTAGCCACGACAAGGAAAGAAAAATGATTGATTTTGTCGATGCTGCCAAGCTCGTGGTCTATTCAAGACGCCATTGATGAGTTCAAAACCAATAGAAATACAGCAAAAGAGGCAAAACAATTCAAAAATACTACACTTTTTTATATTAAACTTTGGGAGGGATTATTAGAGTATGTTTAAAACTACAAATGAACTTTAACACTTCACTTTTTGCAAAAAATAAAATAAAATACTAAAATCACTAAGGTGAGCAAATACCTTTAAACTCTAATATGTGTCACACATATTAGAGTTTAAAGGTATTTGCTCACCTTAGTGATTTTAGTATTTTATTTTTTTTGCAAAAAAGTGAAGTGTTAAAGTTCATTTGTAGTTTTAATTCAAAAATAACTGTCTTGCAACCAAAAATGCTAGGTCGAGTACTTCATTAACAGATGAGACAAAAGAAAAAATAATTCAATATTTTGAAGACGATGAAGTAAGTAGAGCTATGCCTGGCCAAAAAGATTAGGTATCTGTAAAAAAAGATGGAAAGCGTCAAGCAATCCAAAAACGATTAATGATGACTACTTTGAAAGAAGCGTATACACGCTTCAAGGAAATTAACGAAAATATTAAGGTAGGTTTTTCCTCATTTGCAAGCCTTAGTCCAAGGCAATGCAAGCTTCTATCCAATTCAGGAACACATAATGTTTGTGTGTGCACAACACACGAAAATATTAACCTAATCTTACATAGTTTGAAAAGAATCAATTTATCAAAGGATATTAAAATGTTAACTGGTAGTCATTGGAAAATACTTTATTCGCTGAGTTTGAAGAAAATTATATTGATCAGTTATCATTTGAGCAATGGTTGACCACGGATAGGTGTGACCTAGAAACTATTGTAAAACCTGTAGATGAGTTTGTGTCATTTTTTTGCTTGAAATTAGAAAGTTTAATTCCTCACGACTTTATTAAAACAGAGCAATCCCGCTTTTTAAAAAATACGAAAAATACATTACAAGATGGTGAATTTTTAGTCATTTGTGATTTTTCTGAAAACTATAGCTTTGTATTGCAAGATGAAGTGCAGTCCCATCACTGGAACGTACAACAAGCTACAATTCATCCATTCGTTATTTATTTCAATGGAAGTACGCAAATTGAACATTTTAGTTTTATTGTAATTTCCGAAGATTTAAGACACGACTCAGTATCTGTAAATTTGTTCATTGCCAAAATGATTAACTTTTTACGCGTTGATAAGGATAAAGAAATCAGAAAGATATATTTCATGTCTGATGGAGCAGCATCGCAGTACAAAAACCGTAAGAATTTTTCGAGCCTATGTCAATTTAAATCAAAGTACGGAATTGATGCAGAATGGCATTTCTTTGCTACGTCACATGGCAAAGGTCCTTGTGATGCTATTGGAGGAACCATAAAGCGCATGGCCACAAGAGCAAGTTTAGCCAAAGAACGTGAGCATCCAATTAAAACTGCAAAAGAACTATTTGATTGGGCGAATCGCAGAAAAGAAGAAAATTTAACAAAATTATCATTTTGTTTTACTACTACTGAAGAGTACGAATTAACGGCATCAGAGCTCAGCGAGCAATATAATAACGCGAAAACGATCCAAGGAACCCAAAAATTTCACTGTTTCATTCCATTGTCAGAAAATAAAATTAAAGCAAAACTATACTCGAACTGTACTGATAATGATGCAAAAGTGTTCGATATTGTAAAAAAATTGAATAACAATAAATAAATTAATAAGTATTAATAAAATGTTTTCATGATCTCATAACGCATACCCAAATCCAAAACTTTTAAAGTTTATATATAACATTTAGAAACTCATCGATCATACTCTAAAAAAAATATCCTGGTAAAAAAAAATTATTTTCGTGTAATCTGTTAATTCATTTTAATTTATACATATATACATATACATATAATATTTATACATATACATAATATTTATACATATAATATACATAATACTAATGAATACATGAAAACGACTTGTTTAATTCACGCAAGGCCCTTAACAATAAAATCAGCAACAAACTGCGGTTCCCGTAATAATTTACACCGAAAAAAAAAATTTTTTTTTCTACTAAATGTGAAAATTGTGACATGTTTGAAAAATTTGAAATTTTCATGGTAGATAGTTAATATAATGGACCGTTTTCCCTCAAAAAATTA
The DNA here is from genome assembly GCF_002204515.2 of Aedes aegypti. NCBI lineage: Eukaryota > Metazoa > Arthropoda > Insecta > Diptera > Culicidae > Aedes > Aedes aegypti. Next base: position 113,891,310 of record NC_035108.1, on the reverse strand, counting down.
CGTTGGTATTCCGATAGGGTTTTGAGATATTTGAGTTTTTGTGTCAAAAATTATGTTTTTAATGCAAAAATATTTTTTTTACTGTGTGTATTTTTTTTTGAATCTTTATTTAGTTGTCTAACTTTGTTTCTTTAGTTGTCTAACAATCGAACGAACCGTTTTTGCTGTGCAGCTTTTTGAATATTTTTGAACCATTTTCACATACACCCTTTTGAAAAGTTAGTCGTGACTCAACTTGAAGATTTGATATCGGAAAATGACGATTTAGATGGAACTGGAAAACTGTGCAAAGTTTCAGCTCAATAGAAAAAAATGAATAAAAAAATTTACCAAATTTTGGTGCTGTTGCTTGGAATCACTCTAGTGTTATCGTATAGAGGAAGGATATAGCTTTCATTCCAATTTGAGAAAACCGAAAGGACCACCCTTAAGTTTTATTGAAAACTAGCAATCAGTGACATAAAATTGGAATTCTAACGATGGGTGCCGATGGCGGCCTGGTTTCAGCGAGAATTGCTCATCTATCTTTCGAAAAAACTACTGTTATAAAATAAATACGTGCTGTAAATAGGATCCCATGAGTGCGTTTTGAATCACGTAACCTTACTGACTGACTGCAGCAACGACGACACAGAAAATGCTGAGCCAGCAGTGTCTATTGACGAATCTTCCACGTTGTGGCTGCTCTACCTCACTCGTCATCGTCGTCTTCCTAAGGAGTGCATAAAGCATTCGGCATTGCTCCGTCTACTGTTGCAGCAGGTTGAATCACATGGTCCATCACTACATATACGTGTATGGCTCGACTTCCAGCCAGCCAGTCAGTGGGGTTGGTAATTCTATTCTCTGTGAAATTGAAAAATAGAAGATGCAATTTCACTTGTTTGTGTGATTGAATGAGTCCGGTGCGCTGGAAATGCACAATTGTATGTATGGAGGTAGGTAGATATGACAGAAGATTTCCACTGGAGAAAGATTCGTTACAATTGAATGTGAGTCTATCATGCTCTAGTCTTGGAAGCTTAAGTAACGCTCTGAAAGGCAGACTTGAAATGGGACAAAATGCAATCCTTTCAATTCTCAGTTGGTTACTTGGTTTAGTCCCTCGAATTTATTTCGCAATCACAGATTATTTCTTATAGTCTTTACCTCAACAGTTATTTATAACACAAGCTGCAATCATCTTTTTTTTCAAATATTTTTTAATAATCGCATTTTTATTTGCAAAACTTGATATGTAGTCTTAGATACTTTGGTACATTTAACTTGGTTTTTCACCGCAGATTGTTCTTAAGGTTGAAGCTGGAGCGTTCACCTGAATTGTTTCCACTGTTTTGATCAGCAAACGTATTTTACTGAGTATTTAAAGGATTTGCTGCACAGTTAAGATTTGGTCCGTTGTCGATCGGTCGTCATGATAACTTCTTACAACCTCGTTTGTTACTGGTGGTAGCTTATCAGGGTTAAAATATAGCAAGTGGAATCTAGAATACTGATCTCACCAAAGTTCTCACGCTTCAACTTGCAACTTTTTTTGTAGATGAGGTTTATTACAAAATCAAATGAATTGCAAATTTTCTCTCTCATCGTTATCCAGTGGGGGGAAATTCCACAATACCGGAAACCTAAGCCAATTAATTCATAATTTAAAAAATACTGGTTTCTTGTTACTCATTTATGATGAATATTATCATTTTTGTAACGTGCAAAAATCAATTTGAACATGTGCAGTAAAACAAGCTAACAAAAACCGTCTCACATGGGAGGCTTATTTCATGACGTTTTCCTCTGGTAGACGTAAACAGTAATGGAAATATAAGATATATGATCCTAACCTGCCCACAAACTTCTTTTTCAAAATGATAACTCATGAATGTGAATCGTTATTATTGAAAAAAAGTCTATCCCACTTAACCCTCACCGAATGGCTGATTAAATCATATTTTAGATTTCAATTTCCGCACTAAATACTAATGCATTCACAAATGCAGCAACGCGTCTTACAAACATTTTCCATCCACATCGACGCTCTCGAACGTAAACCCCTGCAGCTGTAATCAGCTATTGGCGTACTCATTTATGCACATAATCAACACAATCAACCATCGGAACTGTAGTTCGACCGGTCCTTCGAAGCCTTTCAGGTGAGATGGATAGCCTCAAAGCATATTCGCTACGGACAACGCACTTCCTTCCGTTCTGTTGTTGCCACTGCTGTTGTGTAACGCAACTTCCGAGAATACAACTGCCATCAGGAAGCAACAGCCCCAAATGGGAGGCAAGGAGGTTCATACAGAGGCCGGGACGCAAACTGACCTTTAACCTCGTTTTCTGCTGTTTTAAAATTCCATTCCAGATTAAATTACGCATTCAAACGCAATTGGATACATTTGCATAAATTTGCACCGGATAGTCTTTGAAAACCGCACACACATTCGCTAGGGGTAAAGGGGTCTGCCTGGAGGGGGGAGGGATCCCGGGCGGCGTTTTTGGATAGATTAAAACAACTTGACGGGCAAAGGAGGACGAGGATGACGTCCCGGGGCAAAGGACGAAATCCCACTGCGTGCAACCGACCTCCTGATTCAGTGTTGGTAGCGATTGGCACAGTCGGGCATCGGAAGCGAAATTTGCATTTTCCTTTCTCCTGCTAACCAACCAAAGTGCGGTGTGGGGGAGGAATTGAAACAGGACAACTGGACACTTCCATGGGACGGCACACGAGAATACAATGAGAGAACAGTATGGAAATGGCGGAGATCATCAAGACGGTGTTCTGTTTGTACAGGATGTGTTAGCTAAAGATTTGATAATTTAGGTGATGAGCTATGAGATATGGAAGAACTGTATGAAAGATATCGAGTGAAAGAAACCTCAAAATATTGATACACTGAAACTTCAATTGGAGTTCAGTGGAAAGTTTTAAACTCAATTGAAGCGCTGAGAAATATTTTGTCTTAGATTTTTCCCTTAAAGTTCAATAAAAATGCTGCAAAATGATGCAGCAAGACTTGATCCAGGAATTCCCTCATTGGATTAATTACCGTGCTGCATCAATAACAATAATGAATCGCTCAAATGTAAGCAAAATTTGTAGTTATGTTACATGAACTGAGATGAATGTGGTTTGAGCTGCAACAATCACTTACAAGTTCAATTTTTCTGCATAAAACTACACAAAGCATTTGTTATTACTCTTTCCACACTTATTAATAGTTTTGAAAGTTTTCTAATAGCTTCACTTTTAAATTATGTTCTCATGCCCAATAAATAAACAATTCAATTGCATTGTCCGGGTTTAAAAACACTTGGCTCCATTCCCGGTGTTTACGCAAGTTCAGTTATAAACAAGGAATTCAGATTAGAATAGTCAGACTGTAGTGTAACCGTAACTAAATCTTATGCAATTGTTATGCACTCAGTCACTCAGTACTGTTACCGCCAAAACTTAGCATTATGTGCATCAAACTTCCAGTAGAAGGTGATTGACCGCTCTATAACTGCCTTTAGAATACTTCAGAACAATTAGTCTAAACATCAAGATCATATAAAGGGTCAAGTCTGAGAACATTGCAGTTAATAACCGATCAACAGTTAATGTAGTTAGTCCGTACGCGTCCAGTTTGTAATCGTCCAAAATACAGTGATCGTTCAAAGTTTATGTGAACAGTTGACAGTACAGTACAGTGTTTGAATCGAAATACAGACAGAAAAGTAGTTGAAGCTAAGTTTCCAATAAACATCCGTATTAATACAGAAGACTTTGTGTGCCACTTGTCCGTCAAATAAACATTGTGTTGTAGTTCAGCAATTTCGTGTGCCAATTCTGCTACAGTTCCGATTATCACCGCGACCATGAATGAAAGGTGTCCGACAAGATTCCGACTACCACACAGACGCTCTTATGTGCGCAAACACCCGGACAGCCTCTTCTCCATGATGTTTTAACTATATTACACGTAGATTCACTCTATATGTCTGCAATATGGTGTAACTAAACACTTAGGCCATCACTTCATGAAAAATTCAGTTTAAATCACTACTTAAATTGTATGTTTTTTTCTTTAATGTTTTCGTCAATTAAACGTTATGTGTGCGTCCAGCCACGCTATCACCAAAATCACCTGCTTCGCGAAGAAATGACGTTTAACAAGAGCAACTTTTTCATTTTTGTTATTTTCAACTGATTGGCAATGATAACTAGATTACAAATGAATATAACATGATCAGCTATGATCTTAGTAAAAATTGTGAATTGAAATATAATTGATAATATTAAATTTTGCCTTCAATTAATGAATATCATCAGAGTGTCCGGATGTACCGTCCGGATTTTGATTCATCACGGTACAACATTTACAGGATTTTCATATTAACATGTGATCTACCGTGATTAATCAAAACCCGGACGGGACCAATATCCGGACACTGTTATGAAATTTCATAATTTTAATGCTAAATATCCTTCGGAACGTAAACATATTGTTGCTAGGACAAATTTAAACTACCATTACCCATTTAAACGTAAAATCATCATCATCATCATCAAGTTAGCCTTGTAAAACCAATTTAAAGACAAAAACAAAAGTCAGTTTCTCTCGGACGCGTTTATTTCGAAAATTATCGGAAACGAAAGGAATTCTACACAATGTGCCACCGCAATTCGGCAATGAATAACGCGTTTGTTACGTTTTAATTTTGAGTAATACACATTTTATTGTAATTTGTTTGAGCTTGGTGCTGGTTAAGTTAAATAGTTTCGTGAAATTAATGAACATGCAAATGATTCTGTGTTAAAAGAAGACTGTCCGGGTACTGGTACGAGTGGTTATTAGTGTTTAAAAGAGAAATAATTGTGATTCTGAACATTATTATCTACAAAAAGTGTAAATTGTGTGTGTGATAATAATTGGGAATGAAGCGCGCTCCATATTATCTTTTGAAGGCTTGTCAAAAAAGGGTTTGAAGCTGTTCGAGACCCTGTAACAGATGAGCAACATCATTTTCCACACATCCGTGAATTTATGTAATTGTTAAATCAAGGTATGTTTGATTTTTTTATGGCTTAGTGTGAAATACAGCTGTGGTTATTTAAATGTCCGGAATTGGATGCACCAATGTCCAGATTTTGATTCAAGTGTCCGGATTTGTGAGCACGACATGGTGCAGAATTATCGTAATTTTCGCTATATATTTATAAAATTCATTGTAAATTTTATGTTCATAGTAATAAGTTATCAAACATTGACAACCTATTTGCATACAGGTACAGTATGGCCCATAAAAAATGCGAAAATTGTTTGAACGTGAATATGGCTTACACAAGCGTTATTTTCATTGTTTTTGCAAGTGAATGTAATTTCTGATTATTGTAGTATATTCTGACATAACTTCGCTATTCAGGACAATTTTTGTCATATTTTTCTTACTGACCTTAATAATGTAATAAAGCAAAGAAGTTCAAAGGTTTTGTCCACCAAAAGCTAGAAACAGCGTTTGATTGTCGTATACTCTGGTGATAAACTTTCCACCTTCAAGAACCAATACAAAATTTTTTCCACCTTCAGAAACCAATACAAAATTTATGTACGTCATAGTGAGCCGAGATTCGGCTGTCACGAACTGTCACTGTGAGCCCAGATCTTAAAGAATGGACAAACATGAGAAAAGCGCGTAATTTATCAAAACGTATTTTTGCATTTCCACAAAGTTGACATCAATCGGTTGAAAATCAATTCCTTCACACCCAAAAACAATGCCACGATAGCACCTTTTATTTGATCGAAGTATTGAAGTATTGAAACACGCATCTTTTTACTCATTTCCAATTAAATTAAAACTAAATGCACATAAAACTATGGCCCTTTTTCCAAGTTTGTCCAGAAAGATCGAAGGTACACAACAATAGAAAACTAGCAATTTTTCCCAAGGCTGCCTTGACTATCGTTGGTGAGCGGGAGTTATCTTGCAATTTAGAAAAACGCTGTTTCATATTTCATGTGTAGTACCTGTGCCTCCCTCCCAGGTAACTACCGTTTTGAATCATGTTACGGACAGCTTCAAATTCCAGACACTCTACATTGTATGGGAAACATTTCACTCTAAATGTTTCAATTTTTGCCGTTCAAAAGTTCTCACTTTCGAGGCTCGTTAAACTAAGCTTTTTCCATAAAAATCTATGCAAATTTATAATGTCCAACTGCCTTACACGTCTCTTTAGTGGCTAGACGACTTCAATTGATAATTTGACTGTTCCATTTATGATTTCCATGAGCTGTCCGGAATTTGAATCAAAGTGTCCGGAATATGAGGCAAAAGTGAGGAAGCGTCCGGAATAAGAATCATGAAAAGGCCACACATTTCGATTTATTTAAAATTATTCACCCACCATTCGAAAGTTAAGGGTTTCCGACGCTCGATAACGCTGAGAAATCATACATAATGATTTATTTTGTATGCTCTATGCTGACTTCCCGAGCAAAGTCGAATAACAACCGCATAACATAGTGATAACAAGATAAACATCATGAATTCATTTTGTTATTTTTTATTATCGATACGAAGACTCTTGTTATCAACGTATTTTGAGCTGTCATATCGAGGATGTCAAAATCTTGTTATGCAACGAATTCTCCCATGTTTAATCTAAGCGAAAATGATCAATTTTCCGATAAAAATCGAAGATTTTACCATAAAAATAATTAAAACAATGAAGAATGCCTTGTCTTTAAATCCGGACACCTGCAGCAAACCATGTCTTTAAATCCGGACACTGTTGAATCAAAATCTGGATAGCTATGTATTAACATACAATTATTTAATCTAAAATGCAAAACTTTTTAACACAACTGAATTTATCACACTCTCACAAACTTGAGCAATGCAAAGATTTCTAACGGTTTAAACACATTAAAACATGAGCAAATGTGTGGCTTGGTTACCTGGTATGAGGCGGCTGTGATTTAAACTGGAATAATTACTTAATACTTTTTTTTTATTAAAACAACGCTGTGTATATTTTCCATCACTTATCCCACTATATTGATTGTTTTGAAAGTTTTCCTCCAGTTTTGTTTATGAATTATGTTCTTACACCTTATAAATAAAACAGTTGATTTCAATGTCCGGGTTTGAAACACTTGGCTCCAGAGGCGCGTCCACGTTCAAAACCATGGGTAGAACAAACGCTGGCAAATGTTTTGTGCACAGTGGAGCTAAGAAAATTTTTAACCCTTGACTGTTAATTGAAAGTTACTATATTTGAGAAGCTTAAACGCAAAGGGGTGTAAATGACATTCTGGTCGGTTTCTAGATAAGTTGAGTTGAGGAAATTTTACTGTTTCTAAGCGTACCATGAATATTATTAGGTGCTTATCAAGGCTTTAGTCACTACCCGACCAGAACCACATAACAAGATTATAACACATTCCTATTAGCAGCAGTTTAAAAATAACAGAAGTTGATAAAATTTTGTTATCAAGATGGCTTTGTTCTCAACTTGTTATATTTTTAGTAACACATTTATAACAACATTTGTTATATTTTTGACATCGCATTTATAAGTTTGTTGCAAATAACATCCGATGTCATAAACAGTAACATAGTTTGCAATAATTTTGTTATTTTGTAACATCCTTGAAACACATTCTGTTATAATTGTGATATAATTGTAACAGGGTTTGTTACATTTTAGTTTAATTTGGTGCAAAGTTTGTTACAATTTTTGTTATTTTAACTACTAACGGTACATGTTTTATAACAACTGGTGATATAAAACATCATATCAGGGGAACACATTCTGTTATAATCTTGTTTCTTCCGTCTGGTCGGGTATATGTTGCTACTTTGCTTACCCCTTTTCATACCAGACGTTATCACAAGACTAAATTGCTTTTCGTCTTTACAAGGTTGATTGTGACTGAGTGCATCAAAATACGAAATTGAAGAAATCCCGCCAGAAAAAGAGACATAAAAAGAATCAATTAGAGGCCGAAAAAAGATCAAACAGGAACCAAAATAACTAAACAATATCTAATAGAAGCCGAGAGATGAGAGTTTGATATAAGATTTTGTTATGGAATAGCATCAGAGCAGACTTTTCTCTAAGATCCAAGACATTTTTGAAAACTCCTCGTGGTATCACGACAAGTATTACTGTATGTATTTTTCCATGACTTTTTCTAGGAATTCAATTAGGAATTTTCCTAAGGAACTTCCCCAAAAACGTTGTTTAGGATACCAAAAAAAAACCTGGATTTTCCTAAGGAGAACCACAGAAATTAAATTTATTCAAAGATTATTTCAGAAACCATCTGAATTCCTCCAAAAAATCTTTGAGAAATTTTTCAAGAAAGTTTTAACTCCTTCAAGATTTCCGGCCAGTGATTAATCCATTGAATTATTAAAAAAATTGCTGTAGTATAAACTTATGAGAAAACTCAAATGAAGTTTTGAAGATTGTATGGGGAAGTTTTAAGAAACTTTTTAAGAAATGTTTAGTGAAACTGCATGAGTAATACCGTTTTGATTCATATTACGGACACTTAAGGCCTAAGTGAAGTATAACTCATCAAAAAGCATGTAAAATAAATCACTCCGTATGATTCCTCCGCGTTATCGAACCTTTAAACCCCTTAACTTTCGAATGGTGAGTGAAGATTTCGATTCCGAAACATGATTAATTTTAAACAAATAGAAATGTGTGGACTTTTCATGATTCTTATTCCGGACGCTGCCTTACTTTTGCTTCATATTCCGGAAACTTCGATTCGTATTCCGGACAGGTCAAACAAATCATGAAAAGAAAAGTCAAATCATCAAATGAAATCGTCAAACCACTAGAGAGACGCATAAGGTAGTTGGACACTATAAATTTTCACATATATTTATGGAAAATGCTTATTAAAACGAGCCTTGAAAGTGAGAACTTTTGACCGGCAAGAATTGAAACATTTCGTGTGAAATGTTTCCCATACAAAGTAGAATGTCCGGAATTTGAAGCTGTCCGTAATATGAATCAAAACGGTACTTGGATGAAAAAATGGAATAATTCCTAGAAAAAAAAGATTTGTTTGAAGAAATTTTGGATTTATGGAAGGATGAATTCTTGAAGTTAATTGATTCTTGAATTGTCATGAACAGGAGAAGAATTTCATGTAAGGTTTGTTAAAAAAACACTTAAGCTATTTTTTCAAACACTATAGAAAACACCTTTGTGGATTTTCTAAGAAGGAATTCTGTAGAAATCATTGTAAGATCTCCTAGAGTGATACTGGAGAATGCGTTTGAAGGATTGAAGAAAAAATAGCTGGAGAAAATTCCAGGATAGTTTCGGAAAAATAAAATAAAACTAATACCTCAGAAAATTACTGCTGGTAGCTTTGGACTTCTCAAGCAAATTCTGGAAAAATTCTTCAAAGCATTCTTTGTAAAATCTCTGAGAAAAATTAGTAAAGAAATCTCTAGAAGATTTTTTGGAGAAATCCCTGTATGAAACCTTGAAAGTATTCTAAGTAAATTCACTATGATTATTCCTGAAGCTTTTCATCGAGTAATCTGAGACGAAATTCTTGAAGAGCCTGTTGAACCCGTTATAGTCTCTGAAAGTTATTGTGTAGTTATTTTTTCTTTGCACCGAAGTGACCTGGCTAGTCGCAAAAGTTTTCAGGAGAAACTGAAAATGGTTGTAAAATGTTTCATCGCACATAAACTCCATCAAATAATTCGCTGGAAATTCTTCAACAATTCTGCAAAAAAAAATCTTTTAAAAATCGTTTTTATTTACCTAAAATATTTTTATGAATGATGTCACAAAATATCAGTAGAAGTTTGATCAAATTTCAACGGTAGTTCTGAAACAGCCATTCTAGAGAGAGTGCTGTGGGATTTCTATAGGTATTGCTCTGAAAATCGTCAAGATTCAGCAATGCTTTGAAAGATTATATCAACAGTGATCGCATGTTCAGAAATAGCTAACACCAAATTTTGAAATTTTGGCTCCTCTATGCTCAATTTTTATTACGGTAAATAGCATCCTCTCAAAGCTTGAAGTGATTCGGACGAAATTTGATTGTGCACACTAGAGTGATGCAAATTTTGAAATGTTTGCTCCCCTATGCTTAAACGATTATAATTATGATAAGTAGCATCTTCCCAAAGTTTGAAGTGATTCGGAAGAAATTTGACTGTGCACACGCCATTTGAAGTTTATATGGAGATTACTATGGAAAACGCCAATCTTTTGTGTTCAGCCCTCTATCTCTTTGTCATAATATTTTATGGAAAAGTGAATAAATTCTTCTAATGAGAAATCCTCCCAGCTACAACTTTGCCGAAGACCACATTTCGATTGGACGTCAGGATAAATTGCTATTCATAATCATAAAGTGGGTTTGCATTTTGCATGCTTAACCAACTGCTCGGCAGGCAACAGTGGTGCTCCTAGCGGGAAGAATAGATCAAAGTAATCCAGGCTACTATGTTCTACAGCAAAAAAAGCAGTGTTGCTCTGAAAGTAATTGAATGATCATCTCAGAATGATTTAGACTTTGTTATCAATAATAACAAATTATCCTTACGTCTCATCGAAATGTGGTCTTCGGCAAAGTTGTAGCTGGGAAGTTTTCACATGAGATGAGTGTGTTCACTTTTCCATAGAAAATTATGACGAACAGTTAGAGGACAGAACACAAAAGGTTCGGCTTTTCCATAGTAATTTCCATATAAACTTCAAATAGCGTGTGCACAACCAAATTTCTTCCGAATCACTTCAAATTTCTAGAGGATCATTTTTATCATAATTGACATCGTTTAAGCATAGGGGAGCAAAAACTTCAAAATTTGCATCAGTCTAGTGCACACGCCATTTGAAGTTTATATGAAGTTTCCTATGGAAAACGCCAAACTTTTGTGTTCAGCCATCTATCTCTTCGTCATAATATATTATGGAAATGTGAACAATCTCTACTCATATGAAATCCTTTCAGCTACAACTTTGCCGAAGACCACATTTCGATTGGACGTCAGGATAAATTGCTGTTCATAATTATAAAGTAGGTTTGCATTTTACATGCTTAACTAACTGCTCGGCAGGCAACAGTAGTGCTCCTGGCGGATAGAATAGATCAAAGTAATCCAGGCTACTATGTTCTACAGCAAAAAATCAGTGTTGCTCTGAAAGTACCGTTTTGATTCATATTACGGACACTTAAGGCCTCAGTGATGTATAACCCAGCTTGGACCATACAAAATAAATCATTCTGTATGATTTTTTAGCGTTATCGAGCGTCGGAAGCCCTTAACTTTCGGATGGTGGGTAAAGAATACGCGTCCGCAACTTGAATAATTTTAAATAAATCAAAACATGTGGCCTTTTCATGATTCTTATTCCGGACGCTCCCTCACTTTTGCCTCATATTCCGGACGCTTTGATTTGAATTACGGACAGCTCATGATAATCATTAATGGAACAGTCAAATCATCAATTGAAATCGTTCAACCAATTAAGAGATGTCTAAGGTAGTTGGGCATTATAAATTTGCAATGATATTTATGGAAAAAACCTAATAAAACGAGCCTCGAAAATGAGAACTTTTGGACGGCGAAAATTGAAACATTTCGTGTGAAATGTTTCTCATACAAACGAGAGTGTCCGGAATTTGAAGCTGTCCGTAATATGAATCAAAACGGTAATTGAATGATCATCTCAGCATGATTTAGACTTTGTTATCAATGATAACAAATTATCCTTACATTCGATCGAAATGTGGTCTTCGGCAAAGTTGTAGCTGGGAAGAATTCACATGAGAAGAGTATGTTCACTTTTCCATAGATTATTATTACGAGCAGTTAGAGGACTGAACACATAGGGTTTGCCTTTTCCATAGTACCGTAATCCGGGGTATCATTGATCAGTGGGGTAACATTGATCGGAATGACTCATCTCGTCAAAAGTACGTATTATCATTTATTGATGAAGCATTTCCAAATTATGAATGGACCTTCTCTTTCTTATATTCATGAGCTAATAAAAGTGATGAATTTTGCGAAAATTCCGTTTACCTTATACGTAAATTTGGCAACTTTTTGAAATAATGATTTTAATTGTAAAGGATGACACTACCGAAGATTCATGTGTCACACAAGTTCTGCAAACGATATAAGCAAGGAAAATGTGATTCTTACTAAAAATGGCATCGCCGAAAACGATTCCGTTGTCAAAACTTTTATAAGTATGCTCAATTAGGCAACATTACCAAATTACTGTTAAGAATGTAAAAATCCCTTAGGAAATTGCCTACCTTTAGGCGTATTCCTTGGTTCGAGGTGTTTTTAATTTTAAAATAACTCAAAAAGTAAATGACTTGTAAGCGTTTGGCCTTCATATTCGGCTTCAGGGGCCATAGTTCAAGTAAGTAACGACATTTTCAGTATTACCGAACGTTGTTTACATAGGTGATCAATGTTACCCCATATCAGCTAAATCAAAAAATCGCCTAAAACATTTTTTTTAACATGCTTCAATCTTTCAATAAACAGAATGCAGTATATAGTCTCAAGCTATGGTTGGCAGTACTTGTTTTAAAAATATAAAATTTGCAACATTTGCATTTTCAAACGAAATATTAAAGAAACATTCAGAAAAATGATCAATGTTACCCCGGATTACGGTAATTTCCATATAAACTTCAAATGGCGTGTGCACAGTCAATTTTTTTCCAAATCACTTCAAATTTTGAGAGAATGATTTTTATCATAATTGACACCGTTTAAGCATAGGGGAGCAGAAACTTCAAAATTTGCATCAGTCTAACCATCACACTCCTGCTGTGTGTAATACGATGCGACTGGTATCATATTAAAGTTAAGTGTTCAAAGGTTAAAGAAGTTTCGTGTAGCAATTATTACAGTTAGTTTACCAAGATTTTCACTACAGATATTCTCAATCGATCTTCTCAAGAGCCAGAACTTCTGGGGGTTATGCACAAACCATGTCACGCGTTAGTGGGTATGAAAATACCATGGAAAGACTTATCATATCTTTCATCCTCCATAAGAATAAGTAGTACGTTTATCGAGTTTGTATGTATATTGAACAGATGATCAATAATTCAATTTCCAATTCATTTTCAAGCTTTCTGTTGAACTTGTTTTTTTTCAATCGTGGGTAGGACAATCCTTTGACTGCCCTACCCAGGTGTTTGTGTGCGTAGTACATGTCCTACCTGTCCTACCCACTTTCCGCGCCACTGCTTGGCTTTAGTAGTTACGATCATTTTTATTTTTATTGAATTTCCTGGAGAAGTAAGGCTGTTTGGCTTATTGATTCAGGCGTCCGTATTTAAGAACGTGACATGCTTCTTTATTTTGACAATTTACAGGTAATATTCGCATTTTACACTAAAATATTCATCGTTTGCATTTGTGACCTTAAACTAATTGTATGAACACCGCACTATATTTAAATTAAACTATGAGGTGGTAAAAATAGCGCTGGAATATTCGAGGCCTCCTAGGCGTCCGGATATTGATGCAGCACTGTAACAAATTTATTAAATAAGAGCGGCAAACGAGAGTTCCAAAGAGAGAGCGATGATAATAGTAGTTTACGAAACAAGTTGCAGAATGCTGATTTTTACAGCACGAGTCGTAAATTTATCCAAAGAGGCTTGTCGAGTTGGATAATTGCGACGAGTGCTGTAAAAATCGAGTTCTGCAACGAGTTACGTAAATATTATTTGCAATTTGGTAGGAGACACCTAGAGGATATTAAAAATAATATCAGAACGCATTCACTATTAGTTTGAAATTTCTGAAAATTGAGAATCTGGTATGGGTTTGTTATTACGCTTGTTGATCCAAAGTCCTATACTCAACGGAATTCTAGGATAATCCTAGAAAGTCGTTGGACTTGAAGCTTCATATATTATAAGTCTTCATGAGAATGAATTTTTTTCATAAACCTCCGAGAGATGTTTGTAAATTCGAAGCATTTAATAAATTAAGTTTTTAGATTTCCGTAAACGGTTGTTGAGCTCTAAAAATTGAACAAATATTATGAATCTGTTTAAGAAGAATAATTTTATTTATTTTTATTCATATTATAACGTCTTAAAGACCAGTGGTTATGGTCAAAATTATCATATTGAAATGAGTACATACTACATAAATAACGATGGGCGTTGAACTCCAGGCATGACACACATTTACTAGTACCTTAAAATGAATTGCAATAATACAGCTCCTGATGATAACGCCAAAGAGTTTGTGAGTTAGAGAAGACTCATCTTAGATCAACATTTCGTTTCAGCTCGCATAGCACTTTTTGAAATGAAATTGTTGCGTAGGAAATCAATGCTTCATCATCACTCCGTTCGAAATCTGGATTCATTACTCGCTTAAAATGATCCCATAAGTTTAACAAAACTCGTAAAGTGAGATTTATGATAATAAATCGTTCATCATTTTGATTTTATTTTCAAATATTAGTTTTTATCAGAAAACATTTGATTTATTTGACTGAGCAAACTTTTTGTTCCAAGATTGTACTATGGCAATTACACATCTCAATAAACTGTATGATATTTTTCGCCAAATATTTCATAATTCATGGCTTGGAAATGGCAGAATTACGTTGGTTAGAAATTATCCGACTTTTGACTTTCGAGTAACTGAGCGTTTTTCTGTAGCGAAATATATCTTGAATAAGCCTTTATCAATGTGTTTGAATCGGTTTACCACAAGTTCAGTATTCTCCAAAAGATTCATAATATTTATGAAACTCGTGAAATACATCTGATACAACGGTGTCAAAATTTCAATTATTATCTAGGTTGAATACGTCTCAGTTTTTTTTTTTGAGCATTCTAACAAAATTTTCACGCCCTGAAAGTTTCAAAATATTTCGTCTGGGAAAATTGGATCACTTAAACTTCAAGGGTTGGTTACCATGTTCAATTCTCAGCTGAAACTGTCACATACCAAATGTATTCGAAAATGTGCACCAAAAGATTATTTTCAACCTTCCAATCACAATATTTTAGCCCAATGCTGAACGTTAATCGAGTTAATCGTCGATCCAATTCTGCGTGATCGGTTGTTTTGTTCTTAGGAATGTAAACTCTTGAAAATTCTACATATTGGTTTAGTTTACATTTAACCGTATTTTAAAGCAAAAAGTTATGATATTTTAAAACATTGGTACAAAATTTACAAAACTGTCGCGTAGCACCAGCCAAAGCTTGGGAGCTTCGGGACACGATATGAAAACTGCTGTCACGGCATACTGTTACTATTCATATCAGGCCTGAACAACCTTTTTGAATCGCGGGCCACATTCCAGAAATAATGTATCGTGGCGGGCTAAAACATTAAAATTCTTTTGGAAAAAAAATGCGAGATAATTGATTTTAAGCATAATACTACGGATTCAGTAAGAATTCCACTCAGAATTCTATAATGATCTTGTGAACGAACTGTATTCAAGATTATGTCGGTATTTAGATCAAGAATCGTTGAACATTCTGAACTAAATTTCATATAAGAATCATGTTTAAGATGTTATAAGAATCATACTCAGAATTTTCTCAAAATTCCAGCCGTCAGCTTGATTTAAAGCTAAGGATTGGAGTCTGCGAGATATTTGTCCAGGATATGGAACCGCCTAAGATTTCGGTCATAGATTCACACAGGTATGTGGAAACACTGTCAAGAATTTTGTGAAAATTTGGTTCAGAGGTTTCTGAAAAATTCTGCTTA
Source organism: Aedes aegypti (assembly GCF_002204515.2). Classification (NCBI taxonomy): domain Eukaryota; kingdom Metazoa; phylum Arthropoda; class Insecta; order Diptera; family Culicidae; genus Aedes; species Aedes aegypti. The sequence goes on along the minus strand of NC_035108.1, from coordinate 113,875,554 downwards.
TGGATTGGTGAGAATTTTGTATTAGTTTTCTGCAAAATTAATGCACAGGAATCAAGCTTTTGCGGTGATATTAAGTATAACTTATTTAGCCTTTTCATATAATATTTTATTTGAGCATGATTGAAGTTCAGAGTCATAGTGGCATAGTGTTGATGAGATCTTAATAAAATAATTATAGTTTTCAAAAAGTATGATTTCTTATCATGAACCTCAAATTGATTCTCGCAAGCTAAATTTAGGCGTAGAACAATTTTAATGCTCATTAACATCAAAGATGACCAATATCTCTAGTATCAATAATAACTAATTATTCATGAGTTGAAAAAGTTGCTACAATGTTAACCCTTGTTTTTGTCATCACATTTTTTCTTGAGTTTGTATCCCAATCCGAAAAGATAGGACAAACGATTTTGAGTGCTAGGTTTATTACTTGTTTTACGTTTCTTTCGATGATAATTTGATTCACTGAGTATTATCAAAATCTTGGATTATTTTGAATCATTAATGGTATCAAGTAAGTTTAAGAGATTTAAAAATTTTCAATAGTAATATTTGGTATATTCTAACTTCAAATAAATAGTACAGTCTTCGGGCCTGATATGGGAAGAATCTTCAAACTCTTCGTGGGCCGCATAAAATGACATCGCGGGCCGTACGTTAGGCAGCCCTGATTTATATGTTCTATAGCCAAACATTTAGAACTATGTGCTAAACCAATACAAATTACGTAAATGAAGATTTCAGTATACAGCATCCTGTAACATCATGGAAAAATTTGAAGGTGTCGATTCAGCTACATCCATTCTTACCGCAAGCTATGGATGCTCATCTGGTCTTCGGGCAGCAACGCCACCTCCGAATATAGCTGGTGACTGAAGCCATTCACGCATAAGAGCATGGTGTTGCTTCTTCCCCAAGGGGGTCGTTGCGTTATCGTTTCTTAGCTTTATTGCCTGCTAGTGCTATTGGTAGAAACACAGACTCTCACTGTTCGCCGGATGTCAAAGGGTTCGATGGAGGGTGGGCTTGGAACAGCAGCGGTGGAAGTCTCAATTCACGTAGTTATTCCGAAGGGAAATAACATCGCTGCACCCGTTCTGAGTGCACTCAACGATACAGATCAATCGAGTGTGCAAACGGAATAAAGGAAGGAAGTCTAATTAGCATTCGTGTTGGAAGATTTATTGGTCAACCTGGAATTCACCCGATTTGAATGGGATCCATGTGCTGCCGTTTTCCAAGTGAGTATAGAAGCCAAGATACGGATAATGAGAGAAGATGGAATGGATTAAAGAACCCTTGTGAATATTCTAGAATTTTACGAAAATATCATTCGCTTCTGTTTTTTTAATCATGAGCTAATAAAAAAATGAGCTAGGAAATTTTAAATTTTTACTTTAATTAATCAGTTGAAGAAATAGGTTTATGGTAAAGCTATAGATTTAGACATGATAAAAAACCTTTTTAAAGACAGTTTTTTTTTGTACGTGTTTCTTATTTTATATTTAATCGTCAAAAAATTCGCTTCAGTCAACCATTTATTACTTTTGAACTCGTGATTGGAAAAATCGTTTAAAAATATAAGTTAAAATTCAAGATATGCCTGAAGCACTGTGAAAATTTCATTCGAATCGAAAAAGATGAAAATGTTTTGTGCAATACTGTATGTACTTAAAGCACCACACATTTTATAGGAAACTTTCAGATCATCTTGACGACTTGACTCCTGATTTGTCAAAGGATACAAACTCTAGTGAAATTTAATGGTATTGTAAATATTTTAGCACAGACATAGATGATCGATACTTTTATTGTAATGCAAAAGACTCAACGAATTAAACTACTCTTTGAACATTTTGTGTGTTTATCAGGAAGTAAGTACCTAGTTTAGCAGTGGTAGTAGTTATTTAACTGGTTAACAAAATTGACATTGGGTTTTTCCAATTTAGTCTCTGATTACGCTATTTACCAAATATACATCTTCGCTGCCCATATTCAAACTTCATGAGATAAAACTTTCAAAAGCCATTTGCAAATCCATTCCGTTGTGCCGTTATCTAATCTGTTGTGACACATATTATGCGGAACAATCGACTTATTACAAGGATTTTCCCATCCCACGTGTCCTCCTCTCTATGGTTCAGATCGGATGGCGGTGGTCCTTTCGAAACCATCATTGAGTCGACCCGCCGAATGTGTGTTCACCGGGGTTTTTAATTGAGTGTGGGGTCGCCTTTTCCCACCATGTCATTCATGTCGCTCCGAAACACGAACACGGCTTCCGATCTGATCTTATGTGAGCCACTGCTTCTGCTGTTTGCTAGTACCGAACGATGGCAAGAGACGTGTTGAAGCGACGATTGCGTGATGTGATGTTGAAGCTGCCATTCAGATTTTCTGCGAGGACTTATTGCTGCAATGCACTGTGGGCCAGAAATTTAAAAAAAATCGCTTCATAATTCCACTCTCATTATGAACAACAAACAAAAAATAAAACCAAAATCAAATAGGAAAAAGCAGTATTTGGAGGAAAAACACATTTTGAGTTGAATTGAGAATCATTCAGTAGTGTGAGGTCTTTCGATTCCGTTGCATGCTTCTGTGGAGTGAGCGAAGGAATCAAGATCAATTGTGTCCAGTTCGCGTTGTGCGATTGCGAAAATTCATTATCTCCCCAATGACGGAAAATAATAATAATAATAATAAGTTTTTGGGACTTTTGTCGCAAAATTTTTGTTTTTTTCCGAAAACATTATGTTATTATTTTGAAATTTATTGGAGATAAGTCATCCGATTTGTATGATTTTATCAGAGAAGCTCCTAATTATTGGAAATTTTATAGGTAAATTTAATTTATTGGTAAATTGACTAACAACAAAATTACGACCAAAGAAATTTTATATGGAAAATATCGATCCCCCAAAAATCCACGTGCTCAGGTGGGATTCTAACCCAAGACTCTTGTATGCTAAATGAGTGCTTAACCAACTAAGTTACCGATCATTTGGTGACCCAATAACTCATTCAACGGTCATAACAACATAATACTTATTTTAGGTATACTTTAAAATAATCAAAATTGTAGAAATCTCGAAACCAATTTTGGGAGTTCTGACCATGCTTGGGAACTGTGACCACAATTCACCACAGTTCATCGTTTCTGCCATTCCACCAAAACACAAAGCAGCAGCAGCATCAATACCATCAGGCGTTGCGGTGCCAACGGTTCACACACTGCTTGAATGTTTTTGTCTCTCCACTATAACCATTTTCGGGCAGCCATCTCGAGGTGAATGATTGAAAAAAAAATTAAATAATTCAATCGCTAATATTTCGCTTGTGTTTCCAACTAATTGAAATCTATTAGCGCTAATAGCAAGAGCACAATCATTCCGTTGCGATACATATAACAAAGTTCAATTTCATGCGGCCTTTATCGAGCAAAAATGCAAAACCCCGAAAACCGGAAAAATCGTGTCACCGTGTGCTCGAGTCATTTCGCATTCGGGTTTGAAAAAACGTTATGAAGAAGAAGATTACAGTTTTGAAGAGCCGTGACATTTTTTTGTTTTGAACGGTCATGGTTTGCTTTGGATTTTGATGGTCGTGTAGAAAAATGTGAATGTCGAGGTGGTGAATGTTTGCTACAGAACATTTCCCATCCCTGGTTCTGACCGCCTTTTCAATCGAGCCCGACCATTGTGTTTTGCCGCGAAACTTTGATTTCTGGCCCATAGTGCAGCGGTGGAAAAGTGCGAGGGCAGAAACAAAAGACTTGGTGCCAGACATCAACTTCCACACGCCACGTGGTGCCGGGCTTATCAATCTGGTTATGATTTTTATTGCGGTGACACTTTATTCTGGTGGGGTGATGCCACGGAAATTCGCCACGGGATGTGCAAAGTTTTCCAATGAGAGCGTGAGAATGTTGAAATTCTAAAACTTGGGCGGAAGGTAGATTTTTCGTACTTTCGTCACGAGGTTTCGGATCGAACATGTTTACATCGAATGGTACCATGTTTCGTTTGACGGAATCGTCTTTTCTCCAACGACACAAACACATCTTATGCAGGATAATTCGATGATTAATGATTTCTTGCTAGGCGGTGTTGATATGAGGGGAGCCAGACCACTTACGTTTCTGCTGTCTGCCTCCGACCCTTTTCGATACGTTCCGTCTTCGGTCGCCGACGGTACCTACGAAACGATCTTGATGCGATGAGTTTTCTTCTGTTTATTAAAAATTATAAATGATTAATAGTGTAGGTTGTGCTGTGATACATCTCATATGTAACGGTGGGTGAGTGCCCGTTTACAAAGAGCTCTATGAGAGCAACCCTTATACATGAGATGTGAGCTGAGAGCAAACATGTTACTGCGGTTTAGTAACAGGGCGTATGCAGTATGAAGTGCTAGGATTGTTACTTTTGGACGAAATAATCCAACGTTAACTTTTTCAAAACCAACAATTGAAATATTTTTTTACAGCTTTTCACCTTGTACATAAACAATAGGTTACCATAAGTTAGTAAACCTTGAACATGGTGTACTTGTCTGATACTTGGTATACCTTAAAGATTCAAATGGGCCGTCCATAAACCACGTGGCCATTAAGTCGAGAGGGGTGTCGGCCTAGACCTGTGCGCCGAAATATTTTCTGCTGCTCAGTTCATTGGACATCGACACTCGTCGCCGAAATCTCCGGTTTCATTCATTTCTGAACATTCCTCCCGCTGGAACCATTTATGGCCTTCACGAACCAATGCGTAGCATGTCCCGTGTGTTGAATAGTTGTTATCATGTGTTTAATTTTAATGTATCGCACGAAACAAATAAGGATAATTCTAGACAATTTTATGTTAGATCATGTGAAATTTTCGTTTCGATATTTTTTTGCTTTTAAACTTAAGATCAATTGCCATTGGGCTGCAAAGTTCACCTGTTGGCTAAAGTAGTAAATAAATAAATAATTCAGCGAAAGAGCATTTTTATTATTTCAATGTTGCATTATGAATTGTGTTAGAATATCTCAGTATAGGGAACGATGATGAAGTTCAGTTGAAATATTAATAGAGATGATTAGGGTTTTGTTCTTCTTCGTCGTAAGCGCTATTATTCGTCGTTTCAAACATAAAATGTTCCACTACGGCGGATATTCCAACTTACCTGCAACATAGATTAATTTTCCAAGTATATTTTTGTGAAAGCTGTCCTGGTATGTACACTTGTACACCAGATATGCAATAAAACTACTGTATTTCGTTAAATAACTGCAGTTCAATTATCCACTTCGCTTTTTTTCACCGAAATCGCATGGACGAACACGATTTGAGAGAAATGCTTAATGATCGACACCAGTCATACCACTTAATGAAACAAGTTTCTTCCCGCCCCCCTGTGCGACTTACTTCGCCAGGCACTTATTTTCACTATGGAAAACCTTCGTACTTCTTCACAGAAGGATTTCATTCCAATCACACGCCGTAAAAGCTTCATAAGTCACGAAATTTTATGAAATTTCCTCACCAACCGCGTAAAATTGAGAATGTTAACAAAGTTCAATCCGTCGTACTGAGAAAAATAGCTTGTGCACATCAATGTGTGCGCGATGCTCGGCGTAAAAATACGGTTCCTTTGATTGTGTTGTTTTCGCTGCACTGTGAGCAAATGCCATAATTGTACGGTCAAAAGGATTTGTGTTCCTACACACTTAAAATAAATCGCAGTATCCTGTGAAATAAATCACCGAAATTGAACTGTAAACAACAAAATTACAGATTTTCCTGTAAAATCTACTATTTTACCGACAAAAATCCGTGAAATTGACTATTTTACCGGAGAATATCCGTGAAATCTATTATTTTACCGGAAAAAATCCGTGAAACAAACAATTTTACTGTAACCCTGTGAAATACTAACGAACAGTTCGGTAACAGCATTATTTTCACCGAACTTCTGTGAAATCGTGTGACAGTCGCTCTGGCTGGCATGAGCTTCATTTTGTTGCAGTTTTTGCACACCACTAACAAGCAGTGTAAGCTGGCTTAGTGGTAGCAAGCCTACTTCCTGATCGGTAGGTCGGGAGTTCAATTCCCGGTCTGAACCATGTTCTTATTTTTTCTTTATGATCTCGTTCAAAGATTTTACAGATTGTTCGGTGATTTTTCACCGAAGCTTCAGCTGTTGAGATTACGGTGAAATTTCACCGTAATCCGTATTTTTTTTTAAGTGTGTATGTTTGGGCTGAATTTTGATGACGATCAATGAATTTTAAAGGGAAATTAGTAATATTCCATCATGGCTGAAGGAATGGAGCGAGATGCCCATAGATCTATATATTCTAGTAAAACATTTTATTATAGCATTGGTATGTTGTGTTTTGACCACTCAATATATCACAGAGAGCCTTGAGTTGTGAGACGAATCTGGAAACTGATTGCGACAGAATTGAAAACAATACGACGGATTGAGAATACGGCAAGATGCTTTTTCTTTGCATTATTTCCAAAAAGAGATCAAGATTTATCAAAATATTTATTGTACAATGCTAAGCCGTTTGCCCGAAAGAATTGTTTAGCATCGGTTTGTATCAGCATCATTCAGTGCGATATTGGGAAAATTGCTGTTCTCACTGATCAATGCTTAATACGATGAATACTAGCACATCACAAAAAAAATGCTGATTTTTGAAACATTCTGAATATTACAATCAGAGTAAAGTGGGGTAAAAGTTCGAGTGGGGTAAGAGTTTTCTTTTTTAAGATTTCTAGCTCAATTCAAAACAAATCTTATTAATGTCATGGTGGTTCGAATACTATTCAAGTAAGAGACTCTTACTCCAAATATCATAAAAATCGATTGAGATTTGGAAAAGTTAGGAATATTTGTTGTTTTTTGACGTGAATTATGTAATTTCTGGTCAAACTTTCGTTGCATGGAACCAATTGTAGATAAAATCTTTTTCAATATTTTATGTAAGGGCGTTTCTAGGCCTATCATAAGGTTGCTTTGAGGTGTATTAGTTTTTGCACAAATGCTCGAAAACGATTTTTGGCCCATAGTGGGGCAAAAGTTCGAATCAGCGGGGCAAAAGTTCGACCCATGTATAAAATCACGGAAAAATTTGCAAATCACCTAAAATTCACATTTTATCTCCAAATTTATTTAAATTTGTCTGATCGTGTGAAAACTGTCACCAAAATTTTACATTTTCACTAAGTTTTGCGAAAAACTGCTATTTTTGAGTATATTATATTAACCAAGTTTTGGGCAATTTTTTGATGAAAAGTTTACGGCTGGTGTAAAGTATGCCTGTCATAAGAAGAACGATATTTTGTGTTTTAGCCAGCGAACTTTTGCCCCACACTAGATTCGAACTCTTGCCCCACCGGTGGGGCAAAAGTTCGAATAAGACAATCAATTTTGAAACTGTTATAATTAAAAATGAGTAAATATTTTGACACAAGTTTGTTCAGCAAGGTTATAGCCAATATGTTGAAGGTTCACTGTATGGTATTTGTTTTGTTTTAACTGCTATCGTTTTCCTGGAAACTTTGATTATACAACTAAGGTCGAACTTTTGCCCCACCTTACTCTATATATTTTTCTTCTCTCTGGCCACTGTTTGCTAGAATGGAAGGTCCATTCTCAATAAAAATTATTTTGTTGATTATATTAACTGACATCTGTTTCTTAACTACGAATAATTAAAGAAATATTCTTATATAACAAAATATCTGTTTAATATATTATAAAATATTTTGAACCCTCTTTCACTGCTGTTGAGTCTATCAAACCGTATAAGATATTTATTATTTTCATCTGTAAACTTGTTTTTGAGTGCTACAGTACATCAAACTATTTTTGTTCAGAACCTGACGCTTCAGTGAGTATTTAAAATTAATGAATTTCAAATTTTGTTTTAAATTTATTTTTTATTTTGTTTCGCTGAGGAAAACAAGTAAAGGAAATTTAGGGGGGGGGGATGCATGATATGCTACGTACTTTTCAAGAGGGAGTATCAGCATTTGTGACTAAATGCTACGAGGGGGAGGAGGGAGTAAAAAATCAGTGAAAAAATGCTACGTCGTTTATGGACGGTCCATTATCCATATCTGTCTAACAATCTTATGATTAAAATATAGATCTGTAAGATTTTCAGCCAATTTGGTAAGAATTCAAAGGTTGGAAGTTTATATAAAAACATTCCAACTGTCAACACTACTAAAACTATATCAAAGACGAAATCGACGTTGACGCTACTAAGCTACTGATTATTCAAACTGTTATTAACGAAGTTGCAGGAACAAAATTTATTTTGAGTAAAATATTGTTTGTGTTTTAGCTTAGTTTAGAAGCGTTTTTGTTACTGAATGCATATTATATGGCTTTTTTTTAAACGTCTTATTTTTTTATCCATATCTATAGAATCGTTTGTAGTACCCTACAATTAAAAATCACAGTTTTAGAATATTGTCGTTAATTTTTTTTCCTCGGAATAGAAAAAATGAAAAGTTTTTATCATAATTGTCATAATAATCATGATAGAAGCATGTCGAAATCATATTATGTTTTCAGCAGAAAGTTGATATCGTTATTTGATATCAATTTAGAATATGTTATCTAATTCGATATCATATTTTATCTAGTTTCGTCTATCATTTTATATTTTTGTAAATGTAATATTGTCTTTTATATCTCATTTCAATGTCAATTAAATATATACCTCAGTGAGTTCTCAATTTGTCCTTAATGCAAGCTGAAAAAGTTTTCAAATTGCTTTCACTAAATGCTGTTAAATGTAATATTTTTGGAAAAATTGATATCCTTATACCGCTTCTCCATGTGCAAATATGACCATCTGATAGTAATTCAGAAATTTTTGAATGACTTTTCCCACAAGATATTCGCAATATTCAATTGTCAAAGACGTGTGATGTAAATGACATTTAACGACCAAAATTATAACAAGCTAAGTCATAAAAATCTGCGATATCACAGCAGGGTATCATTTCACCCAGTTAGAATGTTCTTTATGTTATTACAAAGCTTATAATGAATAATGCTGTATTTATTCATACATTGATCTATAGCGGTGGAACGATTAAGGAATTGAGACCGTTGTCATGTATTTGTTCCTGTCTTAATAACGGAAGATACATATCCGTAGAAAAATCCTTGTGAGAATATCAGAAGCAATTACTGCAGTGAACTCTTTAAAAACATTTGAAGAATTGCTGGTAAAATATTTTTCTAAAGGATTTTTTATGAATATTGATGTCATCCCATGCCATACCTTTTTGAAGAGAGGATAGAAACTCAATGACTTATGGAAATATTCTTGACAAAAATCAAAAGAACACTGAATTTTGTAGGAGATTCCTAAAGTTCTCCCTTCTAAATTTGTCTGAGGAAATTTCTTGGAATGTTTGTGTGGAAAATTTCTTTAATAATCTCTGAATAGGCTCAAGAAATAGTTTCGAGAAAGATACTTTGGAAGTCTTAAAAGAACCTAGAGAAATCTTTTAAGGATTATATGGAAAAATATTATCAGGCGTTCGTTTAGGATTTAGTAAAACAAATCTTTTAGAAAATACTGAAAAAATATGGAACAAAATTTTGGAAAAAAAATTGCATGAAGCTCTGTAGGAATTTTTGTACGAATATTCGAAAAAAAACCTAATTGAACCACTGACGTAATTCAAGACAAATCGTAAAAAATACTAGCAGGAAAATTAGGTAGAAATATTAAAAAATTTGCTTCGTAAGAATTTCTGGAAAAATCATTGGAGGAATCCCTGAAGAACCTCCAGATAGTTCATTGAGGTTGTTTTTGGCAATTTTACAAATGGTTATATAGGCGAAATTTTTCTCATGCGTAAAGAAGGTGAATGCGATCTTTGATGAAATTTATGCCACAATCATAGAAAAAGTTTTAAAGAAGAACTCCAACAAGAATTTCTTGTGAAATTCTAAGAAAAACCTAAGGATATTCTTGAAAGAATTTCTTAAGAAATTAGCATAAGAATTCTAGGAAGTAGGTGCCACTAAGATTATTTTCGAAGAAACTAATAGAGAAATTCAGTCAAGAATTCTGGAACAATCCATGAACGATTTTTCATGACGAGGGACTTCATGATAAGAATCGAAGATGAATCCTAGGTAGAAATCCTGAAGAAATCTATGGATGTACACTAAATGGAACTCCTGAAAGAATCTGATGGTAATTTTCTGAAGATTTTTAGAGGTGTCTCTGGAGAAAAGCTTCGAAGAAATTCAAAAGTCCTGAACGTTTTCCTTGGAAAATTATCTTAAGAAATTAACTCAACAGCTTCACTGAAGAGGTTTCTGAAAGAATCCCATGACGGATTCATTGATGTTTTTTTTTGGAGAAATTCTGGATGAATCTTTATGGAGTAATCGCTATTCGAGTTCTCGGATATTTTTGTGCAAAATAGCTTAGAGACATTTTTCTACTAAAAAAAATCCCTGGAAATTTTTGTTTTTCTTTAGAAGAAAGTTAAATTGCATTCAGAAAAACATAGATAAATTCTAACAATAATGATTGGTCTATGTTCAAAATGAAACACTAAAGGAATTCATGTAGAAATACAAAGAATAATTCATGGAGGGAAATTGACAAAAATTGCATGAAGCCTGGAAAAGACACAGACACCGTCTTCAGCCATTTAGCTGCACAGACTGTAACTTAACACTAGACAACGGACAAGCATGCTCCAGTGGCACAGCTGCGAAACATTTCTGACGAAAAGTTTCAATGTCTGAAGCGGGAATCGAACCCACACCCCATGACACGATGCGCTCACTGGCTAACGACACTAACCGCTCGGCCACGAAGCCCAATCTTAAGCAATCACACGTTGAACACCTCTAAGAGTTCATTGTGAGAGCTTCCAAAATCCTAAAGAAACTCCTTGATTTCTTGGAAAAACGATCTAAGAAATTGAAAAATTTCATGTCGATATCACTGCAGGAAGCTAAAAATTAACATATCGGACAAATCCGTGAAAAAAATTCGTGGAAAAATATACTGAACCTAAACTTGGAGCAATTCTTGGAGAAACTATTTTTTTAAGGAAACGCCGAAGGAAATCTTGGTAAATTTACCAGAATAACTTAAATGAATTTCCTAGAGGAATGCTAGAAGGACTTAAACTGAAAATAAAATCCTGGAGGAATTCCAAGAATACCGCAGAAGAATTCCTGGATAATCCACTAGATAATTTTCAGAGCAACCAAGAATTTGAAATCGATGGTCACATTGATATACGATTTTTAATAAGAATTGCTAAGCAAATACCTAGATTTCCCCTGGGGCATTTATTTTAATAATATTAAATGTTTTCAACTTAATAATTTATCGGCGTGAAAATGCAAAGTCGACGGCGTGATGTTGATCGGCGTATGGCGCGCCGCCGATGTTTCAATCGGCGTCGGCGTGCCGTAAAATGAAACGGTGGCGGCGCACAGGTCTATGTCGGCCAAATTGAAATATTAGTAACGTGGTTCCATTGAATTCAAGAAAGTGGGTTGTTGGTACACAATAGTGTTTTGGGTTGAAATTTCTTGAGCTGTGTCAAGCATTTAAATACTCTTCAAGAAATCCTAATCATACATAATAATTGATAAATGATCTTTAAATTTCCTTAACTTCTCAACAATCTCAATTTTGTCATAATATTTGTCAGGAGTCCTTAGCATTCACAAATAACTTTTAATAATTGTTCTCGAAGGGAAACCAAAATCAGCAACGCTCAAATTGAATTCATTTATTCATATTAATTTTCTTAATGATAATTAGCCTTGTTACAAAAAAGTGGTTGATAATAGGAGCCATTACCCTATATGTAGATGTTATGCAGGTGCTGTTTATGTCAACACACTTCTACTTTCTATATTTCTCAATGGGAACTAAAAGGGTCCGCCAATTCTTGATCACTTTTCAGATCACCAGATTCACCGTAACTGGAAAGGTTGTTAATTACACAAATTAGCTTAAACTCCTAAAGAACATACAGTTGCACTAATTACAATCTATGTCTTCCAGGGCTACATACGAATTGCATATACACTTTTCAAAATCATATGTTTGTTTTTCCTGCACTATTTTCAGCGCAAATTATTAGTTTTTAGCATCAGAATTTGAACATTTGCACTACCAACCAACTTTTATTTACAATGGCGGAATATGGCTCACCTACCGATCCACTATGTAGTTTGTTTATTCTTGACTTGTATCTTGTGAACTGTAATGTTGGGTTATGCTCGCCACTTCGACGCCTCGACGATGCCCCGTCTTTAGGACTTCCGATTCTTTCCGTCGCCTACGAAGACCAAATCGCCCACTTCGAGCGGTTTTTGATCGTCTAACCATTTTGACCGCTGGTTGATCTCCTTCGTCCATTTCTCCAACATACGGTCTGCTAAGAATCGCAGTGCCTCTGCGGGAGCAAACCTCCCCTTCCGTCCGCGTCCATGTCGGCCTTCGCTGTCCTGACCTTCTGTGCCTGTGACCTCTGCGTCATTCGGGTGTTCATCGTAGTGCTACTTCCACCTTTCGATCACCTCGCGTCCGTCCGTCAAGATGCTCCCATCCTTATCCCGGCACATCTCAGCTCGCCGCACGAAGCATTTGCGGGATGTGTTGAACTTCTGATAAAACTTCCGCGTTTCTTGAGAACGGTACAGCAACTCCATCTCTTGGCATTTCACCTCTTCCAGGCGACGCTTTTTGTCCCGAAACAGGCGGGTTTGCTGTTTCCGCTTCAGTCTGTATCGTTCCACGTTTTGCCGCGTTCCATGCTGCAGCATTGCAGCCCGCGCTGCATTCTTCTCTTCTATAACCTTCTGGCACTCCTCGTCGAACCAATCGTTTCTTGAGCTCCGTTCCACATATCCGACAACGCTTTCGGCAGCGTCGTTAATGGCTGCTTTGACTGTCCTCCAGCAGTCCTCAAAAGGGGCCTATCAAGCTCGCTTTCATCCGGCAACGCTGCCTCAAGATGCTGTGCGTACGGATTGGTGACATCCGAATGTTTCAGCCGCTCGAGATTGTACCGGGGCGGGCGTCAGTACCGTATATTGTTGATGACGGATAGTTTTGGGCGCAGTTTCACCATCACCAGGTAGTGGTCGGAGTCAATGTTAGCGCCACGATAGGTTCTGACGTCGGTTATGTCGGATTTGCGATTCTGTCTGCTTAGGTGATCTCCAGGTGTACCGATACGGGAGGCTGTGCTGGAAATATGTGGCCATGTTCTTGGAGGCGGCAAAATCTATCAGTCGTAGGCCGTTCTCGTTCGTTAGCCGGTGGGCGCTGATATTTCCAATCGTGTCGGTCTAAATATCTCCCTAGGCCAAGCGTTCAAATCTCCTATGATGATCTTGACGTCGTGGCTTGGGCAGCGGTCGTACTCGCGTTCGAACTGAGCGTTTAATGCGTCCTTGTCATCATCAGTGCTCAAACCTCCTGCATTGATACGATGCTGGAATCGCTGATCTTCAGTACATCGGGGAGTATGCGTCAGTTCCACGTACCATAAATTCGGGTGAAATTGATCAGAAGGGTGAAATTGATCACTGTGTCACTCGATTTTATTTCTTCCTAATGGAGCACAAATATCAATGTAATAGGCAGTGAATGAACGTTGTTTGTCATAAATATGTCCAAATTGTGTGTTGTGAAGTTTTTTGCGTTCAAAAATGTTCATTTTTATGAAAATAATGCAAAATTTCAAAATCTTGTACGGTGCAGTGTTGACAAACATCAATAAACTTCTAGTTCTAGACAAGGATTTGGACATGGTATAATCCTGAAAGTTTGTGAGGATACTTAAGATATATCCTCAAACTAGATTTCATAACCAAAACTCGTACCAGTTCGTTGATTAGGTTGAAATAATTGAATTTCTGTTATATGTCAGGAAATTCCTTAGGAAATTGCATAAATTTAGGCGTTTTCTGCGTTATTCTTGAAATTTAAACATTCATTATTTCTATAAATATTGCATTGTTAAGAATTTGGCAAGCATATTCTGATTCAGGGAGCTCAAATGTATTATGTAAAGTTGTTTTGAAAACTAACAATAATGGCATTGATAATTGATCAATTTAACCCCGAAATGAGATCTACCGATTTTTTATTTTAGACATATATTTTAGCACTAAAATTACATTTGTTAGAAAATTTCAGTACTTGAGTCAATGAGGCTCACCTTCATACATGTGTTCCTTCATTCAGTTGTTTGGCATTGTCAACATTATAGAAATCAGACGAGAAAACCCATGAAAAGTGATCAATTTCACCCGAAATTACGGTACCGAGTTTATGATCGCTAGTCCATTCTGTCGCTGTGGTCTTTGCCGATTGTTCTGGTTCGTATTCTCTCGTTGACGTTCCTGTGCTGGTGTTCTGTAACGGTTGGCTTGTAGGGCCTGACTCCAATCCCCTAGATTTCAGGAGGACCATTCTTCCTAAATGTTCGGAGGGTCATAGTGCGCAGTTTAGTTTAGAGTCCTTCTCTGGCACTCGGACGATGATCAGCCGCCCCTGACACGGGGAACAGACGCTGTTGTGAGCCGCTCCTAACAAGGAGTACAGACGCTCCAGGTTCACAGAAGCAAAAACAAAAGCATACCCCCCTTTCCTGTCAGCTTACGACCAATGCTCCCACCGGGGTTTGTTGCCCGATCTTCCCTTAGGTTACTCGTATTCCGAACAGTACCACGAGAAAGTAGGGATAGGAGTTGCTGGGCAGGAGGCTAAGAACCGCACAAAAGGGGCCAATTTTATTCCTGCAGGTACGCCCAACCATTTACCGATATTTAAAGATTCCTCATGAAAATTTATCATTGAACTACAGATAGCATGTACTTGCAATGATAGATTTTTATTAACATTACTGTGATTTTTATGAAAAAAAATCTAGAAATTTGTTAAATTTGATTATTTCCCTCGCAAAATCATGTTAATAAAGTTCTTTTGCTTGTAATATTGTTTAAAAGAAGACATGTAACATTAAATATTCAAGATTTTGTTAGCAATGTTGGTTATAATAGCCGTTTTTGTAGGATTTATCATTGAATAATCCATTAAAAATTGCTTTGCATGATTGACATTGATAATTTGAATATATTTTTTAAGTGCATCTTCGAAAAACTTAGCATAAAATGTACTTCGTAGGCAGATGATCACAAAAAAATCATTGTTTAGAAGGGGCGCTCTCTAATTAAGCCTATGTTCGAATGCGGATATGTCGAATTTCTAATCATGCATCCAAAAATGTACTACATATACGGAAACCCCCTTAACGGTAGTTTCTAGCTCAGCCCGGTGATGCAACGCGTTGCCGCTTGTTGATTTGATTGATGTCCTCCGAGGATAATTGGAATCCCACCAGACAGCCAGCCAACCACCATTCCACCCCACACTAGGGTGCAGAAGGGATTTAATGCATCCCACCGAAAAGAAAACCAGCTCTCGGACCATCTAGACCATATAGAGAAGCAGGGGAATCAATATTTGCTACGGTTTTCAAGACCACGCCTGCCACTTTCTGCGCTAAAGAGCTTGTGTACATTTTTCAACAAAACATGTGATTTATCATTTGGCTGATGGTGCTGGTGCGTTACTAGTGCGCTCTGTTTCCGTTGTTCCTCGGTCTGGTATTGTAGGGGGAAGGGTCGACGAGTCGGGTTCGGTTGACACAACATCCACTTATCACGTCACTTTAATTGACACCGCCGTTGTCGTCCTCGGCGTCGTCATCATCGTCCGTCAGACTGATTGTGTTGCAGTTTTTATTGTGCCACTTTTTCGAAGAATGCATCAGCTTGGAACCGCATCGAAAAAAAAAATAACACAAACTCTTCGTCTGTACAGCGTGCAATTAATCGCCAAAACGGCTGTTGCATGTTTCATGATCGAGCACTGTTTATAGAGTGATTCTATAGAAGAAGATGGTTCAAAATGCCAACTTAAGCTCAATAACATTTTACAGAGAAATAACACCGTTTTACATGAGACGCGTAGTGCATCACAGTAGTTTACAATAGAGGAGGTTAGAAGCAAAGTGCTGTGACAAACACCTAGTTTTGATAAAATTGACTTCGAAGTTTTTAAGCAAATACCTTAAAAATTATAAATTTCAATGAAATGTAAACTATGAATTTTGAATTACTTTATCCTACCTACCAATCGAAGGTTTCGTGACACCAGCTGATCGGAAAGAACCCAGAAAAAGGGCTCCTCGCTGAAACGGAAAAGCACGGAACAAGGAAGCGACAAAGGTTAACGGATTCAAATTGAAAAAATCCATCTGTCTCGAGCGGAGCACCACCGAGCCCTTGTGCAGTATGGGATGGGTGTCGGGACGAGGTCTAACGGGATCAGGTTTTTGTTACGGATTCATGGGCGTAAGGGAAGACGGGGTAATATGAACTCTGTGAGCAAGAACTTATTTTTAACTGTAAATATCGCTGAAATCGTTATTCAAATTGGGTTTACAGGAAAATCTCATAAATAAGCTCGCAATTACTATAAATATTTACTGGGACAATCATATCTGAGAAATTTACTTTAGCGGAAATTAAACCATAGTCAACGATTTTTAAAACTGCGGGATATAACGCGCCGCCTTATACCCAATCTTTTTTTTTTGTGTAAAAATCCAGCCATTTTACAAATTCTACAGTTAAAAGGCAGTTCTATGTCTTGTTTAAGTTTGAGTTTTTGCGACATACTTTGCACTTCACCAATGGTTTCTGAGCAACCATTGAGTATGGCACATTTTGACCCACTTGTGTGTGTGTGCCAAAATCGTGTTTTAATTTTTGAAGTACACATTGGGAAATTGAGAGGCTTTAAAATTGTTAGATAAAATTATCGAATTTGACTAAAATACCTTTAATCTTGACGCGTTTTACTCCAACGATGCATTTTACACCTGGTTCCCCTATGTGTGCGCGAGTGGGTCTAATAGATTTAACTCTACGACCCGGAACAGCGAGAGGGCAAGTGAAGGCGGCCGGCAAATGGGATCGAATTCGGGAGTGAACGATATGTGTTTCGAGAGGAACGAATCTCACAACACAACAGTAAGTAAGTAGGTAACAGATGAGCAAGCAATACGGCTGCCGGTCGGTCTGTTTGGTGACATCTACCGGGTTTAAGATTTCAAAAGGAACGGTTTTTGGGATTTGGGTAGCTTAAGCTCGAATGGGCAAGCAAATGTGTTCAGCTGCGACGATATTACACCTGCACGGGCTGCTCGTGATTGGAAATCTGATTCGCCTGAAAGAATGATGAATGGCGTGCAAACGGTGGCAGTTTTTTTTTATGTTCGTGTGGAGTTGGTGTGAGTCATGATAAAATGTACCACACATTTAAGAGAATTAGCCTACTATGTCAGTTAGTGGAACACTCAACTCAAAAAACCTTTCTTTCCCTTCGTAGCGCCAGATGAGACTTTGATTGTCGACGAACTCGAGATAGACCGTAACCGCGCCAGATGAATATTCACAATGGATTTTTTTTCTGAAACATGCTCATTAGATCAGATAAATTAAAAAGTGTGTCAGTAGTGGAACAATTGATAAACAATCACATTGCCGACCAGAGCAAAGTTACCATTAAACCTGTCATTCTGCACAACAGGGCCAATTAAAAAAAATCCTCAGGGGGTATTTCGAGAAATCTACTGAAATGAAAGCGTAAATTGAATATGTTGTCATGTATATGTGTGGCTGATAAGAATATAATCTAATCAAGAAAGGTTTTTCTGTTTGCACATAGAATTTTTTACATGGCTGTGCAAAAATTTTACATGGCTGGCAGAAATTCTATAGGGGAACTTACGTATTGTCGTCAGCCTAAGCAGCTGAAGTTTTAAGAAGGCCATTAAGGTACCCCGGGGCAAGTGAGAATCCGGGGTAAGTGGGGCATTTCGTCATAGCTCAACTAGGAAAAGTTTTTCATGGGGGTATTCTTCTAGAAAGTTTAAGATACAATGACAAGGAATGTATTTAGTACTAAACATATTGTTATTTTTATTACTATGTGGTTCATGTTACAGTTGTCAGTTCAGCGCCATTTTCAACTTGCATGACAAATTGTGACACGTTTCACGTCTTGCATTGACTCGCAAAAAATAAATGTGTTTTAAATCGAATTTCCATCAGTAAGCTATAACTTTTAATATTATTACAAGCTGCTAACGATAAACCAGTATTTTGTTTTCATTTCATATGAAATTTTCGATGGTCTGACGGGGTTGGTGGTCTGATGGCTACCGCTTCTGCTTCATATGCAGAAGGTCATGAGTTCAATCCCAGGCCCGTCCCTTTCCTCGTACTTTGTAGTTGTATATCTCTCACTTGCTTCTATCTTCCATTCTAAATATATCACACTAAAACTATTCGTTCATAGCAAACGCTAGAACCAGAGACGGACAAGAAACCGTTTCCCTAACGCTTCCTACTTCCACGCGCACGCCTTTCTTACGCCTGGTACATAGGCAGTCTGCTAACCACAAAAGCAAACCTCTCTGCCATGCCTTTCCTCCAATCCATACACTCCCGCATGAACTGACGTGGATGCAGTGGAATATACGGTCTACGTGGGAGTCAGTTCAATGCATCATCAATTCCTCCCCCTTCCCCTCATTGGTCTGAATTCTGACGTGGCAGGTGCCAATGTTGCCTAAAAATAGAAGATCACCAGCACTTATACACTGAGGATGCCTGTTAGTCCCAAGCAGTCATTCGGTTGGTTCCTTGTGTAAGTGCAGCTGATCTGGCAATACTGGAGTGCATCCACGGGCGGCCAATCAAGCTCAAGCTCAAGCTCATATGAAATTTTCGATGGTCTATCTTACCCCAAAATATATATGTACCTGGGGTAAGTGGGACCTATCAAAACAAAAACCAGAATCAAAACTTTTCGTACACGTTTCATACATTTTGCTAGAGAGTAGCACTAAAACATTCAAACAAATGATTTTTATCAAAAAAGATCAACCTCAAATTACGTAATTGCATAAGAGGGAGAAGAAAAGTGTTATTATTCTTTATTTTTTAATTATTTTTTTATTTTTAAAATACGACTTCAAAATTGAACAAACACACAGCTAAAATTTGAAATGCATCATGGGAACTATTACTTTTCTATGTTATTTTAACTTTATTTGTTATTTCTACCAAATTAAGTAGTGATGGAAAACAATTCCATCCCATAAGGTGGTTTTCTGCCATGCATATAAATAATAACAAAACATTTTTATAATTTCGTCAATTATTGATTGTTTATGTGCTACATTTTGATTAACAACTTATAAATGATATATTTTAAACATGTTTAATTCCACTTTACGCTTTTATTGAGGAATTTTCAATAAATATTAAATGTGAGGTAACGTAACGTATTTTATGGTTGATTCCTTATGTACATCAAATAAGTACTTAAAAAATTAAAAATCTATGACTTATCAATCCTATTATTGTAATGGTTGATTAACTGATGTGGATTGACGCATGAAACTGGTTGTGTCCCACTTGCCCCGCTTAGCGAGGTAGTTGCGTCCATTGGCTCATTCTAAAACTTTCTGCCAAGGTTTTCACAATTTAGAAATTTTTCGATTAGTTTCATGCACACACCAGCAAATAAGTTGCCAAAACATGATTGTGTTGTTGGATTTGAAAAATATTGACATTTGAAAACTTTATTGAACAATTTGTTTGAACTATCGTTTTTTTCGTTCCCACTTGCCCGCGGTACCTTATTTATTTATTTATTTATTTGTTCCACCGTCTTCGACTACGAGTCGTACAGACTGTTACTTAAAATTATTTATCTTACATACATTTTACATTCATTATCATCACAATACATTTTCAATACTCATTTACACTGGCCAACTCTTATAAAACAAATCATTAAATTATACACAAATATTAAGGAACAACATCTTATGCACTTACAAATATCAAAACAAACAAAACCAATTGACATGTTTTTACTTTATGAAAGCATAATTTTGAGGATGTTCATTATTCAGGATGGTTTCCATGTTTCATTCATATGATTTACGAACTTTCGAAATTTGATTTCTCTATGCCAAGTAGACGCGCTCAATACTATTGGTTTTAGATTCGCTTCCAACACTAATTTGAAAGACACGTAATCCAATGTATTAGTCTTCTTGTATTTTGGTACAAGCCTAACAACGTCGTTACAGCAAGATAGAGGAACCTTTAAAGATTGTGATACCATCACACTTATGTCATTTTCGGTTACAGATTTATCGATATTAGAAAGGTAAATCGCAAATGTTTCGCTTTCCGATGTTAGTTCGATGGCTTGGGTTGTACTGGTTCGCGAGAGGTCTCTTCATTTGTTTCGTCGAGAGGATTGGGTGACATTGCAATACGAAAGCTTTATGTATCATTTTAGCATCACCCTACATCAAGGCGTCGATAGACGAGGGGAGTGCGCACGAGCTTTTCGATCGCAAGGTTCTTGGTTCGATTCCAGGTAACAGGCTTCAAATTTATCCCTCTCATTTACCATTATCACGTCTATCTATTGATACTATCAAATGATACTATCACTATGGGTAGTGATAGGGATACTATCACTTCTTGAAAAATGATGGATAGAAGATAGACTATATTATCTCTATCAATTGATAGATGGATGGAGATACTATCAGCATTTTTTCATCACTGATGGATCAAGCATACCTTTATCATCTATCTTTGAGGAAAAATGTACTATTCGCAAAATTCTATAGCTATCCCTATCAATCCTATCATTGATACAAATACTGAAACCAAAATCTTGCGCAAAATGAGAAAAAGCCAATAAAAATAACTCAAGGTATGTTCTTATGGATATTTTCGGAACGGGTACGATGAGGGAATGACGGCAATCGATGTCCGACGCCATTTTGAAATCCAAGATGGCGGCCTCCGGTTTGGTAAAATCATTGAAAACCCATGCAATATAGGTATTTTCGGAACGGGCACAATGAGGGGATGACGGAAATCGATGTAAGACGCCATTTTGAAATCCAAGATGGCGGCCTCCGCGTAAGGAAAATCGTTGAAAACCTATTTCAATTTTTATGCATACATTTGAGATAATTTATTATCGCAATATACAATAAGAATGGCTTGAAAGTTTTGGACGTAGGTGTGTATGCTGGTCAAAATAAAAATATTGTCTTATATGGAGCCCTAATGTTCCTTAAAAATAATATCTGGATACGCCACTGCATCATATAAATATAATAACGAAAAAATAAAAATTTTATTTCTTTTATCGCGAGTTTGAATTTTTCTTTTAGTGATTCGATTATCCAGAGTGAAAAAAAAAATCGATACTCCGGATTATCGAGCCCGACCTGTATATTGAAAATTTTTATTTTTTGGAATGATTTGAGAGTAAAGACTTATTTTGAAGCAAGCCATATGTTTTTCAAATGCCTCCGAGTTGAATTTTCGACAATGCCGGCAGATAGAGATATGGTGAGGGATAAGTGTGGTATATTGGACTAGTAGGATTGTGGGGCTTGGGGATGCTACAAAGGTCATTAGCCAAATACTTCAGTTTACCGTAGCGTAGCTGTAGTATAATTGGTAATGCGTCCGTGTACAGAATGGAAATTGTTGGTTCAAGTTCCGCCGGCTACATAATCTTTTAGAACAATGTTACCACAATTACACTTAATTTGGCAAACATATCTCTATCTGCCGATATTAAATACCTTTCCTATGTTTAAGCTAACTAAGGGAGGATAGTACACAAATTATATCATGCTGAATAAGGACTTTTTTGATTCTCATCCTCCCCTTTTTCAAGTTTTTTTTTGTATGAGAGCTACAAACATTTTGTAAGGCTTGTCACACTTTGTCTGACCCTCCAATGGAGCGTGACATAATTTGTGCATGACTCCATTAATAACATTTTCTACATCAAAGCAATTCTGATTGAAGATTTGGCAATAAGAGCAGCACCTCACTGGATTTGTTTGTTTGAAGCAGCGTTGTTCTCTTTGCATTCATTCAAAATTTTAAGTGATGGTGAAATCTTTGAAAAATCTTGGTGTTTTCTTTGATCGAATCATAACAAAATTCTTTGCATTTTTTTCTGTGGTTGTTGAATGTTTCTACTCAAATAATTGTACTAGTCATGCTTTGACGAATTCATTTTGAATCAATCAGACGTCATAAGCACCATAAAATAATAGACAAATTTAAGATATTTTTTATTAACTGTTTAGGCTGATTTCTATAAAAAAATATTAATCCATATTGCCATATATGATTAAACCTTACTGAAAAATTATTAATGGATTTTTTCACAGCTTTCAGAGATTCTTGGGTACATCCTGATGGATTTTCGATGGTTTTTTTCACATAATTTGTTCCATTTGTGTCCAGAAATATTTATACGAGGCATTTCCAAGATATTTGGTGGGCTTAGGCCTCTGATGTAGCTTTGCTTGTTCTTTTAAGATTCTTGGCGGGTTTCAGACGTAATCTTAAAGATAAGGCGATGCAATATTTTTGAATATGAAAGTTTATAATTGTCACTATGATCTAACATTTAAAATAAGTTCTTTATTTTGATGAATTAACAATTTGATTTTAAACTCATTTCAAGAGAAATTTTCTGTGGTGCGCGGAATCGTTAAAATACCTTAAAGGGCGGCAACGAAAAGCTAGGGAACCACTGCTCTATGGCATTTCTGAATTGCTCAATGGATGGTTGAAAAAATCCCCGGCCAAACCTGTTTATGTTATGAGACAAATTTTCGTGGGTATTCCTGGAAGTTATTCTTGGGAGGTTTTTGGAACATCCGTAGAGAATCAGATGATTGATTAAGAATCTTTGGAAGAAGTAATGGATTAATATAAGACCAGTCGCATCGTGCTATACAAAGTACGAATGTGCATTCCTTGCTTAGCGCTTGTACGAGTCGGTTGACTGATTCCCGGTCTCATCGCACGGCACTTTTGCAAAGTACTTTTTGACCTTTTTCCCCCACCGCCCGCGTGGGTTTTTGGTTCAGTATTTTCGTAATAGTTCCAAGTACGACTAGTTTAGTGCAATATTTGTGCTTAGGCGATCGCGCTTTGCGAAGGAAGCGAACTAGTGTAACTAGTATCGTTCCACCGCAATAAAAAAAGTCATCACATCCAGCTCTAAGTGATTGATTTTTTTCCCCCGCACCGAGAGCAACATCAAAGCAGAAGTCATTCTGCTACCTACGGTGCGTGAACGTTCTCCTGCTGTACATCGAACGTAAACGGATAAGTATAAATTTGTATACCAATTCCATATCCATTGAATTGCTATCACATCTCCGAATAAACAGTGTTGAGGTCAAGCTTGTTTTCGCTTCTTTTCTGTCTCTCTCCCGGTTCGATTGTTTCGACCGAATAGGGGAGTAGGGTACAAAATAGTCCACTGATCGGTAATTTTTTTTTTTCTTGATTTTTTTTTTTTTTTTTTTATTCTGCCCGTATAGGGGAGGTGTGTACATAGTAGCGCATTGATTAGTTAAGTTTTTTTTTTTTTTCTTTTCACATTTTTTTTGTTTTTTTTTTCTTTTTACTTTTTTTTTTTGTTTTGTTTATTTGGTTGCGGTTGAAAGTTTTCCCGCATGGACGAATCGGATGGAGGCGATACGCCTCCTAAAGATCTTGTTGCTAGAACGCGGTTTTATCAACCATCTTCGGCAGGGCCTTGGGTTGTCTATTTCCGGCGCAAAAGTAAGATTTTGAATGTGCTCTCGATCTCTCGAGAGCTGACGCGTAAATATCCTGGGACCGTTATTCATCAAGTAAAACAATCCAAGCTGCGTGTAACTGCACCTAGTTACAAAGCAGCAAATGAGATTGCTCAGCATGAGGCTTTTACTGTGGAATATTACGTCTACATTTCTGCACGAGAGGTAGAGGTGGAAGGGAAAATCGTTGACGCGAGTCTGACATGCGAAGACATAAAGACTGGCAAAGGCGTTTTTGATAACCGGTCAATTCCTGATGTGGCTATACTGGATTGCAAACAATTGCAATCAGTTTCCATGGAAGGAAATAAGAAAGTGTTTTCGCCGTCAGCCTCGTTTCGAGTGACTTTTCCTGGTTCAGTCCTCCCAAAATTTGTTTGCATTGATAGTGTTTTTTACCCAGTGCGCCTATATGTGCCGAAGGTATTTAATTGTACCAACTGCAAGCAGCTTGGTCATAGTGCTAGCTTTTGCGACAACAAGCCCCGTTGTGGCAAATGCAACAAGCTCACTTAGAAGATGCTTGCACAAAGGAAGCTGAAAAATGCTGCTACTGTAGCAAGGATCTGCATGACTTGCAGAAATGCCCGGCATACAAAAGGCGCATTCGAAATGAGAGTCGCTCCATTGTGAAGCGCTCCAAGAAGACGTATGCGGATATGGTGAAATCTTTAAATCCGCCAGCAAAAGAGTCTTCATCAGCCATCCCAGTTGGTAACTCTTTTCAAGAGTTGTCTTCCGACGAAGCGTACGACGACGAAACCGATGGGGGGGATTCTTCGGAGGTACACGCACCCGGAAAAAGAAAGTCTCCATCTTCTCCGGGACTGCGCCGTAAGGTATTGAAATCTTCCCTCAAAAGTTTGCCTAATTCCAAAGGAGGTGGGGCAAATTTGAAAATGCCGAAGCAACAGGTCTTTGATGCATCCGTTCCGTGCTGTAGCAAAGATTTGCCGCCCCCGCTTCCACCGATTAAATATACTTCAAAAAGAAGCTCTAGACAAGATAGCAAGAAAAAAGCTACTGAAGTCCCTCGCTCTTCCTCGAAAACCCCCCGGGCCAAGCGAGGACTGATAACTTTTAAGGCCCTTGTGGATCGCATATGTGATGCCCTCGGAGTTTCAGACTCATTCAGAGGCATACTCGACCTTTTTCTCCCCGCAATAGAAGAGTATCTCAGGGAATTGACTATCTCGTGGCCCCTCCTTGCTTCGATCATATCTTTCGATGGATAATTCATCGAGTGAGGTACAAGATATGATCACTGTGCTACAGTGGAACTGTCATAGTCTAAAACCTAAACTAGACACATTTAAGTTTTTGCTTCACAATTCCGATTGTGAAATATTTGCACTTTGTGAAACATGGCTTTCTTCTGAAGATGATCTCAACTTCTACGATTTTAACATTATACGCCAGGATCGAGATGATAATTACGGGGGAGTACTTTTAGGGATCAAAAAGTGCCATACATTCTACAGAATCCCAATCCCGACCCATCCAGGCATAGAAATCGTTGCTTGCCAAATAAACGTAAGGGTAAAGATCTTTGCGTAGCTTCTGTTTATATTCCTCCAAGAGTTTCAATAAACCGCCGTCATCTATGGAATGCAGTCTCCATGCTCTCATCCCCAGTTTTAATACTGGGTGATATGAACTCACATGGTACTGGATGGGGCGAATCTTATGACGATTGTAGAGCGGCTATTTTCTATGATTTATGCGACGATTTCAATTTGAAC
Source organism: Aedes aegypti (assembly GCF_002204515.2). Taxonomy (NCBI): domain Eukaryota; kingdom Metazoa; phylum Arthropoda; class Insecta; order Diptera; family Culicidae; genus Aedes; species Aedes aegypti. Next base: position 113,850,002 of record NC_035108.1, on the reverse strand, counting down.
ATTTTGAACACAGGTGAAGTGACACGTATTTCATCCGACGGCAAAGAAAGCCGCATTGACCTGTCTTTGGGTTCAAGTTCACTATCATTCGATTGCATGTGGAAGGTCATCGATGATCCCCATGGTAGTGATCACTTGCCCATAATAACCTCTATCAGAAATAATTGTGAAAGGTCAGAACAGTCAATTCAGGTTCCTTTTGACCTCACTAGGAATATCGATTGGCAAAAATTTGCATCAGCGGTAACTTTCGGAATCGAATCATTCAACTCCCTCCCACCGTTGGATGAGTATCGATTCCTAACAGAATTGATTTATAAAAGTGCATTAGAATCCCAAAAACAACGAGTTCCAAGTGGATCCTTCAAAAGACGACCAGCCACACCTGGTTGGGATGATGAATGCACTCAGTTGTATCGAGAAAAATCTAATGCCTTTAAAGCTTTTCGTAGATATGGTACCTCAGAACTTTATTTAGAGTACTCGAAGCTCGAAAATAAGCTGAAGAATCTTATCAAAGCGAAGAAACGTAGTTATTGGCGGCGTTTCGTTGATGGCCTCTCACGAGAAACTTCAATGTCGACGCTTTGGAGAGTGGCTCGCAACATGCGAAACCGCTCATCCGCAAATGAGAGTGATGAATACTCCAACCGTTGGATATTCAACTTCGCAAAAAAGGTCTGTCCAGACTCAGTTCCAGCTCATCCGCCTCTCTGGGAAACTCCAAGAGACGATTCTTTGGACAGGCCATTCACTATGCTGGAATTTTCTATGGCTCTTCTTTCATCAAACAACTCCTCTCCGGGACGCGATATGATTAAGTTCAATCTTCTTAAAAATCTCCCCGATATCGCTAAAAGACGGTTGCTTGACCTGTTCAAACTCATTCGTGGAGCACAATATTGTTCCACCTGAATGGAGACAGGTCAAAGTAATAGCTATTCAAAAGCCTGGGAAACCAGCGTCTGATCATAATTCGTACCGCCCGATCGCTATGTTATCATGTTTAAGGAAATTGTTAGAGAAAATGATCCTATCCCGACTCGATCACTGGGTCGAATCAAACAATATGCTTTCCAATACTCAATTTGGCTTTCGCAAGGGTAAAGGAACAAACGATTGTCTAGCGTTGCTTTCATCAGATATTCAATTAGCCTTTGCCGACAAGGAGCAACTGGCATCAGTTTTTCTGGATATTAAGGGCGCATTTGATTCAGTTTCCATAGAAATATTGTCAGAAAATCTGCACAATAGTGGCCTACCTGGACTATTGAATAATTTCTTGTACAATTTGTTGTCAGAAAAGCACATGAGCTTCACTCTCGGGCCAACTGACAACATCCAGAATTAGCTATATGGGCCTTCCCCAAGGCTCATGTCTAAGTCCCTTGCTTTATAATTTTTATATTAAAGATATTGACAACTGTTTGGAAGAACCATGCACGCTTAGACAACTTGCAGATGATGCTGTGGTCTCTATGAAGGGCCCACGAGCGGAAATCTTGCAAAGACCATTGCAAAATTCCCTTGATAATCTATCCACTTGGGCTAGAAATTTAGGGATCGAGTTTGCGCCGCAAAAAACTCAACTGGTTGTATTTTCAAGGAAGCGGAATCCTGCCCAACTAAAGCTTAAGCTTTTGGGAACAGACATCGACCAGTCTTTGACTTCAAAATACCTTGGGGTCTGGTTTGATTCTAAAGGCACTTGGCAAACCCATATTAGGTATTTAATGGAAAAATGCCAACAAAGGATCAATTTCCTACGAACAATTACCGGAACATGGTGGGGTGCTCATCCGGAAGACCTCATAAAACTCTATAAAACAACCATTCTCTCTGTTCTAGAGTATGGCTCTTTCTGTTTTCTCTCAGCAGCAAACTGCCACCTTATCAAATTGGAACGAATTCAATATCGTTGCTTGCGTATCGCCTTAGGGTGTATGCACTCAACACATAATGCGAGCCTGGAGGTACTGGCAGGGGTTTTACCGCTACAGAACCGATTCTGGGAGCTCTCGCTAAGAATACTTATTAAGTGTGGAGTGAGCAACACACTCGTCATTGAAAACTTCGAAGAATTGCTCAAACTGAATACTCAGTCAAATTCATGAGAGTTTATCTCTACTACATGTCATCTGACATAAGTCTTTCATGTTATAAACCTCCACGTGTACGCTTCACCAATGACAGTTCCTCTGTTGAATACGATCTGACCATGAAACAAGCTGTTCATGGAATTCCAAATCAACTTCGATGTTTAACTATTCCACGTATTTTCAACGCAAAGTACCAAAATGTCGATTCCTACAGGAGATATTTCACAGACGGGTCCCGTATCAATGGATCCACTGGCTTCGGTGTCTTCAATGAAAACTCTTCCGCCTTCCGAAAACTTCAGGAACCTTGCACGGTTTACGTTGCTGAGCTGGCAGCAATCAACTTCGCTTTGGGGATGATCTCAAACATGCCCGCAGACCACTTCTTCATCTTCTCGGATAGCCTCAGTTCTATTGAGGCACTCCGATCGATGAAACCTGTAAAGCATGCATCTTACTTTCTTACAAAAATAAGAGAGCAGATGTGTGCACTGGTCGAAAGATCATATAAGATTACCTTTGTATGGGTCCCCTCACATTGCTTAATTTATGGCAATGAGAAGGCGGACTCTCTCGCAAAGGTGGGCGCTGAGGAAGGTGAGATATATGATAGAAGAATTTCACACGATGAATTGTTTCATTTAGTACGTCAAAGTTCTCTTCACGGTTGGCAAAGCGATTGGCTGAATGGCCAACTGGGACGGTGGTTACATTCCATAATTCCTAGAGTTTCCTTGCGAGCGTGGTGGAAAGGTTTGGAACTAAGTCGAGATTTCATTCGCGTGATGTCAAGACTTATGTCCAACCATTACTCGCTAGATGCACATTTGCACAGGATTAACCTCGCGCTGAGCAATATTTGTAATAGGTGTGGTTATGGTTATGATGACATCGATCACGTAGTTTGGAAATGCCCGGATATGGACGCCTCCAGAGCGCAACTTTTGGATACCCTTGCGGCCCGAGGTAGACAACCCTATGTTCCTGTTAGAGATGTGTTGGGCACTCGCGATCTCATTTATATGGTCGCAATTTACGATTTCTTTCGCTTGTCCTGTATAAAAGTTTAATTCTCTTGTGTTCTCTTCTCCAGTTTTTTTTTTTTCTCTGTGTTTGTCCCCTTTATGTTGGATTGAGGATCCTGGCCATCCGGCAGACGAATACCGGCAAGAAATTGGTACCAACGCCATTACACGTCACCACGAGTTACCACGATATACCTCCCGGATGAGCTGCAGAAAACCCTAAACCCAATCCTCACCATGTCCTTCCTTCCAAAAATTGTGACCATTAACCTCGAGTTGCCACGAGTACCCTGGCTCCATCCCATACTAATTTTGGTATGAAAAAGTGAATGATTTGTAAATAATACAAAAAATGGATTTCGGCTCCGTAAAGCGTTAAACGCGATTGAGCCTCAAAATAAATGAACTAGATACAAAAAAAAAAAAAAAAAAGTACGAATGTAGTGGTGCTAGCGTTCACACTATTTTCAAGAATTTCTTACAGAACTCCCTCAGCTCACTCTATAGAAGCTCTTGGCTGATTCAGAATAACTGTAGAAATGCCTGGAACTAGTTCTTAGTTGATTCCTGAAAAATGATTTGCTCTAATTTCCATTGTTATTTTGTGGCATCAATCATAACAATATTTAAAGCAGATTAATAAAGATTTTCTGAGGGTTTGTTTTTGCAGATTAGTTGAAGAAATTCCAGCGATAATACTGTTTTAAGGAATCTTCAGTTTCTCCTGAAAACTTTTGCGAGTATGCGGGCCATCCAGTGCAAAAAAAACTATAAAAAATAACAGAATTGTTCATTTGTTATCTAGAAATAGATGAGCGAATCAAACCAAATAGACACCATCAGGCAAATAATTTGGTCTATTTTTGTCAAATATGTTTAATCAATTTTATATAAAAGATTGATGATTGCAAATGTTAATCCAATGACCCTAAGACAAAAAGTTTTCTTAGGCCTGTGGTAATGATTGGCACGAATCAAAAGGGTGTCAGAGACATAAACCTAGTCGGTTCGAACAAAACGTGTAAATTTGAATGATAGGGAGACGGATCCTATTCTTGGCACTTTTGATTCACTTCGGCAGTTGGGTTTTTTTTTGAAAGCTACTGAGCTCATATTTGGGCACAATATGCGTCGTATTGAACTGCTTCTTGTTGCAAAGTTTCAGACGATTCGGCCGAGAAAACCCCCCCATGCCAAAGTGAATCGTGGAAGTGCCCAAGTAGCTCTGCACCCTATATAATCCAAATAATTGGAGCGTGACATGTCATGGATATTTACATGATATATCATGTAAACTTCAATGATATGTCATGTAATTAAGAAGCAGTCTGTGAGTTTACGACAACACAAATTTACATGATTTCAAACTAATATTTACATGACCTTATGTTTACATCGCATGTATGAAGCTTACATGACGTGTAATTTTCATTATTTTAACAGTGAAATTTTGAAATATCTACTTCGAATTTTTTATCAGCAATTTTAAATTCTATCAAAATTTTATGGGAGTGGACAGAACAATGCAAAGCCAAAAACATGTTTTCTGTTGGTCGAAAAAATAACATAAAAATATCTATAGAATGCTTGGAACCTGAGACGAGACTCGCGAAGACGGTCTTCTTTTTCTGTGATTGCTGAGTTTTTTTTCTTTTTCCACTTTGTGCATACCAATTATGCGCATGCGCATACCAATTATGCGCATGCTGTTCAAATCCTCACATGAACCTCTCAGCAAAAAATGATTAAGTTTGCATCACATCGAATCATAAATAGCCATTTGAGTGAAATTTCATGCCAGCAAACGTAGCAGACATTAGAAATAATTAATCTTCTGCTTAGATTTATCAGCAACTTTGGAAAAAACTGCTCCGTCGACTGAGGTTTTTAATAACAGTTTACTTTGAACACAATACTTTTCACTTTTTCAGCCATAAAAACGGTGGGCTGCATGTGACGTTTCGTGAGAGGGGAATCTGGGCTGCATATGACGTTGATATTTTTCCTCTTCGCGAGTCTCTCTCAGCTTGGAACCAGTCAAATTTTCAATATACTCTCAACTCAAAACCGACTAAAATGTCATCCCTTGTGTTTGAACCCCTCAAATATAGTCGCTTTCAATTTTCAGCGTAGGGTTCCATGCGGTTGAAAATTTCCTTAGCTTAACTGTACACAAAACATTAGTCTACGTTTGTCCTATCCATAGCTCTGAACGTGGACGCGCCTCTGGTTTAATCTATATAAATAAAAATGGAGTGGTGTTTGTATGTCACGAAATAACTTCAGAACGGGACACCCGATTTGCACAATTTTTTCACTGTTGTCTTCTTGAAGGGCTCCAACGTGTTCGTGTGACGAAAAAGTTTAGGGGAGTTGTAGGAAAGTTTGGTATAATGGGGGAGTACTAATATGTCATGTTGTGTGAGAGGTTCCATGACATTTTTCAACAGCCTACTTGATGGCAAGACGAAGTTTGCCGGGACCACTAGTTAGTTATAAAAATATGTTATGAAATAGGAATTTTATTTTATAATTCGTATTAGATAAAATAATGATTCTTCGGCATATCTTTGAATTGAAAAACAGCCGAGAAGCAGGTTCTGTCCCAATGTGGACGTAATGCCAATACTCAGGAGTATCATTTTGAAGTTGAAAAATCTGGCGCCAAACGTTATTATGGATGTAAGCAGTTAAATGAATAGTTTTCCATCTTAGCGCTCATCATGTTGAATTATGAGGCTTCCATTAGAAAATAATTAGATTCCTTCATTATTATCTTATCTCAGCATTTCAATTGATTGCTTATTTCAATCAACGGTTTTGGACCAAAAACAAAAGAAATAATGAAAACTATTCCTGAACTTTAAGATATATCGTAGAATCATTCTGGTACCATATATGCAAATTAAAACTTAATTCCCATTTAACAACCTGTGTTTATAACTTATTCAGCTGAGAAGCAGGCTCAGTTCCAGAAAGGATATAACGCCGGGAAAAATAATAATAATAAGAAAAAGAGTATGTGCAACCTGTTTTAGTGGTAGCCTCGAAATTCAACATGTTGAGTGTTAACGAGGTGAAAAACTGAATCTACCACTTCAAATCAAAATGGTGTCTAAATCCAAGATGGCCGCCAGATTTTTTCATTCAAATTAATATTCTTGTGTTTCACTTGACTCGATGAAAACACCAACAATTAAAAGCTTAATTCTTTGATGTACAAACATATATGTTTGCGCCATATACGTCAAAATAATAGCACATGATTTGGAAAATCGTTCTTTTCTTAGAGTACATGCATTGCTCACATAATTGTTGTAGCCTATCTTACTTAGTTTTTCCTCAGCTTTCTGACGATGATCTTATAATTAAAAACCAGCGGTGTGATGCGTGAAAAATGGTTTTTCTAACTATATTCAAAATGGCGATGCCACTAAGTTTGGTCTGTGTTCATAGGGAAATATGAAACGTATCACGTGAAGAAATGCCTAAGATTTATAAAAAAAAATTGGCTTTTTCGCAAACTGTTTAGCTATCTGGTGTACGAGCGGTCCATCGATTTGATAAAACTGAAACGACCACCCTCTGGTATAGCATATACCAGCGGCCAGTGAATGGAATTCTAACGATGTGTGCCGAAGGCGGCTTGGTTTCAACTAGAATTGCTCAATAGCGGATAATGAAAGCTGTTATCAATTTGATGTCATCTAGTTATCGGACTTCGTTCGAGTATGCGTCGTCAAATATTTTTTCAAAATTTGTTGTGTATCATTTTTTTTGTTAGGCGCAGAAATATCTTCAATAATAGCAAAAACAATGTTGAAACGGATTTACCTATGAAGTTTTCAAGGAGTCAACCAAGAAATCGATCATTTCGCCAGACATACTAAGAAACTTTCAAAGAACCCATACCGCTTATTGTATGCTTCGTAGCGATTACATAATAGATTTCTCTAAGACTTCTTCTTCTTTCTGGCATTACGTCCCAACTGGGACAAAGCCTGCTTCTCAGATTAGTGTTCTTATGAGCACATCCACAGTTAGTAACTGAGAGCTTTCTTTTCCGATTTGACCATTCTTGCATGTGTATATCGTGTGGCAGGTACGAAGATACTCTATGCCCTATCGAGAAAATTTCCTTTACGAAAAGATCCTCGACCAGCGGGATTTGAACCCACGACCCTCAGCATGGTCATGCTGAATAGCTGCGCGTTTACCGCTACGGCTATCTGGGCCCATTTCTGTAAGACGTTCACTGCATTAATATCAATTTGCCATTTCTTTCCAGGCTGCTTTATGTATTGTGATGCAATTTCTCACCACACTCATTCAAAAGATCATCAAAATTTCTAAATAACCCTGATTTTACAGAAAACATTCAGTAAAAGTCATTTGAGCATGAGCATGATTGACCTCCCGCAGATACTTCTCCGTTATTGCAATAACAGCTATACTTACGCATGGAACCAACAGACACTACTCAGAATCAGTAGCATCCTCAATGTGTAAGTATTGGTGCTCTCATTGTTATAACAAACAATAACGGCGCCGGCTGCGTACGAATGCAGGTCAATTTGGAGATGAAAGGGAAATGTTGACGTATTACTTGCTTTATGGAAACCGAGGAGTCCTCTGCACTTCTACAAGAAAACACTGGGAATTTGGATATGGGAAAGGATTCGTTTTGGTAAACGTTAAAGATAAGATTTTAATTGCTTTGATTGCTTACCTATGCATTTACACGGAGGATCGATACCGATTGTACGGTCCCTACGCGAACCGGACACGATCCTGATTTCGTTGCTCGCTCCACAGGAGCATGTAACAAATTCAACGGATCGAACACTACTTTATTCAGTAAAAGCCTTATCTATGCATTAAAATCACATATCACATTATATTTGTTATCAGTAGACCAAAACATACTCATTTGATAATTTTCCGTTACTTAGACCAATTCAATCCCCAAAACATTCATTCCTATCCATATTATTCCTCTGGCCTATAACCTTCCCTTATCCCCTCCCGAATCTACACGGAAAAACCATTCATCACCGACTGACATTTAGCTACTTAAAGTCCACTTACTGCAGTACTAAAACAACCATAATACTCCGAGACCAACCAACACCAAGCACCGGCCTAATTGACCAGCAATCCAAATCCGGCTTTGTTGTGCAAAGTGTAATTTCTCCACTCGGGCCATTAAAGGAGTCGCACGGTTCAACTTTTATAATGCCGTGACACGCACGACTCACATGAAATCGACCGGGTATCGAATCGCTGGCTGGCTGGCTGGCTACCAATGGTACCAATGCGACGCGATATCCTGAGCTTAAAAAGTTGGCAAACAAATACCGTTCTGTGGTATTAAAAATAAATTACCAGCATATCATAGTAAGCACTTCATAAGGAGGAATTGAGAGACAAAATACCAAGAAATCAATACCAGAAATTTAAATAAATAACACCTTTAAAATAGTAGACAACGGGGGCATAAGAAATCAGAAAAACGTTTTCAAAAATTGAATCAGTTATTTAGTAGTATTAAAATGGCGTTTGATTACAAACTTAGCTTATAAAATTTTCAAAAGTTCATCGCTTGAGATCATTTTTATCACAAAAATTGAAAATGAATAGCTTATATTGTCTTCATTACATCCCCATACTTATCATTAAAATAGCAAGTCAATAGTACCCCGAACTTTTATGAGATTGTTATAGGCTTACTATTTCCTTCTGATCGGGAAGGTGGCCGGGGGTTGAGGTGGCAAACCCCGGGTCTGGTTTAATTAATTTATCATCTCACACGTGTCGTAGTGTATGCTTTGCGGTGCTATCGCTTCCTTTCCATCGGACGGCCGACCAGAAGCTATCGAATCACTTTCAATCCGCTTTTTTGCGCCATCAACACTCAACGGCACAAAGTCCGCTCTTCATACGGGCAGAACGGGCCGATGTTGGTGGAGGATTGGCGCAGAAAAAAAAAAACTTTGTTTGAGGTGTTTTTTGCTCCGCTCTTCATGGAACGGTTCTGCTTCTGATGCTTATTAGACTTTTGTGAGGAACGTTTGAAATATAAGAGGAGGTTGAACGATTTCGGAAGAAAAAGAAGAACAAAAATCTTTGCACATTTTAAACTAGCATACCCAACGTGGCTAGCCATTGACAAAATCGCCTAACTTTATGCTTAAAGCATACTCAATTGAGCCAGTTTTCTAAATGTTGTTGTAATGTTCTAATCTCTAAAAATCGCAACTTTAAATGCTGTTGTAGGGTTTCTTACTCTGTGAAATATTTCTGAAGTTCCAGGACATTCTACGAATGAAAAGGTCACCTAAAGTTCTCGAACATTCTGATGGATATTTGTTGTAGCGTTCGTTAATATATTGTCGTCTCTCAAAATAACAGTTTGAGCAGTCTTACATGCAAATAAACTGTTGTAATGCTCTAAAGTTTATGGCGTCGTGCCCAATAGAGCACTGCGTAGAATTATTTCAAATTGTTACTGAAAGCTAAAACTCTGACACTTTTTAAACATGATAACATTTGAATTTTCATTCGATGGATAATTTGTCTCCTATGCGACAATAAGAATTGGCTGTGTATTGTTAAAGGAGTTTCTGAAACCCCTTGCCAAGAAAAAATCTAAGTGTAAAATATTATCCTTAAATTTTCAATATTTGGCGCACATTCATTCATTTTATTCATGTACATTTATCTCTTTTTTCAAAAATAAAAAGATTGGGAACATTCCATGCATTCGGACAATGTTTCTGAATATTCACGATTGCAAAACAGCTGTTTTAGTGCTCTTTTGTTTGCAATTGTAATATTCTAACATTCAAATTAATTGTTGTAGTGTTCTAAAATTACTGTTACTTGTTGCGCTTCGTGAAACATTTTGATGAAACATATCAAAACGTTCTGATAGACAGACAACTCAGGGATTTTATATACTTTAAATAGCCAAGTTCTAGGCAATTTCAGCCTATTTAATTTTACTGTTGCAAGATTTTGAAGTTTGTACTCACAGCGACCACGTGTCAAACGTACACATTGAAATTGGAATTGCGAAAAGAAACTACGTGCTCCAGAAGGGATCGCTAGAAGCTAGAAGCTAGAAGCAGCTAGAAGCTAGAAGCAGCTAGAAGCTAGAAGCTAGAAGCAGCTAGAAGCTAGAAGTAGCTAGAAGCTAGAAGCAGCTAGAAGCTAGAAGCAGCTAGAAGCTAGAAGCTAGAAGCTAGACAACCGGCAGCATGAGAAGTCAGGAGGAAGGTCAACGAACTCTTTGAGTTCGTCTAGACCAAAAACAATGTCTACCTCATGATGAAGCAGCTGGTCACGAGCATTAAGTCCGCCGTTACAGCCGCAGAACGCGGACAGAAGGAATTGCGTATTAGAGTGAAAAAGGCTTTGATTTTGGTGAATGCAACAGCCAATTCACAGATATCGCCAAGGAGCAATCAGACCACCCGCTCGGAGAAAGCACGAGGGATACACCAGGCGAACAGGAGGATCTCATAAAGCGGCGAAGCGACAATGAGTGCGTCAGCGAGCAGAATAACGGCAGTGAACGGAGCACCGTGAAAAGCCAGATGGAGAAGAATGCTGCACGTAAAGAGAAGAATAAAAAGAAAAAGGAACCGAAGAAGAAAAACAAAGCGACGGTCACCTTGTGAGGGGTTCAGAACGATGCTCTTGTCATTGAGGCAAGTGACAAGATAACCTACGCAGCGATTCTCAGGAGAGTGGGGATCCAGGTTGAAGGAGCTGGTTGAAAACGTGGTGATAACCAGGTGCACCCAGATTGGGGATATGCTCTTTGAGCTCAAAAAAGATCTGTCGATTAAGAGTCCGGACTGCTGGGAGCTCGTCTGGTAGTCGGTGGGCAACGAGGCAAGTGTAAGCCCAGGAGGCAGTGATCGAATGTAGAGAACTAGACGAGATCACATTAGAAGACGATGTGAGGGGTGCACAGTTTTCTCAATGCAACCTGGAAGAAGCATCGCAGTCCATGCGGCTATGCAAATTGCGACGATCCTATTACCAGTCGCAGCAGTCTAGAAACTCGTCGAGGCTGATAAGGTCAAGGTGGGATGGTCGGTCTGTCCACTGAAACTGATTCCTCGGGAGACAAATTTGGTGGAGAGATCAGAAGGCCGGCTCCAAAGGCACGTTCCCCACCAGTTGGAACACTGCAGGAAATGTGGTGAAAAAAATCACGTTGACAGAGACTGTCTGAAAACACGCCCATATGACAGGTGGCTTAAAATGTCCCAAATATCAGATGGGGGTAATGATGATGAAGATAACGCAGGTAAACCGCAATCATTGCGACACTACATAACAACTGTTGTGGCAGTCGACAACAGAAACAAAGTGCGACATTGCGATCATTGCACAACCGTATCGGGTTCCTCCCGATAACGGCAATTGGGTAGCAGACAGAGCAGAGACGACGGCAACCCAAAGGGGATGACTTCCTATTCAAGAAGTAGTCGAACGCTCGAGAGAAGGAATTGGGAACGTAGGTGAAAGACGAAGCATTTCGACAAGGATCTTTTCATCAAAGCACTCCGAGCAGTAAGCGACGCTCCAAATATTTATGCAGGAGAGCTGACAGAAGTGTTGGCGAGAGCGTGTGACGCAACCATTCCGAAAACATTGGAGCCAAGGAATCGGCGGTGTTCTGCATACTGATAGAACGACAGACTCAGCACCCTCCGTGCAGCCTGCGAGCCAGAAGACGTGTGCAGAGAGCTAGATTGGAAGCCTGCATGGAAGAGCGTAAAGTGACCTACCGGCTGGCCAGAGCCGCGTTCAAACGAGAGATAGCGACGAGTAAATCGAACTGCTACAAGGAGTTGTACCGGCTGAATGTGCCCCGACAAACTGAAGTTAATAGTGGACGGTCTTTTTCCTAAGCATGCTCCCACCGTGTGGTCGCATACACCGTACGCTGACGTCGACGAAGAAAATGCTGGTATCCAAGTTTCTAACGCCGAGCTGATAACGATTGCTAAGGTTTGAAACTGAACAAACCTCCTGGTCCTGGTGGTATTCGAAAGCGTCCAAGCAGAAGAGGAGAGGCAAGCGGGTACTAGTTTACGACACAAATCAGGGACGGAAGTCAATTAAAGTCATTTTGGGAGTTCCACAGAGATCCATATATGACCCAACACTGTACGATGGAGTGCTAACCTTGACACTGCTGAATAGGGTCAAGATCGTCGGGTTCGCAGATGACATCGTTCTTGCGATAACTGGCGTGACTGCGGAAGAGGTGAAGATGCTGACGGCTCATCACAAAACGGAGGTGGTGCTGGTCAGCAACTGCAAGGCGGTTCAGCAGCTCGAGATCAACGTCGGAGGACACGCAATCTCATCTAAGCGCTCTCTAAAGCACCTTGGAGTAATGGTCGACCACAGACTAAACTTCAACAGCCACCGAGACTATGCATGCGGAAAGGTGGTGAAAGCAGCTAACACTGTAGCTAGGATCATGCCCAACATTGGAGGACCAAGAAGCAGTACGCCTCGTCGTCTGGAGACCGTATCATCGTCTACACTGAGGTACGGAATCCCGGCTTGGGCTGCAGCGTTGGGAATCAAACGTAACCGAGAGAAGCTAGGATGTACGTTCCGGCTCGTGGTTAAACGGGTGGCGAGTGCCTACAGCACTACATCGTTGGAGGCAGTGTGCGCTAGCGACGGAATGGTCCCCATCTGCATCACTCTGGCTGAGAACATAGCATGCTACCACCAAGTGACACAACGAATGTGAGGAATTCCATCAGAATGTATACTTAGGCGAAGTGGCAACAGGAGTGGAATATCTCGGATAAAGGAAGGTGGATGCACAGGCTAATTCCTAACGTGTCGGTGTGGACGTCGAGAAAACATGGAAAAGGTAATTTCTTCCTGACTCAGTTTTTGTCAGGCCATGGATGCTTCCGAAAATATCTGCACAGATTTGGGCACGCAGTCTCCACATTGTCCGGCCTGCCCAAATATCGGTGACTCCGGAGCATGTTATATTCGACTGCCCTTGGTTTAGGGATATACGACGCGAGATGATGCCAGAAACAGCAAGTGTCCTAAATCCGGACAACATCGTGCAGAACATGTGCCAGCTTGAAAGCACTTGGAATACGATGAACAGGGGAATAACGGAGATTATGTCGTTGCGGCAAAGGAGATGGCATGGAGACCAGAGAGCTCCGGATCATAATCAGAGTAGGCTAGATCTTACGTCGGGGACTAGACCGAGTTGAGCGGGCGTAGCGTGGTAGCGTTTAAAAGTCGCCCTGACACTTGGCCAACCAACGTCGATTCGGAATAGGCTGAGTCCACCGCCAGGGTCTACCTGAGTAATTCGCGAAACAGCACCGCCAAATGGTCGTCGGGACGCCTGTGGATCGGAAGCTTCTCATCACCGGAATCGAAGGACCGATCTACCGACGGGCAGATGCCACTCGGATAGCATCAGTTCAGGAGATCATCCGCCGCCGGGGAAATCGGATTAGTATAGATCCACTTCCGGTGACTACTCTGAGTAATACGTAGCGTATCATCGTCTTGAGTCATCGGAACGCAAGTGAACCGGAATCGCTGGACCGACGTCGGCATCCAACTGGTCAACCAGGAGAGCTCGAACAGCAGCAGCAGTGAACTAGTCGTCGTAGAGCAACGAAGTACAAATGGGTGTCCAGTAGAAGTTCAACAGGGCTCTGACGCATGCCAGTCCAAGGGAAGTATGCGTCGTTGCCCAGAAAGCTGTCCAAAGCCCCGGCGAGATCTTAAACTGCCAATTGGGCAAAACGAGTAGTCGCAGAGTCACCGTAGAAATGCCGTAGTGAGCAGCATTTTTGACGATATAAAGCTCCAACAACGAACTAGCAGAACAGCTAGAGGCTGAGATTGACGAAGTGCATGAGCACAGCCCTCCCCGATGAAGTTGCCTGATGTAGTTCCGGGGGAGATCGAGGCACAGGAGCAGTAGATTTTTAAGTGGTTTAGCACGCCTAACGTGACCCACACCGTGAAAACACACAAAAGGCCAGGCTTTTGAAGCTATTTTGCACCCTACTTTAAAAAAAGAAGCTAGAAACTAGAAGCAACAAATAGGTCTCTTACATATTGCATTAAAAAGAAAACTCCAGAGACATTTTAGTTGATAAAGAGAGATATGAGACAAAAGTGAAGAAGATACTTTTCAGACACTTACCATTGAAGTACCGTAATCCGGGGTAACATTGATCATATTTTTGAATATTTCTTAAATATTTGGTTCGAAAATGGAATAGTTGCAAATTTTATATTTTTAAAACAAGTACTGCCACCCATAGCTCGAGACTGTATACTTTATTTTGTTTTTTGAAAGGTTTAAGCTTGTAAAAAAAATGTTTTAAATGATTTTTTTATTTAGCTGATATGGGGTAACATTGATCACCTATGTAAACAACGTTCGGTAATATTGAAAATGGCGTTACCTACTAAAATCATGGCCTCTGAAGCCGAATATGAAGGCCAAATGCTTACAAGTCATTTACTTTTTGAGTTATTTTAAAATTAAAAACAACTCGAACCACGGAATACGCCTAAAGGTAGGCAATTTTCTAAGGAAAAGTTACGTTCTTAACAGTAACAGCGATGCAGTTTTTAGTAAGAATCGCATTTTCGTTGCTCATATCATTTACAGAACTTATGTGAGACATGAATGTTTGGTAGTGTCATCCTTAACCATTGAAATCATTGTTTCGAAAAGTTGCCAAATTTACGCATAAGGTAAACGCAATTTTCGCAAAAATCTTCACTTTTATCAGCTGATGAATACAAGAAAGAAAAGCACCATTCATGATTTGGAAATGTTCCATCAATAAATGATAATGCGAACTTTTTATGAGATGGGTCATTCCGATCAATGTTACCCCGCTGATCAATGACACCCCGGATTACGGTATGATCATTACTAAACTATTTACGCTACCAATCCCGTCAAAGGATAATTTAAGAGATACTTAATCGAACTCCACCACACGTTGTTGGCATCGCCTTGTCTCGTCAAGGAAAACTAAAAAGTCAGCCCCACATCTATTAAGGCAACGAGAACCTACATCTATTGTACTCCCGCCAATAACCGCGGCCATTAGTGGGAGATCCACTTGGCTCCCCATAAAACCATGACAGGCAGCAGGAAAAACTCAAAACGATCACAAATCACGCTCGTTGCCAAGTGTGGCAGCCAGCAAAGTGCTCAGCTCACACTCCGTGACTTCTCCGCTTGTCACATTCACCTGGCCAGGCATCGCGCTGGAAAGCGTTGAAACTGGAAAACGATTTGTTTGCACCTTGTTTTGCAGGACACCATTCTAGAACAAACATCAGCCTGGCAGCCACCCCTTTTGTGGAGCGACGCGACATTCTCACAGGTACATAGTAGTGGGGCGTTCAACAGATCCGATCTCGCAGCGCAGCTTATGGCAACCGATAGTTACCGATGGATGGTGGGCCAAGCGATGGTGTCACCGCGGCGTCGGTGAACAAGTCGCGTTTCGGATTAATTAATTAATAAGAGAAAATGGTGATGTGCATATATAGGGAACGGTGCGTCTGAAGCCGATATTAACGAAAACAAGTAAAGTTTCTCACCAAGCAAATCATGTGTATCCTTAAGAATTTTTGTCTTTTGACCTTTTGTTCTTAAACCAAATTGAAGAAGTTGTTCAAAATTATGGGTTTTGATCAAATATTTAATTACGGGGGTGAACCAATGAGACGAAGAGTAGTCCGATAGGCTTAAAAATTGGGATTGTTGCATGTTTCAAGTGAATCGTTTTCACTAGTAGAAAGCTTAAAAATGGGATCAGGAGTGTTTGAGCCATTGTGACAGCCATCTTTGAATTCCGAGAAGTTTCACCTCAAAAATGGCTTATGGCGAAGTAGGCCGTTATTGAAATTTGTACTGGGCATCGATGATTGTGGCCAATCCGTCTCATGATTGCGAATTAAAGAAAATCACTAGGTTTTGCACTGACATTGCTAAAAATGTATCAGCATACTTTCTGTATGTAAGCGCAAGTAATGATACTTTTATGAATCAATATTACTTAAGATGACTGAGTTTTATCACTTTGAAATGGCAGTCGGACAAATCAACATGGCTACCAAAACGAATGACGGGCTACTTAGCCTTAAAGTCTTAAAAACACTTTAACTTTCATTTCACTCGATGCAACAAGTTCAAATTCACTAAGAGGATGCTGGACCATATCTTTCAAGTAGTGTATGCAGAATTTATGACAAATTTTACGTTAATAACTGCTCTCAGACCCACCGTGTACAATGTTCCCTGTCACTTCGGTGCGGTAAAAATCGGATCGTTGGACGCGCGGATGACGAGCCCCGTTATAGACGACAGGTCTCTACTAGCATACGAGCATTTGAGTATGCGCCGTCTGACTTGGCCGGTTGTGTTGAACTAATTGGAAATGAATGCATCGGAGGGTAATTTCGCAACCGTCGGCAGAATTTGCGAACTGACTGACTATGGGAATGGTGGAAGAGTTCGCACCATTTTTTTAATTGCCACTCAGTCACGTACGGGGCGCGGTCATGAGGCGCTGTTTGCGTGATGATGAATGAAGTAATCATTGTTGTTAGATGGTGATAAGCAGTCAGATTTTTTGCCGCATGCGTCTTGTTTGGAATGGAACTAAAGTTTATGTGAAGAATTTACGCATTTTGGATAATAATGCGTACGGGAAAAAATATGAGGCCACTAAAGTAAAACACTTGAGGGTTTATGAAGCAACTAAGGGTGATAGTGTTGCAGATTCAAATATATTAAAAAAAAAGCACGTTTCACCAATAGGCATCGGTGGAATAAGGATAAATTGCCAAAGCATGAGAATATGTGAAACAAAGGTAGTTTGTTTGCATATTACTCTTTTTGGCGTTACGTCTCAAATGGGACAGAGTCTGTCTCTCAGAGTGTTCTTATAAGCACTTCCACAGATATTAACTAAGACCTTCTTTTTGCCAAAAAATTGCAAACTTTGCTATCGTATGTTGAAGTGTTGGTACGATGATACTCTATGCTCAGGGAAGTCAAGAAAATTTCCATTACGAAAAGATCGGACCGACCGGAAATCGAACTCACCCACCTTCAGTATGGTTTTACTTTGTAGCCGTGAGGACGTTACCGCTAGGCTAGGTTGTTTGCATCAGAAATTTGTTTTTATAATACCTACTTGGTTTACGGGAATAAATAAAAACATTTGTAATGGCATAATCGTATCCAGATGATGATGCGAATCACGAAACGGGAGTAGGTAAATCATTCCTTCATTAGAAGACTCGAATGAGATCAGAGTTGGGGTGTATAACTTAATTACAATACCGTCATTGTGCTTCGTTGTTGCATATCTAATCTGTCTTTCGAATTCTTTCAATATAAATCTCCATAGATTGCAACTTCATGCATTGGGGCCTTGTTAGCCATGGCGGTAAACGCACAGCTATTCAATAAGACCAAGCTGAGGGTCATGGGTTCGAATCCCACCGGTCGAGGATCTTTTTGGATTGGAAATTTTCTCGACTTCCCAGGGCATAGAGTATCTTCATACGTACCCCACGATATACACAAGCAAAAATGGTGGATTGACAAAGAAAGCTCGCAGTTAATCATGAGTAGCGCTAAAAATGCCATGTATAATTACCGCTGTGTTTGCAATAACAGAGTACCTAGCAACTGCGGACGGTTAATCATGCTCAGGAAAAAAAATGCCATTTCAACAGCTCAGGAACAACGAAGCAGCCAGTAAGGATGATATCGGAGCTGAAATCATCAAGATGGACCCTGGGAAGCAGGCTTTTAGACTGCACTGGTTGATAGGTTCAATCTACGATTCAGAACAGCGAAGATGTGGAATGAGGGTGTATTGAAATATGTATATGTACAAGTTGACAAGTAGATTATAAAAACTATCAAGCGATATTTTTTGTAAATACACCTGTTAGGAAAATTCCTTTTAAAATGTTGTCCCTCGAAGGTCAATGAACAACATGTATGCTTATATAGGCTCATGAAAATATATTTTGCCAAGTTTTGAGCTTAACGAGAACTTACAAGAACTTCTTTAAGTACAGCTCTACATATACTTTACTTCCTTATAAGTCCTGGGCACCCATTCTGGAACATAGGGCCGACGTGAAAGATTTTCATCCTAGGCGATTGCCAACTATCGCCTTGACCTGCAGTCAGATCAAATTGTCGTCGACTTCTTTTATTTCTTCGTTTAGGCTGCGCCGCCATGAGCCTCTGGGTCTGCCTCTGCTGCGATGTCCTGCTGGGTTCCAATCCGAGGAAGAGTGTGGACGACCCACCCCCACTTTCATTGTCGAATTTCGGTTTGTATCGGTTGCTGGTGGCACCGACAGTAGTCCACGGTTTTGTTCACGGTCAATGACGCCTACCATGATCTCGTCAATTACGATGAGGAATAGTAGTGGTGATAGTATACATCCTTGCCTCACTCCAGCTACAACCCGGATGGGTTCAGACAAGATCCCGATGTGCAATACTCTGCACGTAAAGGCCTCGTACTGCGCTTCGACATTGGCGTAGCTAGCATTTTTTTCTGGAGGGGGCCTAGGGGGGCCTAGCAAATACTTGTTTTACAGAAGTAATGTCGGTCGCAATAATCACGATTTTCACAAATTTCGTAGTTTTTACAGATTTGTATCGATTTTATTTATTTCTTATTTTGTCTCATTTCGCGGCAGATCAGTAATATTTCGCTATGAAAAAGATTCATTCTTGTTGTATCCAGTCAAAAATCTTTAAAGAATTCTAGCAAAAAGTTCTCAAGGATTGTCTTCTGTGTTTCTTCTTTGATCTTTTCAGGTATTCAATCATGTGGTTTGAAGAGTTTCCTCTGAGAATTCCTACAGGAATTTATTCATGAATTATGTTCGTACGCGCTTTTTTCAAGAACTCCTTACTTGTTTTCATTGAGTTCGTCCTGGGATTCCCCAAGAGAATTATTCTCAGACTTTTTGATCTCATCAGAAAATTTCTCGAAAAATCTCTATCGAACCGCTTAACAAATCGGATTACTAGTAATATTCCACAAAAAATTTATGAGCACTTTAAAAAAAATATTGGAAAATGTTATTTAAGATTGCTCAGAGAAGCTTTCCGCAATAAATCTGTATTTTTTTTACAGATAATTATTTTTTGATTTATCTAAAATCAAGGTGCAGCATCTCGCATTCCTTTGAAAGTCCCTTGAAAATTTTTATTTGTTATTTATTTTTTCAAAAATTCCTAACTAAGGAATACTTCCAAAAACTTATCCGTGAAAATAATCAAAAATCCACGAGTTATTTGTTCAGAGATTTCTTAGAGAATTAATCTCGTAGATTCATCTGAAAAAAAAAAATACCAAAGATTCATCTAAGCATTTTCTATTTTTTCTTAAAACCGCACTAACGATTCTTTTGGGATTTCATTAGAAGAAATTTTTCATCAGATTCACTAAGCACTTGCAATTCATTCATAAACTTCTTAAAAAAATCTCCAGAAGTTCCATCAAGTATTCTTTCAGGTTCTCGAAATACATATTTTTGCGAATATAAATCTCAGGACTCTTCCATAAAAAAAAAAACATAAAAATTTAAACACTCTCCATTTTTTGGTTCAAAAACTACTCCTGGAATAACCTAATATTTTTAAGGGATTGCTTTATGAATTCCTCTATGAAGCACTCCACATCAGATTTCTAAAGAAACGAAAGGTTTGAAATAACTTTGTTGGTAAGTTTTGAAATAATTGCAGCTTAAATATAATTCGGAAAAAATCATTCAATTCCTGCCGTAAAATTAAAGAATTTCTGAAACATGTTAACAATGTACCTCACAGAAAAGTTTAAGTGGTTCTTATAGGAATTTACTACATAAAATCGTGTTCTTTTTCGACGTCTTTTATAATACAAAATGATCCGTGTTAAAACGTATGGAATTTTTACTGAAAGTTTTTGTAACTAGAATTTTATATAATATTTAGTATGAACTTTAAAGATTCATGATACTATGGTGATCATATTGATGTAAAAACCATTTTTTCCTACCTCTATGATTTCCAAACAAACTATTTTGAAGGTTTATTATCGACTATTTTTTAGTACTGTAGAAGTTCAATGCAAAAATGTGAGATTCTTATTTAAAACTTAGTGGAAACTTTTGCATTACTTTTAAATTTTTTTGAGGAATTCCTAATGGATTTTCAAATTTTTCAAAACTTGTATAATTTACCTTTTTTAGATTCTTTAAAACGTTGTTTTTTGGAGTATGGACAGTCGAACAATATGTGGGCAATGGTACAATGAAAGAGAGTTTCTAATATTTTTTACAGGATAGTAAAAAGTTCTATAATGAATTAACAAATAAAACAAAATTCTAAAGGTCCATCAAAATCTCCTTTAGAAATTATCCTTAAAAGCTATCCTTCCTTGATTTCTGGTTTTCTAGAGTTCTGCCAGAAAGCCTTTAGAAATTCAGCTTTCTTATCGCACAAAAAATCAAACCAAGAACCAATTTCTAAAGAAGTGGTTTAAGGAAAATCAATAAAAATTTGTTTATGAATATCTTCATAAATTTTCCCCTTCCCAGTTATTTTGCTACAGACTCTTCTACCGCTTTGCTTATTTCCTGGGGGTTTTCAACAAATTTCCTCAAAATATTCGAGGGCAAGGCAATTTTTTCCAATTCTTGAATTAGCCGGGGATTTGAACCAACATTTCTAAAAAAGAAAACAAAGAGACATTTTGACGCAATATGTGCTATATTTTGGAAGTATTTCTTAAGGACTTTTGATGAAATTTGCGGAAGAGTGCAATAAAAATTTTGGGAAAACTATTTAAAGCAATTCAAAGAAGAATTTGTAATAGAACTTTCAGTGAAATATCTATGAATTAGATTTGACAGAATTAATGATTTTTTATGGGGATTGCGAGCGAAAACTGAATTTTTGAAAGATTAAGTAACATTTTTAAGGTAAATCCGGGAACATTTTCCGAAATCAATTTGATAATAAAAAGTAGACATAGGAGGGGATGTCCACCAGGATGAATGCTTTGAAAGTATGAACAAATCCCACAATATTGACTAATATCGAAAAGATTTGCAAAAGTTCTGAAGCCACCCTTAAATATTCCTTGAGGTGTTTGATTATACTAAAATTTTATAAGGTACACCGGGGCAAGTTGAAATGGCTGGTGTAAGATCAAATGGAAAGGTATCATAGTGAAATGGTAGTATGATAAGAAACATTAACACAAAAACATTAAGTTAATAAATGGTCCAAACGTTTAGGGTAGAAAAATCTGCCGATATTTATTGGCATCGTATTCAAAACTTGGCATTTCATATTACCCCACCCGTTTCAACTTGCCTCGGTGTACCTTAATGCATATCGAAAAGCTTTTTGAAAAATTGTGCTACAAATCTATTGAATATTAATCAAGTAATTTTTGAAATAATAATCTTTCTTGAAAAAATATAATTCAAGCAATAAATTTATTCATGCAAAACTACTTAAAAAATTGAATCAAAATCAAAGAAAGCTATGGTCGAATTTGTTACATTTTTTTCACGTCATGTTAAATTTCTACCATTCATTTCAAGAAAACTTGGCCATGCCGAAATTCCTTGAAAGTAAAGCCTTATTTTTTGACAAGAATTCCCGCTATGTATAGCCTGAAAAATTCCTATAGTAACTTTGTCTATTTTTTCAATTATTTTTTTCGGACATTATACGACATTATACGAGTTGAAGTTAGTGGATTCTCATAGGGGTAATCATCATCACCACACACCTCGAGCAGGGTATCCTCCAAAAACATGAGAAATCAGAATGCGGTGCTGCTCACTGCTGAAACAGAATTATTTGGACTATTCAAAAAAAAAAAAAAACGAGTTTTTGGAATCAAACTTTAATTTTTTTATACCACGGTATTTTTTCAATGGATATGTCGAAAAATTGCGCTTACCACATACAACAAGAAGCTAGTTCTAACAGTAACCAATCGATCGACAGCCGGACAGATAAGCTCTCGTTTATCGCGTGATTCACCAAAGTCAGAACCACCACGCTGTTGCTGTATATGACAAGCGAGGTTTTCTCGCTGTAGTGTTCTACAACATAAAATAATGTAACTACTGAAGAAATGTTTGTCTATAACAAGAGTCTTGTACATTGGATTCCGAAGATTTTGCTGCATGTTAAATTGTTTGTTTGTTTTTATTTTTTTTTTAATTTTATTATCATCAAAAATTCTGGGGGGGGGGGGCTGGAAGCTTCTGGAGGGGGCCAGGCCCCCCTGCCCCCCCCCCCCCTGTTCCTACGCCAATGCGCTTCGATGAGGCCGATGATTTCCTCAGGAACACCCTTGCGCCTCAAGGTACCCCGCATAATTTCGTGATTGAGTCGGTCGAAAGCTTTTTCGTAGTCAATGATTACCATGTACAGGGACTCTTGGAATTCATTGACCTGCTCCAGGATGATACGGATCATCGGTCCACACAGGATCGTCCGGAACAGAATCCCGCTTGCTGCCGACGAAGAGTTGCATCCAGGCGAAGATCCGGTTTAGAATCACTTTGCATAAATCTTTGAGAACAATACATAGCAACATGATGCTCCGCCAATTATCGCATACAGTTAGGTCACCCTTTTTGAATGTTTTCAGGTTGTGACTGTGTTCACAATTCTTATCAAACCCGAACCAAACCCGACTACACCCGACTCTTTTCTAGCCCGAAACCGACCCGTACCCGATTATTTTATAGCCTCCAAACCCGATCCGAACCCGAAATATTTTGAATTTTCAAACTCGAGACCCGACCATCTCTACTGTTCAGCCGTGTCCACCTACATGATCGCTTAATTTCTCTTTCTGGAATCGAGAATCGTTGACGGGAAAGTGCCTTGAAACCTCTGGTTTTCGCCCGCTCTATCTTCCTCCAGGTTTCATCGGTGATCCACTGTTTTCTCCGAGTACGTAGCTCACACAGATTATTTTCGCTGGTAGTGATGAAGGCATTCTTGATAGCGGTTCATTGCTCTTCTACGCTGCCAACTTCCGAAATATTTGCAGTTCTTCGACGAAGGACTTTTTGACTGTGGCATTTTCCAGTCTACGCAATGCGCAGACGCACCTCCAGCCCTGTCGTCCTGCTTAGTCGCGCTTAGTCGACGACTAAGAAGCTTTCCTCAGATTTTTTCTTAACGCCCATCAATTAAAAATTTAAGCTGTATCATCGACCAGAAGTAATTTGACTTTGCTTAATGTAGATCAGGTGTAGCCTGTATCAACGCCCTGACATAATTAGAGATTGTCTCACATAGATAAGCTTCATCTAAACGCCCTATAGGGCATCATTTAATAATTCCAAGCTGTATAAACGCCCTGAGGTAGTTTGACCTTGTACTATGTACATCAGATGCACCTTAACGCCCTATATGAAATAAATTGTAAATTCCAAGCTTAATCAACGCCCTGGAATAACTTGACTATTTCATGTAGATCAGGTGCACCTTAACGCCCTGTAAAACCTCAATTGCTAATTACAAGCTTTTTCAACACCCTGGAGTATTTTGACCTTATTCCACGTAGATCAGATGCATCAAACGCCCTGTAAGGCATCAATCTATTAAGATTTTTCAACGCCCTGGAGTAATTTGAGTTTATTCCACATAGATCTTTGCGAGACTGGAGCATCTTTACGCTCTGGAGAGAATCTATCGAAATTTCCGAACTGAATCAACGCCTAACGCCCTGACATTTTTTACTTTATCATTTATAGATCAAGTGCAGCTCAACGCCCTGTGGCATCAATTGAAAAATCCAAGCGGTATTAACACCCTGGAGTATTTCGACATTATTTCACATAGATCAGATGCATCTTAAGGTGAAGATGAATCGGATCCAAAGCTCAAATTTTCAAGAGTACAAACTTGCAGAACTAAACAATCGTTTGAGTTGAAAACTTACTCGATTGGTCACTCGGTGGTGGTGACCAATCGATTAAGTTTTCAGCTTGAATAGATGTTCAGTTATCCAGATTTGTGATCTCGAAAATTTGAGGCTTGGCTTCGATTCATATTCAACTTAATGCCCTGTATGACATCAACCGATCCAGCTATGGATCGCATCACCGACCAGAGGTGACTCCCAGATCTTTTCCTCCTCACTAATAAACACCCTTCCCGTGGTGATTGTGGAGATGCAAAGGTATTCTCGGTCTCTAGAAGCAACAATCATTACACCCTAACATTCCTTCCCCATCCCAACTGACTGTAAGGACTTGGCCGGCGCCGTTATTGATCAATAATATTAGATCTGCTAAAATTGCACTTCGAGAGTAAGCGGAAACTCCCATCCCTTATTCATTTGGATCGTAGTGCAATTCTTACCAGTTCCGATCAATCACGGAGTAGCAACCATTGACATGTACAGTCAGTCTATGCTATGCTATGCTATGCTGTATGACATCAACCGATCCAGCTGTATAAACGCCCTGGAGTAATTTGACTATATTTCGCATCTATTTTTGCGAGACCTGGAGCATTTCCGAGCTTTATCGTCACAATTGAGTAATTTGACTTTATCCTATATAGGTCAAGTGTATCTTAACGCTCTATAGGGCATCAATTAAGAATTACAAGCTTGTCAACGCCCTGGAGTAATTTGACATTATTCCACGTAGATCAGTTACATCTTAACGCCTTGTATAACATAAATTAATCAAGCTATATCAACGCCCTAGAGTAAAAGATCTTTGCGAGATCTGGAGCATCTTCACGCCCTGTAGAAAATCAATCAAAATTTCCAAGCTGTACCAACGCCATGGTGTATTTTGACCTTATCTTGTATAGATGAAGTCCATCCCAACACCCTGGAGGACATTATTGAAAATTCCAAGCTTTATCAACGCACTGTAGTATTTTGATTTTATTTCACGTAGATCACATGCATCTTGAGACCCTAAATGACATCAATCGATCAAGCTGTCTCAACACCCTGGAGTAATTTGAGTTTATCTCACACAGATCTTTGCGAGTTCTGAAGTATTCATATGCCCTGTAGAAAATCTATCGAAATTTCCGAGCTGTATCAACGCCCTGTAGTATTTTGACTTTACCGTATGTAGATCAGATGCATCTTAACACCCTGTAGGACATCAGTTGAAAATACCAAGCTTTATCAACGCCAGAAAGTGATTTGACATTTTCCAAGTAGATCAGATTCATCCTGATGCCCTGTAAAACATCAATTGATCCAGCTGTATCAACGCCCTGCAGTAATTTGCCCTTATTCCACATAGATCTTTGCGATCTGGATCATCTCTGAAATGTATAATCGCACTGAAGTAATTTCACTTATCCTTTGAAGATCAAGTGCATCTTAACGCCCTGTAAGACATCAATTGAAAATTCCAAACTTTAACAACGCCCTGGAGTAAACCGATCGTATTCCATGTAGATCAGATGCATCTTGACGCTCCACTTGACAACAATCAATCAAGCTGTATCAACGCCCTGGAGCAATTTCAACTTGCCTCACGTGAATAAGGTGCATTCCACACCCCTGTAGGATATCAATTGAAAATTGCGAGCTGTTTCAACGTCCTGGAGAAATTCCACCTTATTTCATGAAGATCATATCGTCCCCTTGATGCTACAACTAGATAACTTGAAATTTGCAATTGTTGACTTCAATATGTCAAAACATTATTCTCAAACAGATTTGCAAAAAAAAACAGCTCATAAGCTTGTGATTCAAAATACATAATTTGAAGTTTATTTTCCAATCATATTCTCTGCGATTAACCATCACATTGTAAAACGGTCATATTTGCAGCTTTGCACACCACAAAATTTTGATTTTTGAGTTATCTAGTTGTAGCATCAATGGGACGATATAATTCTCAACACCCTGTATGTCATCATTTGATCAAAGCAACCAATTTGACTTTATTCTGTATAGATCTTTGCGAGATGTAAGTGTGTGTAATTTGGCTTTATCCTCAACGCTCTGTTTGCCATCAGTTGCAAATTCCAAGCGGTATACGCTCTGGAGTAATTTGACCGTATCATACGTAGATTAGCTGCATCTTAACGCCCTGTATGTTATCAATCGAAATTGTTGAGCTGTATTCACTTCCTGAAGTAATTTGATCTAGTTTCATTTATTCATCATCTTAATGCTTTGTAGATCGCTCTTGACCTTAGTCCACATAGATCAATTGCATCTCAATGTTCTGTTGGACATTAATCTACATTTTTGAGTTGTTTAAACACCCTGGAGCACCTTAACGCCCTTTAGAAATCAATCGAAATCTCTGACCCGTACACCCTTTTGTCACCAACAAATTCTGATATTCTGATATCCCTCTGGCATTAATTACTTTTTCAACGAGAAAAGCAAAATTATGTTACGTTAACTCTAGCATGAGTGGAACAATATCGATCGAATTATCTCAAGCGAGTCTTGAAGTTTGATGAAATATATCAAAATTTGAAGCTGAAAGAAAACTTCAAAACATAATATACATAGTAAACAGTTTAGGTTTTTTGATTTTAAGTTAAATATCTCAAAATTAAGCTTTTGGCGCTTGGTGCGGTTTACCCCGACCATTTTGTTTAAAGACAGTTAATATTCTTATTCATTTTGGGCCAATTATTTGTAAATAATAGTGACGGAAGTTCATGCAT
The DNA here is from genome assembly GCF_002204515.2 of Aedes aegypti. NCBI lineage: Eukaryota > Metazoa > Arthropoda > Insecta > Diptera > Culicidae > Aedes > Aedes aegypti. Next base: position 113,823,096 of record NC_035108.1, on the reverse strand, counting down.
CCTAACCAGCATTTTTTGTTTTTTTATTTGATGAAATGAGTTTGAAAGCCACCTGTAAAAAGTTGTCAATTCTAAAATCCACTAAAAGATCCAACGCAAAACTAAAATACAAAATCATAGCGAAATATATTTAAATCCGAAGCAATTGTCAATTGTTTTGCACTTTGATATCTTTCAAGAGTGACAATTAATTTTAAATTTTAGCCATATATTTGGCTGAAGTTTGAAAACCTCTCCCAAAAAACGTTTAAACTTACTAGATGTCTTGCTTTAAGGAACCTCAAACTTTTCTTGTGAACAAATGTCCTTGATTATTTTTTGTTTAATCATATACTTCTCCAAGTCGGCTTTAAACATTACTTCACGTTCAAACACAATTAAACATTCTCAAAATCAAATCTTAAAAACTCTAAAAATATATTTCAATATGTTCTACTTTATAACTTTTTGTAAAAAAAAGTTGCGTCTGTTATGGTTGAGAAACCAGGCCGCTATCGTCACATATCATTAGAATTTCAATTTTTGTTTTAGTTTGCTAGAATTGGTCAAGAGGAGATGCGTTTTGGTTAATTCATATTGGTAGAACCCTCGTACGCTAGCTAGCTAAACATTTTTCAGGGAAGCTAATTTTTCGATAAATTTAAAGTATTTCTTCAAGTATCTTTGTTCTCAAATATCCCCCGAAACACAAAGCAAACTTAGTGGCATCGTATGTAGGAAGGCGGTTGCTTTCATATGAAATTATTTTGGCGGCCATTTTAAATTTGACCGCCATCTTGAAATTTATCAGGAAAAATATGTTTTCACCATTAGCGCTCCGCTTGTTTTGAATTCTGAAGTCACCATCAAACGCTAACTAAGAAAACTGCAAACTGTAAATACTATCCTGAACTATATCCAAGTGGGCATCAACCTTTAAAATGATGTTTCCAGCAGCATATTCAGAACCATTGGATGTATAGACCACTTTATAGAAGGTTCCAGGTGCCCTGGGGGAAGTAGTCAATTAGGAACATATCTGGAACCATATCAATATGGGCATCAAACTTCATGATTTTCAAAGGTTATGCTTTCCGAAGCATTTCCAGCATCACCGGCTGCCATAACCACTTTATAGTAGGTTCCAGGTGCCCCGGGGGATGTGGCCAATTCGGAACATGTCCGTTCATCTGTTTAGAATCACATTCTACCATAAACAGTGAGAGCCATGTGACTTGGAAAATGGCGAGCTTTTTCAGAACCACAAGATATAATAATCACTCTATAGTATATTCCAGGGGCTCCTAGAGATGTGGCCAACTCGAAACATGACCTCTTCCCCAGGGCCCATGGAACCTACTATACAGTGGTCATATAAATAAGTTGCGCTGTAAATATTTCTATTAGCATCACCTTCAAAAATCTTGATATTTTTACCCATATTGATGTGTTTTCGGGCATGTTTTGAATTGGCCACATCCCCGGGGCACCTGGAATCTACTATAAAGTGGTCATGGCAGCCGGTGGTGCTGGAAATGCTTCGGAAAGCATAACCTTTGAAAATCATGAAGTTTGATGCCCATATTGATATGGTTCCAGATATGTTCCTAATTGACCACTTCCCCCAGGGCACCTGGAACCTTCTATAGAGTGGTCTGTGCATCTAATGGTTCTGAATACGCTGCAGGAAACATCATTTTTAAGGTTGATGTCCACTTGGATATAGCTCCGGATAATATTTACATGATTGGAAATACAAACATGACTGACCATGCTTTCCGGAACCAGTTTTACGGAAATGGTCATATTTCTGAAGATTTCCAACCAATCTTAATGCGTCCAGTGGCATTCAACTTCCTATTAGTTCTAGTTTCTAGGAAAATTGCAAACATCTATCGAACTTTACACCGCACAAAAATACAAGCGACAGAAAAAATGACATTTGGACATGACCTCAGAAAATCCGGAACATCTCCGGTGTCCAGTGGCCAATATGCATGGCCAAGGAAGTTCCTAAAACTGGACCAAATTTGCCGTCGACTGCTTCCAGATGCATCCAATTTCATTCATTTTTCATAAAGTTATAAGCATTTGAATTTGGGCAAAATTTTGCCTATCTCAATCATTTTGCCTATCCCCTGTAGATCGCCTTTAGTTTAGTTGATTTGCTGAATATCTGCTTTCAGGGTGGCTACAGAACTGGGAATAAACGAGAAAAGCTGGAAAAAGGCGGAAATTCGATTCCACCGGAAAAAAAAGAAAACCGAGAATTGGAGATGGTAACCGGGAAAATCGGTTTGAACGAACATTTTCGAGCTATAAATCTTCAAATCAGAAACTGTTTTGACTCAATGTTTTGAGGCAAAATTAAATAAATTCATTTAGCAGATTTTAGCACTCAAACGTATTGGTCAAATTTTGTCACTCAATCGTGTTCATTAAAGTATTAGAGTAATTCTCTATCAAATCGACTAAGTGTTGAATAAATAAGGTGCTTCTACACGTGTGACTTTGTTTCATTTTACCTTAAAGTTATTTGCTTTATTGATCCCATCATTTTCATGAAAAAAATGAGAGATTTAAATTGAGTTGAAGGTATGATTGGCAAAATAAAAAATATGCAAATTTTTTATCTGATCAAAAAAGTATATAAATAATTGGATTTTTGCAAAAATTTAGTTCCCTTTCATCAAAATTGCCGTCGTGTTCCAGTAGTGGATCAACCAATAGTAGTGGAGTCTTCAAAAATAGATATGTAAAAATGAATAAAAGTCATAGAAATGACCTTTACGCTTCATTTAAGAGATTTCAGTATCTGCTACGAGGGACAATTACTGAAACACGCGTACCAATTGTAGCTCAAGCCATTTCATGTACAAAATAGTATTTAACGTTGCAAGTTGCAGAATGATGATTTTACAGAACGAATCGTATATTTACCCAACGAGGCTTACCGAGTTGATTAATTTCGACGATTGTTGTAATAAAGAACTCTTTAACAAGTTGCGTACAACATTTTTTGCAATTTATAGAAAACCACTAGAGGACATCAGATATCATATTGGAACGTATTTACCATTATTTTTAAACTTTTAAAAATTGTCTTCCAAACTTCCGAGGTGGTACTTGTCCTGCCTCTTAGTTCAATTCACAACGCGCTGTAGTTCAATGTTATTTATTGAACTTCTAACCTGGTAAATAATCAGATAATGTATACTAAATTCTATTTTATTGACTTCATTATGAAACTATAATATTTATTCTGAATTTGAGCACCTTCTATACAACTTTGACATGTAAAGAAAGCGAACATCTGTACAAATTTACCGATCCATTTTTTAAACCGAACAATTTTTTAGCCCATGTACTTAGTTGAAATGGAACACACACTAAACACGTGCAAATGCATATTGGTTCTTGTGTGTTTGGAATACATATTTAATTATTTGTGACATTTTTTCTTATGAGACACCATCATTAACGCCCGGGAGTTGAAGCCCCTTCTGGTCTATAGCAGCGCCCCCCTCAAATGGAGACGACTAAGAAGCTCAAATTTTACGACGACAGGGCTGCGCACCTCGCTGATGAGAAGGTGATGGTCGGATGCGATGTCAGCGCTACGTTTATTCCGCACAACAAGACACAACGTGACTTTGTGGACCGGACGATTAAGAAAGAAAGATCCCCCGTTCACCATGTCGTTGTTCCCACAGAACTCTCTCCGTTTTCACTCATTTCTCAGAGACCATGGCGTCTCATGACGGGCTCATAGCTCGAGCTTTCGGATCCGATCTTCGCGTTGAAAACGCCCTTCTAGATCTTGATCTCACCCTTCGGAATCAAATCCACAATAGCATTAAGTTGACTGTATAAGTTCTCTTTGTCCCGCAACTCGGCAGCATCGGTTTGCGCATAACATTGGACTATGGTAAGGGTTCGAACACGTGTTCTAAATTTGGCGACCATTTTTCTCTCATTTATAGGCTCCCACTTCATAAGCACGGCGTAAGCTTGGGAGCCAAGCAGAAAACCAACTCCACGATGCCGAGGAGCGTGTTCACTGCGCAGGCCAGTATATAGCAGAATCTGTCCCGATGGTATTCTGTGTTCTCCAAAATTTGTCCAATGAACTTCCCTCAGCCCTAGGATTTCGAGCTTAATGTGACGCACTTCGTTGGCGAGTTGTGCCAGTTTACCCTGCTAAAAGTCGTTTCCGTTAAATCAGTTCGTAATCTTTCTTTGTTCGTTCTTTCTTTTAGGGGCCCAGATAGCCGTAGCGGTAAACGCGCAGCTATTCAGCAAGACCAAGCTGAGGGTCGTGGGTTCGAATCCCACCGGTCCAAACATCACATTAATTTCTTATATCTAGGTGTTCTGTGTTATTAGACAACACTATCATCCTAATTTGGTAAAACAAATTTAAGATTTAATTAACATATTGTTAACAACATATTACATTTCTATTGCCGTAGCAGTTCAGATTTTTTACAGGTGAGTTGATTTCACCTGCTAATAAGAGAAAAAAAAGTTTTTAATATACCTAACCTAACTTAACCTAAACATATAACGCATTAATCGTGGCAATAGAAGATTGCAACGATTTTTGCCTGAAATTATTAATTATTTTATTTGACATTTGTTCCAATGTCTCAACATTGGATATTCTATGTAACTCATTGGTACTATACCAGCGAGGAAGCTTCAGAATCATTTTCAAAATTTCATTTTGAATTCTCTGCAGAGCTTTCTTCCTGGTATTACAACAACTAGTCCATATTGGCACAGCATACAACATGGCTGGCCTGAAATTTTGTTTGAATATCAAAAGCTTGTTCTTAAGACAAAGTTTTGATTTTCTATTAATAAGGGGATAGAGACATTTAACATATTTATTACATTTGGCTTGAATGCCCTCAATGTGATTTTTGAAAGTTAAATTCTTATCTAGCATGAGCCCTAGTTACTTAACTTCATCTGACCAATTTATTGGAACCCCTCTCATCGTGACAACATGTCTACTTGAAGGTTTCAAATAAAGAGCTTTTGGTTTATGTGGGAATATTATTAGTTGAGTTTTGGAAGCATTAGGAGAAATCTTCCATTTTTGCAAGTATGAAGAAATAATATCCAAACTTTTTTTGCAATCGACTACAGATGACACGCAAGCTTCGTCTTTTGGCGGAGAGGCCTGTGTCATCCGCAAACAAAGATTTTTGACATCCCTGAGGTAACTCAGGTAAGTCAGATGTGTAAATATTGTATAATATTGGTCCCAAAATGCTGCCTTGGGGAACACCAGCTCTTACAGGAAGTCTTTCAGATCTGGAGATCTGATAATTAACCTGAAGTGTACGATTTGACAGATAACTTTGAATTATTCTAACAATGTATGTTGTCTGGAAGAAGCAAGACCAGTAGAATAGCCTTCAGATTTGTTGGAACGGATCAAATTTGTTACACGTAAAAGTTTATGAATGGTCGAATGTCCATGGCGGATTCCGAACTGTTCATTGGCAAAAATTGAATTTTCGTTGATGTAGGCCATCATTCTGTTCAAAATAACCTTTTCATAAAGTTTACTGATGGAGGAAAGCAAACTGATTGGACGATTGCTAGAAGCTTCTGCAGGATTTTTGTCTAGTTTTAAAATTGGAACAACCTTAGCATTTTTCCATTTGTCAGGAAAATATGCAAATTGAAAACATTTGTTAAATATATCAACTAAAAATGATAAGCTACTTTCTAGAAGTTTCTTGATGAGGATGTACAAAATTCCATCATCGCCAGGAGCTTTCATATTTTTGATTTTTTTTTTAAATAGTTCCCACTTCTTCCAAATCAGACTCCCAGGCATATTCGAAAATGTTCTCTTGATTGAGAATATTTTTGAAGTCCTGCGTAACTTGATTTTCAATTGGACTAGTAAGTCCTAAATTAAAATTGTGCGCACTGCACAGCAAGTTTTGAGCTTTTTCACAATTAGTTAGTAATAATTTGTTTTCCTCTTTCAATGCCGGTATTGGCTTCTGAGGTTTTTCAAAATTTTAGATAATTTCCAAAAGGGCTTAGAGCCAGGGTCCAATTGAGAAATCTTATTTTAAAAATTTTTGTTTCTTAATTGTGCAAAACGTTTCTTGATTTCTTTCTGCAAATCCTGCCATATAATTTCCATAGCAGGATCACGAGTGCGTTGAAATTGCCTTCTCCTCACGTTTTTAAGACGGATCAAGAGTTTAAGATCATCGTCTATAATCACGGATTCAAATTTTACTTCACATTTTGGAATTGCAATGCTCCTGGCTTCAACAATGGAATTGGTTAAAGTTTCAAGAGCATTGTTAATATCAAGTTTTGTTTGTAAGGGAATATTAACATCAAGATTAGAGTCAATAAATGTTTCATATATATTCCAGTCGGCTCGAAAATAATTGAAAGTGGAGCTGATAGGATTGAGAATCGCTTCATGGGATATTTGAAATGTAACAGGGACATGATCAGAATCAAAATCAGCATGAGTAGCTAATTGGCTACAAAAATGACTAGAGTCGGTTAAGACCAAGTTAATCGTAGATGGATTTCTAGAAGAGGACATGTAGGGCTATCAGGGTATTGAATTGAGAAATATCCTGAAGAGCACTCATCAAATAAAATTCTGCCATTGGAATTACTTTGAGAATTATTCCATGACCGATGTTTGGCATTAAAGTCACCAATGACAAATTTTTTTGACTTATTGCGAGTCAATTTTCGCAAATCAGTTTTGAGCAAACTAATTTGCTGTCCAGAGCATTGAAAAGGCAAATAGGCAGCTATGAAAGTATATTTACTTAACTATGTTTCAACAGAAACACCTAAAGTTTCAAAAACTTTAGTTTCAAATGACGAAAACAGTTGATGTTTTATACGCCTATGAATGATGATTGCAACTCCCCCACATGCACCATCAAGTCGATCATTACGATAAACAAAAAAGTTAGGATCTCTTTTGAGTTTAGATCCAGGTTTTGAAAACGTTTCGGTAATAACTGCTATATGCACGTTATTAACCGTAAGAAAATTAAACAGCTCGTCCTCTCAGAGAACGAGCATTCCAATTTAAAATATTTAAATTATTATTTGGATCCATTAGAAAAACGTAATCCAATTACCATTTGATTTGTAAATTTTACACCAACTGAGACTGCTTCAGTCATAGTGGTGGCTTTGTACATTGCATTAATCATTAGATTCAATTGTTCAGTTAGAAAATTAAAATCTGAGGCAGACATATCACTTGAAGTGGGTTCATTTGATGATTTCCCATTAGAATTTTCGGTAGACGAAGAAGCTGAGTAAGAGTTAGCTGTGGTGGTAGGGTTTTTTCCATTTGATTTGAAACAAGTGGAATGGGTACTCATGGAACGAACAGGGGAGGAGTTCAAATTTCCTGCTATGATATCGGCAAAGGATTTTCCGTGGGTAGATACATTCAAAATTGAAAGATTCGAACGGCTACCCGGTGGATTAAAATTAGTTTGTGAATGAGCATGATTATGATCTTCCTGATGGGTATGATTCATGATCAAGCGATCGTTAACTGAAAAATGAGCATTGTTCGATACTCTACCAGGCAAATTCCGGAAACGACCGTTATCGTAACGGATATTATCTTTCATCTGCCTGGCACGAGCCTCAATGACTATTGCGCGAAGGGCAAGACCAATAATTGGACTTATGATTTCCCTCGCAATTGACGCAAAAGAATTTATCGGTATCTTCCTTCACTGGACAGACGTCCTTGGCGTGAGAAGAATCTCCGCAAATCATGCATTTAGAATCCATGCGACAATTTTTTGTACCATGACCCCACTTTTGGCACCGATGGCACTGAGTGGGGTTCTGGTAATTTCCTCCAGGTTTCTGGAAATGTTCCCATGTCACACGGACATCGAACATATGTTTTGCTTTTTCTAAAGCTCTAATATTATTTAGTTCTTTTTTGTTAAAATGAACTAAATAATATTTTTGAGAAAGCCCTTTCCGACCAATGCTAGATTGGGTTCTCTTTTTCATAATGATTACTTGGACTGGGGAAAATCCAAGTAAATCATTTATTTCATTTTTGATCTCTTCAGGTGACTTATAGTCACTTGAGAGACCTTTCAAGACAACTTTGAACAAACGTTCAGTGTTGTCGTCATAAGTAAAAAATTGTGCTTCTTCTCTTCAAGATGCCTGAGAAGAAGTTTGCGATCCCTAAGAGTTTTCGGCAAAACGCGACAGTCTCCTTTCTTTGCGATTTGAAAGGAACCTTGATTCCCCTGATGGAGTTCAAGATCTCCTGCCTAAATCCCCCAAATTCGGAACAACTGACCACGATAGGCGGCACTCTTTGCTTCCTCACTTGAATCAAAAAGCCTGGGCTAGAGGCTGCTTCGATATGGTGTGGTGGAAAATTTGTCTAGAGCATCGAACTGATTACTCATTTCGATACACAACGCCATATAGTTAGGTTCATTTAGGGCCCTATTTTATGTGTCGAGTCGATCAAAAACGACTCGACTAGAGTCACTGTCGAACAAAAATTTCCCTCGACTTGGCTCTGCCACTCGAGTTTATCGACATCTTTCACTCTATGTGACTGCATTACTATGGACCAATGCACGACTTCACTAATTTGACGTTTGAGCGATGCTGAATTCACTCGTTGCCATGGTCACGTAAATAACACGGCACCGCTCAAACGTCAAATAGTGAACCCGTGCATTGGTCCATGGGAGTCGACGGGTGACCTCTGAAATATGCGCGATTTCACGTGACTCGTCTGTAGTCTTTGTCGATCAAAGTAAGCATGCTTATTTCAGATGTCACCCGTCGACTCCCATAGTAATGCAGTCACATAGAGTGACAACTGTCGATACAGTCGAGTGACAGAGTCAAGTCGAGCGAAATTTTTGGTCGACAGTGACTCCAGTCGAGTCGTTTTTGATCGACTCGACTTATAAAATAAGGCCCTAAGCTTTGAGTTTAGGAAGATACCCTAAAACTCCTTTGGGTTCGGGTCTTCAGTTCTACAAGCGTTACTAGTGATTTCTCGGAGACTTTTGAACGAAATTTATACAGCCAACTCTCCATAACTCGATATTGAAGGGACCATCGAGTTAGGGAGGTATCGAGTTCTAGAACACAATATCAGTGCAATTGTGATCCAAAGGACCATCGAGGTAGCCATGAATACCAAAATTTACTTGGATTCTCTATGTTCAATGAGCGCTCAAGGTTGTACAAGAACTTTTTCGAGTACAGGCCTTAACATCTACATGCGTAACCAGTGATCTTACGTAGATTCATGAATAAGATTCCCACAAGATTATCAAAACATGTTCAAACAATTTCTGGTAACGTCAGTAGATACGAAGGCTTTTACTCCAAGAAGTTTTTTGGATAACCGTTGCTTTCGTAACTTGCTAGGACATCCCAAGCAGCACAGCTTGTTGCAACTCAAGAATAAAATTCTCTCTTGAAACTAATCAGAGTTGTCAATTGGTGAAAATATGACTTACAATTGCACTGAATAGCAACGCAAAAAGCGCAAGAGGCGGAGTCTGTTTGCAACATATTTAAGTAATATCGAAATTGCTTATTTGTTACAAAATACTTAAAAGAAAAAAATGAAAACAAAAACATGAACGAGAATCGAACTTCCGACCTCAAGATCACCAATCTTCACCTCTACTCACTACTCCACCAGCTCTTCGAACAATTGCTTCGCCAATGCACTATAAAAGCGACCACATGGCCGATTGATCAAGGCTTGTTGCTTATAACTTGACTGCACCTTTCGGAATACAAGTTCATTACTGGAGAAATTAGGCCACGCCTGAAATAATCTAAACTTTCCGCAAAAACTTCCGCGCAACACTTGAGAAACACCTTTTTAACAAACAAACTGTTGCTAGACCATGTTTTCTTTGTTAGATGATACGTAAGGTGCAACTCAACCATATTGCAAGTGGATTGAAACAAACAAACTTCTAGCTGTCATACACGAAGTTTAGTGCAACTTTCTCGCAACTGAGATGAATCTTCTATGGGAAAATTGAATGCAAGTTGCGGATGCTTTAAATGAAAGTAATGTGAAACATAACATTAAAACCGGTATTTTGGGAGAAGTTTCAAGAGTTTGTTTGAAATGTTGCTGAAAACATCTTGATAAATTTGACTTTATTGCTATTTGTAAGGGACATTTGCAGCAAATCTTGTCATTTCAAATATGTTGAACGTCAAACAAGGAGTGAAATGCATGTTAATTGGAACGGCAATGAAACTTTATGAGCCTTGATATTGATATGGAACCGAACTAGAACCAGATAAGTTACAGATGCTTTTATTGATACGCGACTGAAACCATTTTTGAAAAGCATTTCTTTGGAAGATGTTTCGCGTGCTACTTGGGATATTTCATGGATGGGTCGACATAAGCCACGTGGTCATTTTTTTCTGACTTTTTGAACCCCCGTTCTCCTTGTGGTTCAGCGTGGCTTTGGCTATTTAGCACCCCCATCCCCCTCCCTCTAGTACACCGTGGTTTTTATGAACAAAATATAAATTTGAAAATTCTAAAACAAAAATCAAAACTCACTTATTTGTTTTGGTAGTTCTAGTCACCACTACCACCAGATTGCACTCCTCCAAAGTCTTCATGTATCAGGTCACGTCCACCCATTAGACTATTCGATTCTTCCAAAATTGTTAGCAAGATAAGAATATTATATCCATCCTTCAATTTTAAATTTAACATCAGTGATTTTTCTGATAATTTATCGAATAATTCTTATGGAAATTCGTCTTGAAGTACTTCAAGCAATTCTTCCAGAGCGTTTACAAAAATTTATTCAAGATTTACCCAAATGATTCCAAGTTTGGTTTCTGTAAGGTTGGTTGGGACTTTCGGGAGGAATAATTGCGATATGGAAAAGTTTCATATTATTGCCGAATTGTTGGGGAAGCTTATAACTACCAAATGTTAGAAATCAAAATGGAACAGTTGGACGATTGCCAAAAATTATAATTTTTTTCGGAACTGTAAATGAATAGGTGAAAATGTTTAAGATTGTCATAAAAACATGTGCTAGCCATTATCGAAATAGAATAATAAGACCAAATGGAACAGGAATGTATCAAGAAAAAAAATCTGTCTTATATGAGAAATCTTGCTAATTGGAAACGACTGAAAACTTTTGTAATTAATAAAACAAATGAGATTATTTCTGAGCAAATGATGAAAAATAGATTCTCCCAATGCGATTTCATTTCAGAAACACCTAAATTTCGTCCACAATACTATTCACAAATTTTCAAATGTTCATCCCTAAATATTTGCAGAATCCATTGCCGTTTTCAAAAATATCATAGCACGTCTAGTTTTATAGATATTGGCTGTTGAAAATGCAAAATTTGACTATTTCAGCCAACTTGCATGCAAGTTTTCCAACTTGTACGGCAATTGATTTGCTTGATTTGCCACAGAATTCAAACTTCATGTGTATAACAACACTTATCAACAAAGTTCATAATACTATCGATGCTCAAAAGTTATTTTTTGATGGTTTAGAAAACTGGCAGCATGGTTTGGAGAATGGCAGCATGTTAAAAAAAATCGATTTTATCTCAATTTAATCGTGAAATTTCAACCAAATATTATGTGTAATGAAAAAGTCCTTAAAGTCCTATCTTACATGTTTGAAGGATTAGATCGCTAAAAAGTTTGAAAAATTATACTTTAAATTTCATGCAAACATCAATGAAACCAGTGTTTTATACAACTTTGGTGACATGTATCTAAAAATTGTGATGTGCTAGAGCATTTCTGTAAACGGCATGAGATTCAGCAATCCCAAACAAGCATGGGAAAATTCATTCACTCACCCGAACGCTACCGATAAAATATCTGCAAAGTATCTGCTGCCACCGAATGCTCAATGACTGCCGAACGCTACTAGGGTGAGCGCGATCCCGACAAATCATAAACGATTGAGATAAACCGAAAATGAAAAGATATACAGAGCGGAGAGAGCACCTATCCTCTCTTAAATTGGAGTCACGAAAGAACGCGTTCGCCATTCGATCACTGAAAGCTTCATGCGAAATGTACAGATTTTGCGTTCACTGAAACATTTCGCCTTGTGTATTACCAGTCAGTGAACGCTCTTCAGCTCTCAAATACGAATGCCACTCGTGTGGAATCGGAATGTAAAGAATCATTCGCTACAGCAATCGGATGCCTTCGGCACAAGGAGTCGGTAGTGAATCATTCTGTTGCCGTTTTTGTCTAACTTGTCGCTCGGCGAACAAGAAGAAAGCGCATTGGAAATTGAAACACTCAGCTTGGTCGGAGAAACGGCAATCTCGCTCTTGACCGCTTGTGGATGTGAGCGAGAGAAATGCAATATTCGAGTGAATGTTTCCCATGCTTGATCCCAAATCTATTAGAGAAACATAATTTGATCCTTGATACACGCAAAAATATAATTTTTGTTACGCTGTGTAACCGAAGCTGGATAGTTGGCAAAATGAGGGAAATTCTTAAATTATCAATGATTATTTAAGATTGCAAAGGGATCCTGGCAAAATGATGATTGTTGAGAAATATGAAAAATTTCAAGAAATCATTATTTTCATTATTATTTGTTAGTGAGTTGCAAATTGTTAGGATTTTTTTTGAAGACTTTGTGAATAAAATCGACGGGAACAGGATCACGGCTCATAAATACGCAATTCGAAATACTATTATGTCCCGCAGCAGCACTTTCTTCGAACCAACAGGCTTTACCCCATTTGGCATAATTCCGTTTGGAATAATGCCAATTGGCATAATGGCCATTTGGCATAACGGCCATCTGGCATTATTCGATAAAAAACATTTGTTTTCTTTCACATTTCAATATTTTAAGTGCTTGAAATGTTTGGCTAGGACAAGTAAAATTTACTGGAAAAAGGGCAAATATTGACAATGATTTTATGTCCAAGAAGAGAGGCATCCCATAGCATATGGGACAATGAATTAGGATAGGGGGTCGTCCATGAACCACATGGTCATTCATAGTCGGAAAGGGGGGTCTGGTCAAAGACCACGGTCCATAAAAACTTTAAAATTCCCCACTTGTGGTCAGGAAGGGGTATGGTCTAAAAAATGACCACGTGGTTAATGGGCAGCCCCGTAGTAAAATTCGCCTTCTTTCAACCATGAGCTGTTCTTTTGAGGACGCTTTGAAAGCCGGAGAAAGGCCTTTTCACGATGCTTTTGGACTAAATTCCGACTTTTTCGTCTAAAGTCCATAATTACGAGGTCCTCTACATTCTCCATGCATAAGGTAGAAGAAAAATGACTTTTTGGTGTATTAAGGACAGTATCCATGATTGAGTAGTGTTGGGTCCATTGGTTTTGTAACTTGCTCAAACGAGAGCGAGCGATGGAACCAGAAACACACTCGTGGTAGGCGAACGATGGAATCCGAATCAATTGTGGCCGGTTTGCGTTAGGCGGATGAAAAATAAAAATCGAAGGATATGTCGGCATCATTATTGTTTGTTATAATAATGGGAGCACCAGTACAAGTACGACACATTGAGGATGCTACTGATCCTGAGTAGCGTCTGTTAGTTCCCTGTGTAGGTACAGTTTGTTTTTGCAATAACGGAGTAGCAACTGTGGACGGCAATCATTGAGGTCAGTGCCCGGAGCTGGAAGCGTCCAGGAAATTCGAATCAACACGGTATTAAGGGCGTCCGATGTAAATAAAAATCGATTATGGCGTGCTTATGATACGCTACGCTGCAAACTAAAAGAACAGCTTATATTTGAAAGAAGGTCAAATTTCTAATAGGGTAATTCGCCAATTATTGTATGCATAAAATGCTCGCTATTGAACATTAGGAACACACATATTCTTCAACAATAGGCGAATTATCCTGCTGAATTTTTAACCGTGTATCAACTGATTGTTGTATCATTGAAGGCAAAGCATCTCTCTTGGGATTTGCCTTCTTTGGGACATTTGATGTTCTTCATACTTAATTCTGTGCCCTCATAAATAAAAAAATAATCAATATACTTTTGAAGCACAATCGTGGCACCCAAGCCACGGTCAAAAATCGAGCTAATGCTTAAAAAATAAATAAAGACAGTCGTTCAGAGAGCATTAAAAGATTGATAAAAGCGAGCTCGTTCTATGGCGCCAAATTTTCTACTCCTCATAGTACTCCTCTATGAAGCTACACGAATGAGTTCTCACAGCTACAAGAGTGACTTGGAGGGCGCTGGTCGGAAATCAAAAATGATTCTATAATATTGTTTCGAATCGAAGATGACATGCATTTCATTTAGCCAGATCATTATGAGTTCAAAAGTTGAGAACAATAATTTGAGGAAATTATTCTTCAAATTATGCCAAATGACCGTTATGCCAAATGGCCATTATGCCAAACGGCATTATGCCAAATTGAATTATGCTAAATGGGGTAGAGCCAACCAATACAACCACGTAGTTGAGCTTGCCACATTTCTGAGAACGGCATCAGATACAGCTATCCTAAATCTACTAGAGATACATAATTGGATCCTTAAGACACGCAAAAGTGTCATTTTTAATAAGCTTTGTTACCGGATTAGCTTGGTCTAGCAAAATTGTTCGAACCCACATCAGTGTAAACTTTGTTGATTTATCATCAAACAGATCATTGGTTACGTTTGTTTATCTGTAGACCTAGGCTCAAAGAAGTACTTGTTAAATCATAGAAAAATATTAGCCGCCAAACGTGAAATCACGTGTTGGTTTGAATTCGCTTGGATATGAACCTTATTTATAAACCTCCAAAAGATCTCTGGTTACGTCTGTAGATTCGAAGGCCTTAACTCAAAGAAGTTTTTGGTTAATCGTAATCAACGGTTTATTACATGATCGAAACATGATAGAGCATATGTATTTATTCATCAATGTCACAAAAGTTACAAGTTGCGCTTGTAGACCTGAAGGCCTTCACTCAAAGGACAATAATGATTACCTTAAAATGTTAATAACTAAACTCCAATGAGCTCATGAGTTCAAGAAGACATACTTCAGATCATTATGGAGGATATAGTCAGAAAGATGTTCCTTTCACTTTGAGTGTGACTCCTTTGAGCGCAAGTTTCAATATACCCAGCTAACCTTAAGCTGTAATCGGGCCTAATATCCCATATACGGCTTATATAGTGCTATTCAACAGCTTATTAGCATTATATCAGCCGTAAATCAACATTTTGGCCCAATAAACGGCTTATTGGTTACCTGGATCAACATTCATAAGAATATATCAAACTAGAGCTGCATGGCCTCAAATGTTTAAAAAATAAATTTACAGAACATTACGATAATATAATTAACTTTAAAAGAGGTTTAAGTGTGTTACGTAAATGGAATTACGTGAAAAGATAATTGGGTGTAACCATTATTAAATTCAATATAACAAATCAGATATTTTTTGCTTCAATATGCATACGGTCAAACCTCCATGATTCGATGTGTGTTCGTCCCCTTAATCAGCTTTCCAAACGGTTTTTCAAAGTCAACTCGTGGCGATTTGGCTGTAATGAAAAAAAAAAAAAAACAATATAAGAAAATTATTGCAGTGCTGTATGCTGTGTTGTCTGTATTCAAAAAACAATATTTCTCTGGATTACTTGATAATGCTGAACCAATTTTGAAACTGAGGGTTTCGCTTTGTAATAATTCAATGATTTTTTACTTTATGTGAAATGAATAGATAAAAACTTCAACATCAATTGTGTCAAGAGCTCTAAGACTTTTGGTATAGCAACTCAATCATTGATCTATAACTAAACTCATCAAAAACCCCTTCGATCACTCTGAATCATTACGCAAAAATGTTTCTTCTCCGCGGCCCATTAGCAAACACGTGAAGGCATGTACCTCGTCTAGCCAACCATCGCTGAAGCACGTTTCCTTGCGATAAGCTGCCAGCACAGTTTGCTTTCCATATAAAATCGGATCGCAGCCTTCAAGCAGGCAACATTCAATCGAAAACTGTAGGTCAAACAACGGCAACCATGAACGGTAGGTTTTTCCTGAGTTAGGTTAAGGGGTACTGCATAGTTTCTTGCCACTTCAAATAATTCGCTTTTTTGCAGGTTTGAAGTACGCTCTTCTGGTTCTGGCGATCGCCAGTATTGCTTGGGCAGTTCCAGCAAGTCAAAACCGCCAAGACACCACTGCTGCTCCCAAACCACCTAAGGATGACGCTCCGGAAGTTCCAGCCGTAGTTAAGGAAGCCTCTCAGCCACCTGCCAATGTCACTGTCGGCAAAGCTCCGGAAGCACCAAAGAACCAGAGCAGCGTGGCCTCCGCTCCCGTAGCTGCCAAGGATGCGAAAGACCAGAAGTCTCAACCACAGGTAGACCTTTCGGTTGCATCGGCTGAGAGTGCTTCGGAAGTGAAGTCTGGCAAGGCCATCGAACTGGAAAGTGCCCAAGTCGAAGATCTGGTCGGTTCTCCATTCTCGGTTGAATTCGATGGAATGCAAGGCGATCAACCGGCCTCGATTGAATCTGGAGAACTCGTCCCCTCATCGGCTGCTGGAGCTGTCCGCGTTGTGGACGCTAAGGAACAGCCCGCTCTGCCGGTTGTCGTGGTTGAGGACAAGCCAGCCGCTGCTGATGCCAAGCCTGATTCCGCTCGGGATGCTTGGGGCTCGATGATCGATGGAATTATCGGTCAGCTGCAGGATCTGAAGAGGAAAACCCGTGCCCTGGAAGACCTTGCCCACAGAAAGTGAACGCTGTTCGGCTCACTGTGATTTGAAGAGTTTGGATAGCAAAATATCCCAGCAAAGTTAAATACCTCATTGATGCAAAAAGATATTTTCCACATAGAAAGCAGCGAGTGTGTGTCTGTTTACCATTATTTACAGTTCAAGATTTGAATGACGATGATGTTTCAATAGATGCACCAAACAAACCACATTTGTTTTATTCTTTAATTTTATTGATTTTCTCTGTCATGTGATAAAGCCAAAGATTGGTGTCTTAAATCGTGATAAATTTGATAGTTTCTAGTGATTTTTTTCATTTTGTTTCCTTTTTTGGGCAAAGCTACACGAATATTATGCGAACACAAGCTTCAATATGATTGTTATTGTATGTAAATGTAATTTATGACTACCATAGTATATCTTGGCATGATTTCGCCTTATAGGAAAATTTTTGTCACTAACAAAAATTATGTACTAAAGCATAAACATTTCGGAGGTTTTGTTTTCTTGGTCAGAAAACGCATTTAATCGATGACTCTTGACATAAATTTGCCACCTTCAAAAATTGCACTTAGTTGAAAATGTAAACTTTTTAGGTCTCAGAGTTTAGACGAGGTCTTGGAGAATGTAGATTTTATGATCACAATCAAATATTTTGCCAAAGCCATGATTTTGGGAGCATTTGCGTCTTATGTGTTTGATGTGCCTTCATCATTCATCAAAGTGTTAAGGTGAAGATGCATCTAAGCCAAATCTCAAATTTTCAAGAGCACAAATCTAGAGAACCAGACAACCGTTCACGCTGAAAATGTGATCGATTGGTCTCTACCAACGAGCTACCAGTGAGTTAAATTTTTAGCACAAGCGGATTTAATCGATATAAATGCGATAAGTCGAATCGATTCACCGATTTAATCGAATTATTTGAATCGATGTTTTTGAATCGATTCGGTTTTCAAACTCATATGAAAATTTCCAAAAAAAAAGCTCTCAAAATTAGATCAAATGCAATTACGTTTGATTAATAAACTACTTCGATTAAATATCGTTTGAAATTTAAAATTAAACATTTAAAACTTCAATTCGGCTGAAAACTAGGTTTATGATTCATCAACTAATAAGTAAATGGTAATCAATTTCATCCTTTGGAATCGAAATGAAAAATCCTGCTTTTCCATAGACATTTTCCAGATGATGTTTTATTAACAAACTGAATTCAGCAAGTTTGTTATCATTTCAAAGTAATGGTTCTCTTATGAATAATTTGAATAGAAAAACTACTGCCGAGGTTTTACGGTTGGAGGAAAATTGATAAATGCTTTTATTTCCAGGTCTGTTCTCGAAGGCACGTTGAAAAAAAAAGTTCAGTATTGATTGTTGTGCTGAAAATCGACCCTATGAAGCACGTCATAAAAGATGGGTAGCATGGTAAGCATGGTAAGATATTGTGAGAACCATTAGAATAGAGCTAAACTGAAGGAAATAAAAAGGTTTCCTGAGTATTGATTTAAGACACCAATTTTGTATAGTTTGAAACTTTTTAAGACAAGATTTACATGCACGACCCCAGTCCCTATTAAATAGTTGAAGGCTGATATGCGCAAAATATTTTTTTTGTAAAATACTGCGATGTACAATCTAGCTTACTTTCCGTAAAATACCACAAAGTGAAAATGTTTTCTTTTAGATATTTTCTATATGTTCAGACAAGTTCAAAATAGCATCCGAAATTATTTCTTACAGGGACACATGATTTGAAGCTAAGTATTTTGGTAAAATCGTTAAGTCATTATTGATGTCGTTTAAAACAGTATGCGCTTCAGAACGAGGAAAGAAGAGAGCTGTGGAACCAAAGACAAATTAAAGACCCCCATGTCTCTTGCAGTTGCCCAACATTTTATGGCTCATAAGGTAATCTAGAATGCCGTTCAAAGTGTACTGCGATCTGTCAAACTTGGGTACCTTTTGCACTACCGAGGGACCAAATGCAGTACTAGAAGTGGTACCCAATCTGAGCCCGAGTGGGACGAACCTGGTGGAACTCCATTCAATGGGAGTCTACGAAGATCATTGATGTACAAGAGGAAAATCAATGGGCCAATATTGCTCCCTAGTGGCACACCTACTGTAATTGGTCTGCGGGAGCTAACAAGGTCACCAATAGAAACAAATTGCATTCAATCTGATAAATAACTTTTTGCAATTGCTCATCGTAAAATGATGGTGAATGCATTGCGATATAATTCATGGTACCCCCCCTAGTGGTCTTCTACAAAATAGCAAAAAATGTTGTGCGCAACTCGTTGCAGAACTTGATTTTTACAGCACTCGTCGTAATTATACTACTCGGCAAGCCTCTTAGGATAAATTTACGACTCGTGCTGTAAAAATCATCATTCTGCAACTTGTTCCGTAAACTACTATTTTGCGATTCCATTGCAAATCAATCAACTTTTCATTGATAAGATGCACAACATAATGGCCTGCTTTTCCTATAAAAAAAAACAATGCTGAAAAGTGCTACTTTTCAGCACTGGTTTCGGTGCTGAAAAGTAGAACTTTTCAGTTCTGTCTGGGAGGTGTCAGAAAAATATCTCAGTCTATTCTGCCATAGCATCTGATTCTATATCTTATCTCACATAAGAAGAAGAAGAAAGACTGGTAATATTGTGAGAGCAATAAAAAGTTAGAATCTATTCCTTGCTGAAGTTGGATTTTCCTCAGAATCTGTGCGAGATACCTTCAGAAGTGGTGAATTCGATTCGCACCCGGATGCGTTCTAATGCGCCCTACTTCCGAAGCATGGTATCTTCCATGGATTTTCAATTTTCGGCGAACTGCATTTTCTAACGATTGACCGATCTTCCAATACTGGTTTAGGAACGGATCGTCCAGCATTCATTGAGGTAACAGCAGAACCCGCTACTGGGGGCGTACAGTTACAGTTACCTGTTTTGTCCTCCAACAAGGAACATGGGTATGTATGATGTTACATTGAAAATTGGTGACATTCGTAGAAACTATGTCGCAGCCTACGCGACTGAAAAATACTGAAATGATACTACACATGGATGTATGCCCACGTGGTTTCTGTTGAAATGTTTGTTTGTGCTTCTGGAAATGATCCAGCTTGAACGGCATTTTTCGTAATAGCAAAAAATGTTGTATGCAACTCGTTGCAAAACTCGATTTTTTCAGCACGTTGGATAAATGTTCCTCGTTGGATAAATGTTCAACTCGTGCTGAAAAAATCATCATTTTGCAACTTGTTGCATAAATAACTATTACAAGACTTTATTTTCCAACCTGATATAATAGGGGAAGGAGTGGTAAAACGAAAACTTTCAGGATATTATCTTGCCTCTAATGGAAGCGCGATGAATTTATATAGTTCGATCGCACAGCATCAAATTAAGAGATGTTATCTAACGCCACGACACAAATTGAGAGTATATTGAGGGCTGAATTTTCACATTTTTATCGTCCCCAAAAGATGATGGAAATGTTCATTTTACCTGCACTGTGTACCATCCCATATCATTACAGTATTCACCTCATTGAAAAATCTCAACACTTTCGAGCCTAAAATTACGTCAGATCTGAATTTGAAACGTTTATATATTTTATTTAGTTGGTGTTACATTAATTAATTTGATAAAACCTCGTTAACGATGTTACTCCAATTTACTCGGTCCACTACTTCCCAGGCGGGCTCTGTTGCGCTCTGTTCCGCCTATCAGCATGTACTTTGTTTTTGACGCATTCACCACCAGGCCGACTTTTTGTCGCTTCACGTTTCAGGCGGGTGTACAGGTCTGCCACCGTTCCAAATGTTCTGCCGACAATATCCATATCATCCGCGAAGCAAACAAATTGGCTGGATCTTGTGAAAATCGTACCTCGGTTATTGAACCCGGCTCTCCGCATGACACCTTCTAGCGCGATGTTGAACAGCAGGCACGATAGTCCATCACCCTGTCGAAGTCCCCGGCGGGATTCGAACGAACTGGAATGTTCGCCCGAAATCTTCACGCTATTCTGCACACCGTCCATCGCTGCTCTTATTAGTCTTGTGAGCTTCCCGGGAAAGCTGTACTCTTCCATGATTTTACATATCGCGGTCGATGCTTTCATAAGCCGTTTTAAAACCGATGAACAGATGATGCGTTGGGACCTGGTATTCACGGCATTTCTGGAGGATTTGCCGTACAATGAAGATCTGGTCTGACGTCGAGCGGCCGTTGATGAAACCAGCTTGATAACTTCCCACAAATTCATTTGTTATTGCTGATAGACGATGAAAGATAATCTGGGAAAGCACTTTGTAGGCGGCATTCAGGATAGTGATCGCACGATAGTTTTCACATTCCAGTTTGTCGCCCTTCTTGTAGATGTTGCATATGACCCCTTGCTTCCACTCCTCCGGCAGCTGTTCTGTTTCCCAGATTCTGACAATCAGCCGCTGCAGACAGGCGGCCAACCCCTCCGGGCCCATTTCGATGAGTTCAGTTCCAATTCTATCCTTACCAGCAGCAATGTTATTCTTGAGCTGGTTGATGACATCCTTGACATCCCACAATGCGGCGGCAGGTTGGTTTTCTTCATCCACCGTGCTGACGTAGTCACTTCCACTGCTGTCGTGACCCTCTGCGCCTGTGTTCTCCATGCCATTCAGGTGTTCATCGTAGTGCTGATTCCACCTTTCAACCACCTCACGTCCGTCAATCAAGATGCTTCCGTCCTTATACCTACACATTTCGGCTTTTCGGGATGCGTTAAGCTTCTCGTAGAACTTTTGCGTTTCTTGTGAGCGATGCAGCTGCTCCATTTCTTCGCATTCTGCTTCTTCCAGGCGGCGCTTTCTGTCCCGAAACAGGAGGGTTTGCTGCTTTCGTTTTTTATATATTGCTCCTCGTTTTGTCGCGTTTCTTGCTGCAGCATTGCAGCCCGCACTGCATCCTTCTCCTCTAAAACCTGCCTGCATTCTTTGTCGAACCAATCGTTACATGTCCTCCTTTTCACGTACCCGACGATGCTCTCAGCTGCGTTGTTGATGGCTGCTTTTATGTTGCTCCAGCAGTCCTCAAGAGGGGCTTCGTCAAGCTCACCCTCTTCCGGCAACGCTACCTCGAGATGCTGCGCGTATGTGACGGTGACGTTCGGTTGGGCCAGTCGCGCTAGGTTATACTGAGGCGGGCGTCGATACCGTATTAAAACGTGGTCGATTTGTGATTCCGTCTGCTGTGGTGATCTCCAGGTGTATCGATACGGGAGACTGTGCTGGAAGTAGGTGCTGCGAATGACCATGTTCTAGGAGGTGGCAAAATCTATCAGTCGTAGGCCGTTCTCGTTCGTCAGCCGGTGGGCCCTGAACTTTCCAACCGTCCGTCTGAACTCCTCCTCCTGGCCAACCTGAGCGTTCAAATCTCCTATGATGATCTTGACGTCGTGGCTTGGGCAGCGGTCGTACTCGCGTTCGAGTTGCGCGTGAAATGCGTCCTTGTCATCATCAGTGCTTCCGGAGTGAGGGCTATGCACGTTTATGATGCTGGAAGTTGAAGAACCGGCCTTTGAGCCTCAACTTGCACATTCTTTCGTTGATCGGCCACCCCCCGATCACGCGCCTCTGCATATCACCCATCACTATAAAAGCTGTTCCCAGCTCATGTGTGTTGCCGCAGCTCTGGTAGATGGTATGATTGCCTCTAAACGTTCGCACCATCGAACCTGTCCAGCACACCTCCTGCAGCGCTACGATGTCGAAACCGCGGATCTTCAGTACATCGGCGAGTATGCGTGTGCTTCCGATGAAGTTGAGAGATTTACAGTTCCACGTACCGAGCTTCCAATCGCTAGTCCCTTTACGTCGCTGTGGTCTTCGCCGATTGTCCCGGTTCGTATTCTCTCGTTGATTATTCGTTGCTTGATTTTTTACGGCTGGCTTGCAGGGCCTGACACCAACCCCCTAGATTTCCGGAGGACCATTCCACCTAAATGTTCGGAGGGCCATAGTGCGCCGTTTAGCTTAGAATCCTTCTCTGGCACTTGGACGATGATCAGCCGCCCCTGACATGGGGAACAGGCGCTGTTGTGAGCTGCTCCTAACTTGGAGTACAGACGCTCCAGGTTTGCAGAAGCAAGAGCAAAAGCAATCCCTGTCAGCATACGACCAAAGTTCCCACCGGGGGTTGGTTACCCGATCTTCCTCAAGGTTACTCGTACCCCGGCCATTCCTCGAGGAGGTTGGGATATGTGTTGCTGGGCAAGAGGCTAAGGA
This sequence comes from Aedes aegypti, assembly GCF_002204515.2. Lineage (NCBI taxonomy): Eukaryota > Metazoa > Arthropoda > Insecta > Diptera > Culicidae > Aedes > Aedes aegypti. The sequence goes on along the minus strand of NC_035108.1, from coordinate 113,800,052 downwards.
CCGCACATAGGGGTCTATTTTATTCCTTCAGGTACGCTAGGTACCAATGGTACGCCATGCCAAGCCATTTACCAACCGGAAAACAATGGCATCTGGGGAACAAAATTTTGATCAATTTTACCACTATTAAAAAGATATCGAGGCTCTGAATTGTTTGGTAAAAACACCAAACATTTAGCTGCTTAGAATTTTTGAATACAGAAGATTGGAGAAAATTTGTATTGTAATATTTGTTCAGTTTTCCACCTAAGATGGCCCTTTAATTATTGAGCAACTTTGCCGAAGATATCAAGCTTCTGACACATAAGTTTCTTGAGATGGAAAGGTTTGGAAAACTAAAGCCACTTAGCGTACTATGTTTCACCGCCGTTGACCAGCTTGATAGCTGAATTACTGTACCGAAGACTAGCTTATCAGAATCCCGAGATACAGAAGATTGAATAAAATTTGTTGCATGCACAGCCTTACAAATGAATTATTGCTGTCATTTTGCTCTTGATCTATCGAATAACTTTGCCTAAGATATCGATATTCTAGCTTATCAAGACTTGGCTCAAGATTTTGTCTAGCGCGATGAAATTTTAGTCACATGTTCTACTGTTAAATAGCCTCCCGGTGAACCACGTATCGTATAAGAATGTGCGATAAAAATCACATAGAATTGCACAATAAGCAATTCGACTCATTAACTAAAATTTATGTTGCCAACAAAACATGTCGTAAATAGTCAAGTTATATAAACTGACATCGTAAATCAACCCAGAATAGCATCAAATGAAATCGTAGAAATTTAGTATAAATTGCCACCCATGCTTGATATCTGCTTACGATGGTGGTAGGTCATTTGGCATAAAGTCGTTTGGCATAAAGTCGTTTGGTATAAAGCCGTTTGGCATAAAGTCGTTTGGCATAATGAGTCTGAAACCAAGAATTTCTTAAGATGACATTCGTTTTTACGTTCCTATTGAATCTTTCTGATGATATCAGGCTTAATTTGGAGTCAATTGACACAAAATGACACTTTATTCAACAATCATATGCTCTTCAGTAAAGTAATGCAAATTAGAAAAGTTTTTACCAATTGTATTTTCTTATTTATCAAGAAATAACTCTTTTTTATATATCAATTCTTCTTATGAATTTCGCTATTGGAATAAATTTTCGCATTGAAGATTTTGATAAATTTAATACAAATTTACCCTTCTTTCAAACGTTCCATTTTTGATTTCTAAATATGCTGTAACTATGATTATAGGTATAAAAACTATTGATTCAAAATAAAAAAAAAAATCATTTTCTTTTAAACATAGGCTGTTCTTTGGAGCTATATTTTTTGAATATTATTTTGTTCCCAACTGCAGTTACTTTGACGGGTTTTCCCCGAATGTTGTTTTCCCGAACGCCAGTTCCCCGAATGCCAGTTCCCCGAATGCCAGTTCCCCGAATACCCCGTTTTCCTGATTAGACCATTTCTCCGAAAAGTTTTTAGCACTAATAATTGTCGTAACTTTTTCAGAGTGGTGAACGAACTGGCCATCTAATATGCACCCTTCTTTATTTAAGTGGCGATTATTTTGAGTTTTTCCATCCTCAGCATTTTTTCCAACATGTATATAGCAAAGAATGTTAGAATACCTCTTTTGAATGCTTATCGTTCGGTATAGCACCTATTTAAACTTCACCACTTTTCGGGGAAACCAGTCATTCGGAGAAATGGCATTCGGGGAAAAGAAGCACAATCACTTCGATAATTCTGAACGCAATTGTTGATGTCTCTTCGTTTTATTATGCTGCAATAATTTTTGGCGTCAAATCTTCTATTGATTTAATAATAGATTGTGTATTCTTTTCAAAATAGGCTGTTCTTTAGAGTTATATTGTTTTAAATTTTATTATTTAGGAAAGCTGAATGTTAACCATTTTATTATTTTTGCTGTTATCAATTCTTGCAAGATGTTGTAATGATAATCACATTAGAACCTGCCAATATTCAACTTTTTTTTTTGGGGACGCATGATCTCCTTTCTAGATATGCTGGAAAAATATCAATCACAAATTTTCCCTTTTTTCGATAAAAGATGGTGTTTTTGATGTACAATTCCAAAATTAAAGTTTATATTGAATATTTAAAAAGTTTTGCCGCAATAATTTTCATATAAAAATGTGTTGTACATTTCAATTATGCTTTGAGAATATTTTTTTGCGTTACACCCTTCCATATTTTCAACGAAAAATAATCTGCTCACGTATATAGGCTATTTTTGCAATATGCTGCATTGATAGATCTTTGGATAAGAGCTTTCAATATTTTGCAAATAAATTTTCCCTTGTTTTATCAAGTAATTTTCATCAAGTGTTTCGTCCAAGCTGGGACACAGTTTGATCTGCATCGAAATATTATATGAGCGTTCCCTTTATTAATAACTGCGAATTTTCTTTGACAATTTAATATTTTCAAAAATGTACATCGCAACAAGCTCAAGGATATTCTATGTTCTGGGATGTAGGGAAAATTATGATTCCCAAAAGATCTTCCACCAGACCCGTTACGAGTTTTATTTAGTTACTAGTGGTCCCGGCAAATTTCGTTTTGCCATCAAGTAGGCTGTTGAAAAACGCTTTTGATCGTTCGATATAAAATGACAGTTTCGTTCGCGCTCGTTTTATTCAATTTTCCCGGTGAATATCATGGGATGTTTATACACACAAACACGTCGGAACTCTTGAAGAGCAAAACTGAGAAAGAATCATTCAAATCCGTTGACCCGTTCGTAAGCCATTTCGTGACATACAAACACCATTCCATTTTTATTTATATAGATACACTATAATGTCACAACAATGTTGGACATTCATAGCTTGGAAAGTCTCTGGCTTCATAAATGCCAATATTCATTATAACTACATCATTATGCCAAACGGCCATTATGCCAAACGACCATTATGCCAAACGACTTTATGCCAAACGGCTTTATGCCAAACGACCTTATGCCAAACGGGGTACAATCGCTTACGATCACTCTCGAGGAGTAACAAAGCAAGTGTCGCTGTAAAGGAAGCATACATTCATATTAGCAAATAATCATGATGCCTTTAATAATTACTTTATTATGCCTGAAAAAAACATGTGAAGTGCGTGTAGGTTAAGTGATCCATTAGTTGTGGGTGTTCTTATAGTTGCGGTAGTACCGTTTTCACTGATTTTATTACATTAGCCACAGAACCGACACTGCGAATCGATGTATTGGCTTGTTGATACACGGAATAGTTGAAAAAAGCGTTAAAACTGATAAAAATTCACTAAAATTGCTAAACTTCTCTTACTTGTTCCAATAGTTGCGGTAAAGTGTTCCTATAGTGGAGGATCCAAAAGAAAATCACGGATACCGAAACTTTAGGAACACAAATTGAAAATATACCGCAACTAAGAAAACAGTGTACCAATGGACCGATGCACAAGTTCACTAATTTGACGTTTGAGCGGTGCCGAATTCATTGGTTTCCATGGTCACATAAATAACACGGCACCGCTAAAACGTCAAATAATGTACCCGTGCATAGGTCCATAGTGGAGGTATTATTTTTCTCTGACCTGCCGTGGGTTACTGCGATGAAGTAATGTTTCTTATTACGGTGAAGATGAATCGAAGCTAAACTTCAAATTTGCAAGAGCACAAATCTGACAAACCAAGCATCCGTTTAAGCTGAAAACATAATCGATTGGTCACTAGCTGGTGGTGACCAATCGATTAAGTTTTCAGATCAAACAGATGTTCGTTTCTCCTGATTTGTGCTCTTGAAAATTTGAAGTTTGGCTTCGATTCATCTTCGTGTTAAGTCAATGGTCGTTACTTCCCGTTACAACATCAATATGTACATTTAATGCGATTCTTAGAAAGAATCGTGCTTAGTACCTCCACTATTGGTAAATCTACCCTATAGCTTTCACTTTAATAGGCTGTTTTGAGAAATAGATGCAATTTGAGAAGGAGTTTTATTAAATTAAAATGGTTGTAGTATAGAGCTTGCATAAATGCGTGTAATCAACCCAGATTCCTCATACGCCGGTACTGGAATCTGGCATGCCCTCCCTAAAAGGTAAATTAAATGGCTCTGTAATGCAATAATGGTCCTCATAAAACACCCATCGACCCTGTTTTCTTAATAGGGTCAAGTCTGATATGTATAAAATCAACTCCACATAATTACGATTCTTCTGGAATCCATCATGTCCTTCCCTGAGTAGTACATGAGCGGCTAGGTAACACAAAATTATTCAAAATTCATTAAAATTTTCCGTGAGATCTGTGAAAAATTGATATTTTCACACTGTTTTCCAAGCGTATTAAAAAGGAGGAATTCCTTATAAACAATTAAAATTAAAATTAATTAAAAAGAAAATCTTTTCTGAATAAAAATTGATTTATTATAAAACCGTATTAAAACCAGAAAGTTACGCTTCTCGTTCTGTAGAGTTTTGAAATCCAAGTATAGGATTATCCTGCAGAATCCTTGGAAAAATTGTCCAACACATTCCACGACTAGATAGGCATCTAACCGGTAGACTACAGATTCCACCTCTTTCTTTCGCAATAACATTCTGCGAATTCTATTGCAATTGCAACGCGTGCGATTCGCTATGAATCAAGTATCGATGACCACATGCATTCCAGTTTTGACGCTCGTGGCATCAGATGTGTGGATGAATATTCTCATCTACGTGAATCAATTCTATTCCAATTGACACGTTTAACTTTTTTTTCCAGGCCGGTCTTCGTTATAAAATAGGATACCATGTTGTTGTCCGTTATCAGTTCAGCTTCACACCCCGTTCAGCTAATCAGCAACTACAACGACAATGAATGGTAAGTTGCTCACTATAAGTTATTGTTCAGCTAAAACGTGTAACTTCCCCTGTTTCTGCTCCCAACAGCAATGCAAATCAGTTTCCTGGTGATCGCTGTCATGGCCGTCGGAGCCTTTGCCGTGCCGTTTGATTTCTTCCAGGTGTCCGGATTTGATGAGTCAAACAACCAGCAGAATTTCGAAGATGCTCCAAGCAGCGTTGACCAGTCGCGGGATGCCCCAGTTGAACCGGAACGCGATATCCGCATTGAATTTGAACCGGACCAACAGGAGGAAGTTCGGCGGGGAGCTGCTATCGAAGAAGTGCTGAACCGAGACGATGCCGCCCAAAACTCGGCCCATGAGGATTCCAGCTCGTCGGCGGTGATGTCCATCAGTCAGCGGAGAATTGCTGTGGACTCAGTTCATTAGGGATGAGAGATAAGCTTTTTTTTTTTTTAATTTTGGATCTTGTAGTCGATGCTTTAGACAGGTGAGAATAAACAATATTGTTTGGCCCAAACTCTTGGTTGTTTTTTTTTTCCTGTCTTCTTCTTTTTGATGCAACGTCCCAAGAGGTACAGAGCCTACTTATCAGCTTAGTCAATTGTCAAATCATCCACTCGGCTTGTGAGTCGCAAACACGCTAAACTATGGTTCAAGTACTGGAAAGTATTGTTCCAACAGAAATCTATTCACAACTGTTCATTATCCGAAGTCGAAAGAAAATCAATTAAAAATGTAAGGTACAGTGGGGGAAGTGTAGCAGTGGGGTAAGTGGATCATTCGTCAATATTAAGTATAAATACTTGAATATGTTTAATGTTTTTGCATCATTGCTTTGTTTTAGGTTACATACCTACGCCCACACTGATACTATTGCAAAACTGGTACTACACATACACCAACACAAGCAAACTTGTTTGCTGCAAAAATTAATTTATTTGAAAATTGTTTTCCATCAATCAAAAATCCACTGTATCTCTGTCTAAAGTCGAAGACTATTAGTTTTTTCGACACGTGGTGAGCATTTCTGTTCTAATTGAATGAATCACAATGAAAAATATGTGATTTTTATAAATAAATACAGATATATTGTATATGGTACACTTACCCCTACTTTTTAATGGGGTGGGGTAAGTGGATCAAGGATTATTATTATTTATTGGCAGACTGCTTACGATAATTTTAATAAGTTTCTGTATCCGCAAATGTTGTTTTCCCTTAACTTTATTCATTCCTAGCTTAAATTTGTCAAATTGAACAAAGAAAATTTGAATTAATCCACCCAAAAATTTATTTTAACCTTTCTGGTATAGAAGAGTAATAATTTTCAAATATATACGAAATTTTTCGTGGTTTATCTAAGCTAAGTTGTAGAAGAGAAAAATATACAAATTTTCCACTTGATAGCATATTATCGTACCTTATTTGAGCATATAAATTGTGCTAGACAGATGATACAAATATATTCATAAATAGAATAAAAGGATTACAGTTTGTTATTGAAAAGTAAGGGCCCTATTTTATAAGTCGAGTCGACCAAAAGCGACTCGACTGGAGTCACTGTCGACCAAAAATTTCGCTCGACTCGGCTCTGTCACTCGAGTTTATCGACAGTTGTCACTCTATATGACTGGATAACTATGGGAGTCGACGGGTGACTTCTGAAATATGCATGCTTACTTTGATCGACAGTGACTTCAGACGAGTCACATGATTCTGCTCGATTTACAAAATAGACCCCTAAATGTAGCTAATATTTTTAAACTTCGAGTGTTTTTATGAAACATCGTTAGGAATAATCTTACAATACTTCTATATAACTTATGTGTATAAATGGATGAATTATCTTCAAATTATTCTAGCTCCAATTTTTTTTTGTACGAATGAGTGTGAACTAATGTATAAAATATGTATATACATATATTTTGGTTAAATAAAGATACTTTTTAATTTCAAAGTATTAAAATGCAAATTACTAGCACTAATAACAAGAACGAGAGTAATAGCATTCATACTATACATAATTACACCACATTTGTTTTGAGAACAGATGTTTGTTATTGGTGATCCACTTACTCCACCATGGTGGGGCAAGTGGATCATTTGGCGCAAATTTTCAAGTCCCTCGTACTCAATACATAACAATCAGAAAAATCGAAATAAATGACGATTTGAAGAATATTAGTCCCTCATTTGTAATCCACAGAAAAAAGTTTGAATTACATTATTCACGTTAGCTGTACATAACAATGAAGATGACTATTGATTTTTCTGTATCCACTTACCCCACGGTACCTTATCTGAGTTGCTTGCAACCCGCAAAATTGTAAAAATATTAAATCAAAAGATACATCACTTCCGGCTCCCGCTATCGAGATAATCGCCGTAAATTCCCGCATAAAATCCCTGTAAGCACATACCTACTCGCATTATCGAACGACCAAGAACGGGCAAGAACTCATTGACCCAGAAAAGAAATTTAAAATCCTGCAGCAGCAGCAAACAAACGACACGAGACCGAGAGCAACAAAAAAAAAGAAGCTAGGAACTCCCCGCATTCGCATCCGTCACAGTCAGTGTAGTGCTAAAGAATAGGACGAAAATTCGCTCAACAGCGCTGCGCTTTCGCCCTAGCCAATACACACAGAAAGATAGTTAGCAAGCGGGGGGAGGTGGGAAGAGCTACTTCCTTACCGCACTTTTCCTCCCCTATGTGAAAGAACATAAAAAAAACTCAAGCCACTCAGCGTGCTGGCAAGAAACAACAAGCATAGAAAACTCCCTTTCGCAGCACACTCTCCGCCGCGTTCGGTTAAAAGGATTCGCATCGCAGCATAAAAGCAGCCGAAGAAGGACGACGACCAGGCGGCACCAAACCGAACCAAGAGCCAGATGACTGAACAGACGCGTGCCCTTCTTTCCCGATTGCACAGACGGAAGGGAGCGAGCATCGAAACGAGAGAGAGAGAGGGAGAGAACGAAAGAGAGCGAGACTGAGAAATCACTGAAGCATAAAGCATAAACCACATTCAACATAATGCTGCTGAGGCTGAGGGTGGTTATTGTCCTTTTGCACAATGGTCTGAATCGACAATTAAGCAGGATAAAACGATTTTTCCGTTCTTGTTGGTTTTGGACCTGAAATTGTTCGTTATTGAGTTTTGCATCTTTCTGGAAAAAAAATAATACACAGCAAAAAAATCTTAAATCTACATGGAACGTAATCTTTTATGATTGTCATGTGAAACGAGCTTTAACTGAACATTCAACGACAAATAACGTAAACTGCCTCATTGCATTCAGGAATGCTTGCAATCTTGAGTGAAGCTGAAACATTTCACGATCTTGTATCCAAGATTCGCCAATATTGCATGCTTTCTTGCATCTTGGTTGAGAAATTGCAAACGAGAATGCACGGTTCACACGAATCTATGCTGAAAAATCTGTCAAAAATAATGCACATGGATGGATCAACGGCTTGGTCATTCCATATGCATTATTTATTATTGAATTTTCAGCATAAAGTCATGTAAACCGTGCGGTTATTTGAGAGAAGGCGTTTTGTGTATTTTTTTCAAGATTTTATTAGCAATGTTGGGTTTAATAGCTAGGCTTGTAGGATTTATCGTTGAATAATACATTACTCATGACTTTACATGATTGAAGCTAGAATTACGTGACACGTAATTCTAAGATTTTTATGGTGTAAAGAATGATCCTTATTTAGATATAAATTTTAAAAATTCAACTTTGTTGTTTGAGTTAATTTGTGGTTGCGGCCTTCAACAAAGAGTAGTGTTTGATCCTTTGGTCGCATCACTTGCTCATGCGGGGGTGGGTGTTGTGAGCAGGATCAATCGTGTTGCGCGTCGCTCGCGTAGCACGAATTGAGGGCTTCATAGCCGTGTGGTTAGTGTCACCAGGTATTTAGCTGCATCGTGCTAAGGAGTGCGGAAAGAATAAGTGATTTGCTTGAAAATTTAAGAATTTGAGATTTTCGCAACGTTGTCAACGTTGTCATTTTAGCCTCTTAAATCTATTCTGAAAGATTGAACCTTGAGTGGTCCCGAACAAATTTGTATTGTTTTGTCATACTTCTTTCTTTTCGGTTTTACGTTAATGTGGAAGAAGACTTTTTGAGAAAATAATGATAGACATTTTCACTTACCATTGCAAGTTTTGAATTCTTGTCATTCGAAAGTTATAAGCAAATTTATGTGAAAAGCTATGAAATCATAAGGTACAAGTAACTCATGAAGTTAGGTATCCAGTCATTAGGCCGAATGTTTCCATTCAAATAGAAAACATAAAAAAATGTATTTTTTGTTTTCTTTTATAGAGTTCATTTGGATATAGGTATTCTTCAATGACTCGAGCACGTCAGAGATATACTCTTCAGAGGAGCTTGGTGCCAAGTGATCATTGAAAAGAAGTGTTTTGTTATACTATTTTTGAATATTTAACTACATTCTATAAAGATTGCTTTGAATTTTTCTAACAGAATGTATGCCACGTATTCTTAATGTGTACAAATCTTGTTAGCAGTGAACCTACTTTTTTTATCCATCGTCTAAAATTCATGAGTTCGATTCTTATTGCAAAGGTTCTAAAAGTCCTTATAAAGAAAAGAACAAAGCTGCCAATAATATGCATCTTTTCGTAAACTGGAAAATAAGAACTTTTCCTAGTGGTGTTGAAGAAAATAAAATTACCTTATTGGACATAACTCACAATCCTAAGATTCCATAGGCATCTGAAAATTTACTTAATTCTAAGCCTTTTTTCATGGGTTTAGTATTAATTCTGCACGCAACATTTTATGAAACCATTTTATGAAAATATGAAGTGCAAAACAGTTTTTTTTTGCACAATTTTTCTTTATTACGTAGCAGCTTTAAACAAGAGTTCTTATGTTCAAAACCGTTCTAACATCTTCGAATTGTGTGAAATGTTAAATCTAAGCTTATATTGAAAAATAATCAACCAAATTATAGCTGTAAATTAATGCTACCATTTTATTTGAAACACATTTGGGAAATTGTTTAAGATTGATCAATCCACTTTTTAAAACTGCAACACTCTCAAAGGTATTACCTTTGTAAATTTTCACTATTTGACTTAAACAATAAGACTAAAATCAATATTCAATATCTCGCCTATTAAACTCCCCCCCCCTCAATGTTTTCAAGAAGTTGCCGCCTCAATCGAACCAAGGTATGTGCAGCACAAAAAAATTAACATTTTTCTCGGAAAAATCCCATTTTACTGTTGAAATTGGAAGAGCTTTCGATTTACACTGTTTCTAACAACCATTGTGTTTAAAATTGTCTTAAGGTATTACAGATAGGGCCTTCCATTTTCAATTCATTGAAAGTATTTTTAGTCCCCAACTGACTGTCTCAAGCTTCCCTTTCGTTTGAAACTCTACTGTTTCGTTTCAATCCGACAATTTCCTTTCATCGCAGCAAGCGTAGTCTTTCATTTCTTTCGTGCTGCCTGTGCGTCGCGCGTCATATATCACAGCCTCACCGCAGCGAGCTCGTCTTTCAATCGGTAGTCTCTAACTTTAGGAGCTGATTATTTCAAATGAATGAAGTGGTGGCCCGCATACTTTTTCTATCTTAATTTATTACCTAAAAAGTTATATACATTACTATTGCAAAAAATAGGTAAAATCCAATTTGAAACATTTTGATAGAATTCAATGAAATTAAATGAAACAAAGTTCTTACTCTTTCATTTCACCTTTCTTGTTCGCTGCTTTCAATCAGGTAACGAAACGAATGAGTGGTGAAAGAAAAACGAAGCGACGCAGTTGTTCGTCAGCATCGAGACGACGCAACCAAGCCTTCGTGTTTCACAAAATGCTTTCGAAAATGCACAGCCCTGATTACAGAATTAGTTCTCAAATGATTTAAAAGCAAGTTGTAACAAGCTTGATTAAAAGCAGCAGCGAAGGAGAGCCCAAGAGAGAGAGAGAGAGCACTGATAAAACCCATTTTTTTCGATTATTTACTATTACTTCACGGGCATAATAAACAATGCCGAGCGTTCTATATCAATAGTGCCTTCCAGGTTTGGAGCTTGTTTACATGGGTTTTATCATGCACTCTTATCCTCCCGACACAATCAGAGCTGTAGCAGTGGACGATGAACAGACTCTCATGATCTGTTGCGGATCATGATTGTAACAGAGAGGGATAAGTGGGAGATGCTCTCAATTTTCTGAGAATTCAAGTGAAACTCAGAATTCTAAGTGAAATATTAGGTGAAATTTTCAGAAATAATAACAGTTTTCAAATATTTTTGTATGAAAATAGACATACGCGGATATTATTTACAACAGTATTGTATACGTTTATAGTTATTGTTTGCGTTATGGTTACAAACAATCTCAGGAGAGATTATAACTTCTTATAAACGTTGTTTGTTCCTGTTTCGTATGTTGTGGCTTCAATGAATAGTATTTTTAACAAAGCTCAAACTGAAACCCTTACATTACCACAGGACTATGAAAAATTTGACATGTTCAATTTTAAGAGCAGATATTTACATGGCTTATTTTTTTAAAAATCATAAAAACCAAATATTTGTGCGCTCTTCTGAATTATTATCACATAGAATGAGAAATCTCAAAGTTTGAGCCAAGCATATTTTAGATTTGAAAGTAGCGCAAATGACTTGAATGTGAAATTTGAAGTTATTAAACATGACCTTGTTTTTTTTTTGAAAAATCTTTTTATGTTTTCGATAAAGAACTAACTCAAAACTAGTTTTTATTTGAATGAGTAGAATAAACATATTAGAATCAACTGAATTAGGTTTAACAACATGTAAAATTTTTTGGAATCCGTTAAGTATTTATGAAGTTATGGTCAAACAGAGATGTTTTTTAGTAAAAAGAGGAAAAATATGGAGCAAACTACTTTTAACTCTGACTAGTTGATTTCAGACAAATTTAATGTTTTACGAACTTTTCATACCTTTAATTTTTAAGAGAATGATGCTAAGAACTTCAAATTTGGTTAGAAAAAAACAAAGTTTTGAAAACTTCACTGAGCGTCCTATTTTATAATTGTTCAGCTTTGTACAACATATTTTTTGTCAAAAAATAAGCCGCACCCTACTATTCAGCCTAATGATCCTATCGGCCTAGTGAACTCTAACCAAATTACTCAACACCATGATGTTTAATTCATTTTTTTTCTTTTAGCAGCATTCGAAACATACGTCAACTTTTTCTACAATATTGAGTAAATTTACTTCAAAAATACCCTCAAAAACACGAAAATCGCCTGTAATTTGGCGTGTCTGCTCATTTATTTTTAATTTGTGTAAATCGCGGTCATTGCCAAGTAAGTATGTAAAAGTAGTTGAGTATCTGAGAAGACTGCATTTTAGGTTCTACATTTTTGATTTCACTCCAAAAAGATGTGTATGAAAAAATACAGATCTGGTCAATCCTGCAGACGATAACTTTAGTATTTTATAAACCACATCCGTTTTTTAATATTTTAAGGGTATTTTAGAAGCAAATTTTCATTTAAAAAAAAAAATAAGTTCTTGCTCTCAAAAAACCACCTAAGTAAAAACAAATACATATCGAACCAACGCCATGAGGAACTGGCATGACTTGGCACCTGACTTTAAATGGCTAAACGGTATTTTCAGTACAACCCACTCTAAAACGCTTTGTAGATTCCTGAAAGTGTTTCTATTAAAACTTACTTGTCGGCCAAGCTTGTCGATAATTAATTGTATTTAGAAGAAACTGTGTGGCGTCTATTAGAACCTATGCTTAAAATCTTGTATTGTCTGTCCTACTAAGACAGCGTTAAAGCTCTTAAGACTGTACTGAGCCATGTTGAAGTCTTCTCGAATCTAAACTTTCTGATGTATGTTATTGAAAAGCAAAAATAAATAAAATTAACGAGAACATTAAAAACTTTCTCCTGCTGTTTTGTCAATTTGGACCATTGTGCTTCATCGGGTGCGAAAGCGGGCTGAGAGCAAGAGTCGGATGGGAGAGCGCGAGCGTAGGGAAGGATGCCGAACGCAAGCCGAGTGCAGTTGTTGCGTGTTCGGAAGGAGAGGGTTGTTTGTTGCTCGGCTTCCCCTCGCTGGCATCAACACGTTGCTGTGGCCGTCCGCTAGGACCTGCACCTAGGGATGTCACCGTTTCCTTCGACTGGCTAAGGATCCGGTTCGGGTTTCGGGATCGGCTCCTGGGGAAGTTCGGACCCGTTCGGGTGGGCCGAACTTTATAAAGGGACTGCGCCGAACACGACAGGATTCAAAAGCCTTTCACGGTTCTTACGGTGCGGTTCGTCACACATTTTTTCTCTCTGTCGTGTTTCACTCTGTATCAATTTTTCTGTTATTTATTATGAACACTTTATGAATCGATTCTGCGTGCCGTTCCCTGTGTATAATCTACCTGTATGTGTACAGTTACTACTAATCACCGCTAATCAGTCTACTCGTGTCTATTGCTACTAACTAATACTAAGCACAACGCAGTAATCGTAACATTTGTTGATTTTCGCTATTCTGTCGTATCTCCGCGCGCGCTCTTCTACCGAATCAAAAAATAAAGGAAATCAAACTCGCCAGCGGGAATCGGAAATCGAAAAGTGCAACTACTGTGTGTGAACCTAGAATAGTAGCGGGCAATTGTGTAAAACAGTGCAAGGAAGCGGAAAAAGTTCAGCTGGATTAATCGACCGCACACAGAAACAGAAAGAGTGCAAGAAGAAGAATACTTTTTAGTTAGTTCGATGTGCGCCAAGGCAGTTTCCGGTCCGATTTGGCGGATCCATTGCGGTTTAGTGCGTCCAAAGTTCCGGCCTCGGTTGCCAATCCGTGGCTAGGGTGTCTCCCTGAATGAACTGAATGTATCTCGTGGTCCGTCACTTCCGGTGTTTTTCGGTTTTGCCAGTGTGTCGTCGTGTCGTCAGTGCGTTCTCTCAAGTACACTTCCGGTGTGTCTTTTCGGTTTGATTTGCTATGTTCGGGACCACGAGATGAAGATTATGCTACGGTTCTACCACTCTACTAAACACTACTGTGAAGCTACTACTGAAACTCTTGGATACGTAATTCTGACGCTGTACTCTACTCTCCGAATGTGAATCTCAACCGCGAAACTGTGCGAACTCTGGATTTTTACGTTAAGCCGTATTGTCTGTCCGTGTGTTTCTGAGTGTGCTAAAGTCTGAAATGTCTGTTCTGATTTCGTTTCGTTTGGAATCTAACATAACAGACTCGTAAAACTATATCGGCGAGTACGAGTGAACTGCTTCCGCCCTGGAGCGCCCTCCTGCTGGGAGATCTATGTTGGGGACGTGAATGCCGCCGGGAGCAAACCAAACGAAGAAAACGGAATAAAGTTTTTTGGTATCTGTGTCACGTTCGAATATAAAATTTATTCCATCCCGAGGAACGCCCAACCTTCCCGCATCTTTCCCTACGCGAGCCAGAACCAGAAAACCAGCCCCAAAAGCGACAAAAACTATCGATTTTCGTCCGAGACCGGCTGCCTGCGCTTTGTGCTGCAACATTTCTCTCCGTTTCTGTTCGCCCAACCCGAAAATAAGAAGAAAAAAGTTACACCCGGTTCTGACCTCCCAGGGCCCGGGGAAAACATGAATTGACTTTTCGCGACCCGATCCGCCCCTCAAGCAAACGAAACAAACAAGTACCTGATTACACACGCTACCCTTTTCGTCGTCGTCTGAATCGAACCTTCATCTCCGCTTCCGACCGCCACTTCAGTGACAATGCCTCGCTGTTTGATGGCAAAGAAGTGGAAGGCCTATCCGTGGCCCGACCGGGTCGAAGAGTCTCCAGCATCCCCTTCACCGCCACCTCCGCCGCAGGTCGTGGTCGAAGTCCTCGAGGAAGACGAAGAAATCGACGTCGTAGGAGATTCGCCGGCGGCTGCTGCTTCCAAGACTTCCTCCAGTCCAACTCAGTCGCCTTCGTCATCTTCGTCGTCATCTTCTTCTTCGGCGACTACAACCGGAACTAGTGGTGCCACCTGTTGGGGTCCCTCCTCACCCACGGCAGGCGCTACAGCGCCCAGTCCTCCTCCGCACTCTCCGGAAGCGGCCACCCGGGATGCGTCCTCGACCATGCTCTACAACGGTAAGTCCTTTTCTTCCCGACCGTGCCTGACTGGAATAATAATCTCCGCAGCCAAAGCCAGCCATCAAGCTTGCCAAGTGGAAGGGTTAGGGATCGTACGAGGGGGTGGACAAAACGGGAAGCTTTGTTTGAGTAGACTTTCCCGAGAGTTGCCGGGGGGAGAAGGGGAGGTCAAGATTGAGACGTCAGTCAGTTAGTCAGCTGCTGCTGTTTCCTACTGTTGTGCTGTCGCTTGCTTCCTGTTGAATACTTTATCGGGGGGATTTGCCATCGTTCGAGCAAATTTCGAAAACGGTTAATGAATATTTTACTAGATAGAAGCGCTCTTTCCCCCCGCCGGAATGGTCTTCGGATTGGTTGCGAATCGGTTTGGGTTAGGGGGGGAGCGATGGTTGAAACGAAGCAGGAAGGAACAGCAGAGACAAATATTTAATGAGGCAAAATGTGCAACGAACGATCTTAATTTTGGGTTGATGAGTTTTGATGGCTCATGGCTCGAAATTAGGTTCGTGTCAGTTGTTTGCAAATTCAAACAGTTATGATTGAGCTGGGATTTTAATTTGATTGACTTGACTTAACAGAGACAACTGGGTATCCATTCCAAATACAGTAAAAAGTCAATCAAGTGATTGTCTTAAATCCAAATCTGGTGGTGGAATTTTCCTTGATTTCCTGCTGTTCATACTATTATCGCTTATGATTAATTGGAAGACGTTTCCTATTCTCGGCTTTTTCGATACACTTCGGCATTGATTATTTTTTCATAGCCTCATATTTTGTAATCATTTGATCCGTATATATGTGCATTTTACTGTCAAGTTTCAGACATGTTGACATAAACAATCCCAAAACAAAATTGGATGATTGAGGTGCCTATGTGGCTCTTTATATGCGAATAAATTGAAAAAAAACTAAACTGAATATATTAGGGATGTTTTTTGGAGAAAAAAAAATCTATGTTTCATAAACTTCATATCATAATTTAAAACTAGTCTATTGCTATATTACTGTGTATTAGGCTTATGCGTGAAAGTTTACACAATAAAACATCTCATAAAGCAAAAGTTCATTTTCGTTTTGCGTACATTCTGGTTGTCTGGGTAAAGTGGCTCAATTTAGTTTAAATTTTAACGACGATTTTTGTATCTATTTGCAGAAAATATTTAAACAGTTTCGGAGAGGTGTTCAAGAAAAAAAAAGTAACAAGTATATTATTGATTACATTTTTATTTTTTTTTATTTGTTTCTACAAATTTGTGTTGCTTTTGAAAATGGACAACTTTGAGACAAAACCAGCCAATCACAACTAGTTGTTTTCAAATTATGTTTAAAAATCTTTCGGAATCTTACATATACTTTGAAAAACCTCACATTGACATTAAAAAACGACTGAGCATACAATCGAAATTTCATATCATCATTAGGATTTGAGTATAAACGGGCCACTGAAGAGATACAGAATCTTGAGCATGGGCTGGATAACTTCATAAGATTGCTAGCTTTTGTTAATGACAGTATGTAGATATTTCTTAAGTAGCCGTCAGACACACTGAACGCTCTTAACCGAAAAAATAGTGCTACTCCAAAGGTGGAAAGAAATTTGAAAATTCGTTTATTGTCTTTATATGCCCTAATTGTTGAGTTTAAGTTTGAGGCTTTGCGTGTTAATTGGTTACCTATGTATGTCACTTAGAGATGAGACAACACGAAAAATCGGTATTTTGTAGTCCTATCAGTTTCTGGAGCTATAATAGTATGTATGAACATTACCAGTAATGATATTGGATAATGTACGGCTCCGACATCCCTTGACTATTTTTAGCAACACAAATTGGAACGCTGTATTTACTGTATTTTTCCATTAGAATGTCGTTTTGATTCATATTACACACTTAAGGGAGTCGTTAATAAACCACGTGGACATTTATGGGGGGAGGGGTGGATCAAGTCAATGACCACGGTCCACACAGAGTTTAATTTTTTAATGGTCAACAGACCACGACGGGTAAGGGGAGAGAAAGTCTGAAAATTCTTAAAAAATTACCACATGATCAATGGAATCAGTGATATATAACTCATCAAAAAGCATAGAGTAAGGTGGGGCCAAAGTTCAAGTGGCTTAATGTTTCTTTTTAAAATTTGTAATACCGTCCACATATTATTTTTTATATATTTATTTATGAGTCAACGTAAACCATGCAAATCTAGTGTACTGATCTGAAGCATAAATAAACAACATTCAGATATCTGAAGATTTCATAATATTTATCGACTTTTATGACTATAGTTATGCCTTTAGATTTCTGATATTTCAATTAATCAGCCTTCATCGTACGTGACTTCTAGGTGCGGAGAAAGCCCGCTGCGTGTTATTTTCGTGATCCAATCTGGAAATTCTCCGTATTATACTCCTTTCTTCCACAGTTTTTATGTTTTAAAAATCGTTGCCAATATTTGCCCCTTCATTTATCACCTCTATTAGTCTAAGGCAAAAACTACTTTAATTTCAAAGACTGAAATTTCAATGTCTCAACGTTTTGAAATGCAATAGAGAAAACTAAAAAAATAGAGGTATATGAAAAACGAATTTAGTACAAGAGTTTGACAGATACGCGTATTTAAACCTCAACTGTAAGACCATCTTCAATGTACTAGACTCAACTTCAAGTCCAAACTGAGGTCAAAATACGCGAATCAGTCAAAGCGAACAAGCTCTAGTGGCATTAAATTGGATAGGGGGTGAATTTGGTCAGATCAGTTCAAAATAGCATTTCTTTCCTAAGAATCTTAATGTTTCATTGGCACCACATACCTGGGTATATAGTATCGTCATACTTGCCACACGATATACGAATGCGAAAATGGCAACTTTGGCTATGAAAGCTCTCAGTTAATAACTGTGGAACTCATGAGAACATTTAATTGAGAAGCAGGTTCTGATGAAGAATAAGATGATTTCTCAGCGTCATCGAATATCCAAACCACATAACTTTCGAAAGGTGGGTGAAGATTTTGATTCCACATTATCAATTATGTGATTAGACTTTTTGACGGTTCTGATTTTGAGTGCTCTTTCACTTTTTTCTAATACTCCGGACACTTCGATTTAAATTCCAGAAGTTATAATTAGTAACGTAAAATCATCAATTGAAATTACATAACCACCATACTTAACGGTCATCGGGGAAGGAAAGGAATGTTAGTTAGACAACCGTTGTTACTAGAGACCGAGAATGCCTCTGCATCTCCACAGTTGTCATGGAAAGGATATTGGGTTAGTGGGATAAGGTAAAGATCTGGGAGTCACCAGTGGTTGGTGATGCGATCCATGATATAATCACGCCTAATCGGATTCGCGAAATAATTCGATAATCGTATTGCACGCCGAACAAGTGTTCGTCACTCGCCCACGCAAGAGCAAGCAACGCGATCAATAGATCAAACACTACTACTTTTGCATTTAACAACGCGAACGACGCGCGACATATTTGATCGTGCCCTCATCGCCCGCCCCCGCAGGAGCAAGCTTCAAGGTCGAAGGATCAAACACAACTCTGTTTCCCCGAAGATGTTAAAAATTATACAGAAAGTATAATAAGAAGAAGTTTATCGTATGGAATGAGATACTGTCGATTCTTATCAATATTCCACGACAACACGATTTTTTTCCTGATACCGATTTGCGGAAGAACAACATCGGCAAAATATGTATGTCTTTGACAGGTGTTATGCTGAAGTTTCAACAATCTCAGGAACATACTGAACATTTAGCAAGCAATGATATCATTGCTGCTATTTCAGTAAAATATCATTTGCTAAACTTAAATCAGTGATTCGTTTTGCTAGAAGGCCAAGACAAAATTTAGAGTGTGAGCTGATGAACTTGTATGAAAAACTTCAAAAGGTTACTTTTGTCAATGGCATCTTGTCGATAATTCCTTGACGCTAGAAATCGATTATAAAGTACTACTACAAAGCTTATAAGTCGATGACAATTTCTATAGATCCGAGTTGTAATAATATCCCAAACAACCAGAAGTCGCATAACAGTTTACGAATAAAGTTGTTTATTTGCACAAATTACATCACACCCGGACTACATGGTGGATGATATCGTTTGATCGATGAGTTTCTTCGCAAAAAATGCTTTTTTTCTGAGTGCATTTGTACATTTCGTTTCATCCTGTATACTTGTACAAAGTAGGTCGGATTAATCCGTAGCAGCTGTGAAATCAATTTTATTATGATAAATTAAGTCGCATAAGAGTACAGACTAGTTCGCAAGAAAATTTACACACTCGTGTTGCATGTTATTTTTCGTCATATAAAATATGCACGTATATCGCCTCCTTTTTTGTACATATAAGGTCTTTTCGCAACATCTTATACGTGAAACTTTGCGCATATAAGCATCGCATAAGGCAAAAGGTGATTTCGTTATACGTATATTCTGGTTGTCTGAGTTATCAAGAGATGATACAACACGACAAATTATGTCTGTTAGATGCTGAAATTGTAATTAATAATTTATTCATAATGTAATTATAAATAATTATGGTCGACGTAATTTTTATCTATATATCAAGAATTGCACGTTTGTGGATTCGATAACATCACATTTATAACAATATTCCGCTCAAAGCGTAAACTCAATCAATTGACATGAATGCGAAGAAAATCATTTCAATTTTAAACAACTTGAACTCATTTCTTTAAAAGCTGGTAGATAACCGAATGGTATCGGACGCAGCTCTTCCTCGTTAAACCAGGGTTCAAATCTAGATCGAATTTTTGCATCTCTTTGTCAACTTCTCAAACCGGTTCTGTCGGTTGTTAGACACAGATTTTGAGTAGCCTTAGGCTGATTTTATACGTTTGATACATACATTTGATGAATGAGTATGAATGAGATGTAATTTTTCATCATACTCAAAACGAGACTGTTGTGCAGGTGAAATGATTGTTTTTGCTGTGTATGGTAATTTGTGGCTTCAGCATCAGACTATTTTCGACAACAAAACTTGAAACGATGGGTTGACAGTATTTTTATATCAAAACGCTACAATGAATACATTCAGATGATTTTTTGTTCTTCTCTTCTATTTAGTATGATTTTTGAGATTGTACGATATTTGACAGAAAACCATTCGTTAGAATATACCATTCCCCGGAACGGAGCATTCCCTAGATTTTTTTTTCAAATAAATCAAGTTTGCAATTGTTGGAGAAATAATCGAGCCGAAACATTAAACACTTTCGATGTATTATTTTTGTTAGTACACTCAAAAAAGTACAGGGTCTCTTGAACACCATCTTCGGTTGATTTAGTTGATTTAGATTCGTTTTGGGTATTGTGGTTCCAGTATTCTAATTGTTGAACTAGGTACACATGACTTCATTACGGTTCAAAAAATATCGATTGCTCGAGTATTCAACGATTAACATAAATGTTGATGTAGATCGTTGAATGCTCAAGAAAGCTTTATAAATATCAATTGAAAAGACGGCACCTAATCCTAAAGGACCGTGCAACTAGAAAGAGGAAAACATACAATAGAATAACAATTGTTTTCAATAAAAGCTGCATAGTGAAGTATGAAAGATACTGTTTATTGATGTAAAGTTTTGAATTCAGCATGACGGATAATAAAGTAACGTTTTTTTATTATATGTTGTGCCTGCAAAATGGTATTATGGTTTGGAAGACTTCACAAGAGATTCGCTCTTTTTTTTCAGCATATGCTTTTTGAGATTTCAATATACGTTGCAACTTTTTTTATACAGATGTTATAGCATATACGTATAGCATTCCATACGTTTCTAATTCGGAATTTTTCAGTTTCAATTAAATGTTTTTATATATAATTAAGTTTAACAGGGAATTATGGTTTGGAATATTTTAGAAGTGGTTCTCCCTTCTTTTTATCATACACTGATCTTTAAAGTTTTGTTGCTTCTTACGGGCTAGTTCATTGGATATTAACAAGATTTCGATATACGTTGCAACTATTTGTGCCGTCTGTTCGAGGAAGTAATTAATGCCTCCACTCGCAAACCAAAGTTACATCTACTATAATAACTTTCAGGAGCTTTCATACAAATAAGACAGTTATGAAATTGATAGGAATCCTATATTTGAAAAGAACAGAGAATTCTTATTTGTCCAAACCATATCAAGTGGCGATAGGCAAAAACTCTTTTTTAAATACTTTTTCGTGTATTGAAATTTAGGTGACCTGTATCACTAAAAACCTTTTGGTCTATTTTTACCCGAATTTTGTTCCTTCGAATATCGTTTCCCCGAACGTCAGTTACTCGAATGACATCTCCTTTTACCCACCCTTGAACGACCACGTGTTTTATAGACGACCACAACATAGATGTTAAACTACATGGGCAACAAACAATCTTCAGAGGCAGAGTGGTGAACTAGAAAGATTGATAAAGAAAACCAGAAAAAATGCTGAGTTAAAGAAGAAACTTAAAAGAATCGCTGATCAAAATAGAAGGTTGCATATCATATGAACCGTTCATCACTTTTAAATGTACAATTGGTGATGATAATTATGAGTGCCAAAACATTTTAGAGGAAATAGGCCACTTGAGAGAAAACGGGGTTTTCAGGGATTTGCGGAACTGGTGTTCGGGGAAACGACATTCGGGGTATCGATATTCGGGAGAAAGTAACACAATCCCAATAAACTGACCATTGAAAAGCAAAAAAATATCTTGTAGTTGTACCAGAAATTCTGTACAATACAATATTCTGATGAAGCACAGATCGCGGTGAAAGGAAATGCAATTTTCTCGAAGTTAAAACAAGGTTAATCAACTTGGAATATTGTATCAAAACCTCATAGGGAAAAATCTCGAAACAGATGTAGAACAACAGTGTTATATTGTTGCCGCTCTGTACACTAGCAGAAAGCGTAAAATGAGAATAACGAGATTGCTACCGTAAAGTGGGGCAAAAGTTCGAGTGGGGCAAGAGTTTCTTTTTAAGATTTCTAGCTCAAATCAAATCAAAACTTAGAAATGTCATGGTGGTTCGAATGCTATTCAAGTAAGAGACTTTTACTCCAAATATCATAAAAATCGATTGAGATTTGGAAAAGTTATGGCTATTTGTTGTTTTTCGACGTATATTTTGTAATATTTGGTCAAACTTTCGATGCATGGAACCAAATGAAGATAAAATATTTTTCAATATTTTATGTAAGGGCGTTTCTAGTCCTATCATAAGGATGCTTTGACGTGTATTAGTTTTTCCATAAATAGTAAGAATCAATTTTTGGCCCATAGCGGGGCAAAAGTTCGACCCATGTATAAAACCACGGAAATTTTTTCAAATTTCCTGAAATCTACATATTATCTTCAAATTTAACGAAATTTGCCTGATCGTGCGAAAAATGTCACAACAATTTTACATTTTCACTTAGTTTTGCGAAAAACTGCTATTTTTTGGGTTTATTACAATTAACCCTGTTTTGGGCATTTTTTGATGAAAATTTAGTGTGTAATTTTCGGCAAACATAAGTTTACGGCTGGTATAAAGTATGCCTGGCATAAAAGTATTGATATTTTGTGTTTTAGCCAACAAACTTTTGTCCAACACTAGATTCGAACTTTTGCCCCACCGGTGGGTTTAAGACAATCAATTTTGAAACTGTTATAACTAAAAATGGGTAAATATTTTGACACAAGTTTGTTCAGCAAAGTTATAGCCAATATGTTGAAGGTTCGCTGTATAGTATTTGTTTTGTTTCATCTGCTATTATTTTCCTGGAAACTTTGATTATATCACTAAGGTCGAACTTTTGCCCCACCTTACTCTACTATTAATTCGATACAGTACTCTTGAAGTTGTTAAAAGGGGCACAAGTCAAATATTGTGACGGCCATCTTTGGATTCCGAAATATTTCATTGATCAAAATCGACAACAAAAATAATTTTGGGGAATGGTACTTTCTGGCGAAAGGTACATTCTGGCGAATGGTTTTCTGGCAAATATCGATTTTTGAAGACTGAATAATTCATAGGTTAGAAACCGTCCATAAATGACAAAGCATTATGTGACAAACCATGTATTAGGGTGGGAGGGGGTGTTCAAATTTGGCCAAAAAACGCTATGTCATTTATTGACGATCAATTCATTCAAAATAATACGGCTCAAAACCGGAAGATTTTGAGTTGTAGAGAATAAGAAAACGAAACCCGCAGTTATTTATCAGTTGAAATTTTTTTTTTCCACGGTACTAGAAAAAAATAATGAAGAAATAATATTTGCGATTATATCTCACAAATATTGTTTGCAGGGCTGCCAAATGTCATGAATTCCACGCGACTTTGATGTTTGAATATTGATAATATCATCGCTCCTAGTGGAAAAACTCATCGGAAAATGTTTTTCCCGGTGACTTTTTTTTCGAATCACCATCGGTTGCCAATATTTGCTGATGCGATATTTCGCATTTGAGGGTGCAATAAGCATTTTTGTTTTTCCAAAATTTTGACATTTAACAGCACTGATTGTTTGTATACTCAAAAAGCTGTCTACTTCGTGAGCTTCTTTTAAATGGAATTCACGATGATTTAAAGCTAACTGATTACACAAATTGTACACGCCAATTGAGCTATATTGAATTCTGAGATGATTGTGGCATTTTTTGTTATTATATTGTCTTTATTCATAAACGAAACTTTAAAAAAGCAATTTTACATTTCATATTGGAATAAACCTAGAAAATAAATTCCTTCTTCTTCTTCTTCTTTTAAAAATCGGTTAACTGTAGACCGCAAATTTTCAATACAAAATTTCGTCTGGTTTTGATATTTTCGGTTTGATCTTCTCTGTGAAAACACATTAAAGCCAATGTTTCTTCATTGATATAGAATTCACAGATACTCGAATTAATATCTCATATATAATGTCCTTAAACATTTTTTCCTTTTTCGGAACAATATTTTTTTTTTCGTTTTTGAATAAAATAGCATTTTTTACCATCAGATGTTATAAAATAACAAGTGGACGGGCCTGGTGTAGGGATTGAAAACACGACTCTCACGCCTAGGACCTGGGATCGAAACCCATACCCGAGATAGTTTTACATTTAGCTTAGCTTAGCTTAGCTTAGCTTAGCTTAGACTGACTACACATATCAATGGTTGCTATTCCGTGATTGACCGAGGTCAGTGAAAATGCACTTAGAATCAACTAGAAGATCGGCTGGGATTGGCCAAAATCTTCTTCAGTGTGCATAATTCAGTGCCTCTATTTATACATGGTCAATAACGGCGCCGGCCACGTCCTTGCAGTCAGGTGGGATTGGGGGAAGGAATGTTAGTGTGTAACCTTTGCTATTTGGAGACCGTGTTTGCCTCTGCATCTCCACAAAGGTTACTGGGAGGGATGTTTGTTAATGGGGAGGATCGTTGGGTCACAGGATTCACTTTGATAAGTGATTAGACCATGATAAATAATTATTTGTGAGCTATAAATATGCTTATATGTAAATATAAAATTTTCTATTTGGTGTGAACAATATCTATGTAGAGAAAAATTATGCCGACACTTGAGGTGACGAACTTATCAAAGTTTGTTGAATAAAGTGAACCTTTCGCAAGTCTACACTCGTAGTGTCGAACCATTCAAAGTTTTTTTTTTAATTACAAAAATAAAAGTAAAAGGAAAAAGGTGTTTTGAGTAAAAAAAATTTGACGTAAATAATTTATGAATCAGAGTTTATGTCGACACTCACAGTGACGAACATTTCATAGTTTGTTTAAAAATTATTAAAGGTGCAATCATACATATTTTATAGATTAGATATAGTAGCATGAAACGAGCTCACCAATTGATCCGTCATCCTTGAGCAGCAACAATCCACTTTCAGCTTCACTCGTTTGCTCGGCTATATGAAAACACACAGAGAAAATAGGCGCGCGTCCCGAGAGGGAAAACAACTGACGACTGCTCGGGCTTTCTTGACGCACTGCCAAGGAGCAAGCGTCAACGTCGAAAGATCAAAAAGAACTTATCGAACGCGGCACTTTTTCACTTTACTCGACCGATGCGCGACATGTTTGATCCTGCCCTCATCGCCGGCCCCCGCAGGAGCAAGCATCAAGGTCGAAGGATCAAACACAACTCCCATACCCGAGATAGTTTTACATTGGATACTAAATCTGTCCATTAAATAATCATATATTTTTTACTGCTATTGAGAATGCAAAATATTTATGTCATCTGCATAAACTATGAGTTTCAAGAAACTATTGTCTATACGACAACCTGATATATTTATATATTTTCGTGTAACAATCTAATTATTGGTTTCATGTAGAGGACAAACAAGGTCATGATCAATGTGCACCCTTGACGCACCGAGTCACGAATTGAAAAACTAGAAGTGCAAAAACCATTGAAAAACAATTTAGAATTTGCATTTTTATACAGCTTTTGAGGAAAATAGTAATTTGGGTTGAAAAAACAAGCTTTTCTTAATTTGCACATAAAAAAATAAACTTAAATTTTCTTTAAACTTTTAAATTTTCAATACTGGAATGGTTTGAAACACACGCAGATTGGCCGTTGCCCATAAACTTATTTATAAGTGGTTGTAAAAGATTCCACAATATTTTTTGCCAAACAGGCGCACCTTTGAATGACCTATGTACAAGTTTGCTGGTAACTCCTTCGCAATTTCCATGTGCCTCCCAACGCCATTGAACATACTGTAACATAATTCATTATTACCTTTTATGATGCCTGATACTTCCAAATTGACTTCCAAATATTCTCACGTATCGGAATAGTCTGCTGGCAATTTCGATTCGCATCTGGATCTGAGAGCCGTCCTCATAATCATAGGTGTACTGCTCTTCCAAGCCAATACCGAAGTAATTGAACTACACAGCTTGCCACCCAACAAACTAAAGAACGTCTAGATTCTTTGGAATTTTTGCCGTTGATCCAAAGACAATTTTCGAAGTATTCTTTCTGGATGCTTCCACTTTAATTTATTTCAGGTAAAATCCGTTTATACAAAAAAAACTATCCAAATTAAAGGACTTTCCGATGTTCGACAATGTACATTGAAAAGACTTTTTCGGCAATACCGCATCAAAATAGCGTCGCCACCGTATATGCGATTTGTCAATGTGACAGCATTGATGTAATGGTGGTGGCGCTATCTGTGCATTTCATAGCGGCAGTTTTGGCTATTTTAATGATCAATAGTTCGCACACGTGTGATCGTATCGACGTGTCCGAGTTATTTATTTTCACTAGTTTAGTTTTGTTTGGAAATGACACGCTAAAAAAAATTGTAAGAAAAACTTTGTTTTTCTTTAAAAGAACCCATCTCGCGATATTTGGACGATTGACATGATTACCTGTCTGGAGACAAAATTTCATCTAAATGAAAAATTGCTATTCCTTCAAATCGACTTTAAATTTGAAAATTAATAATTTTTAGAGGCCACAAACGAGTTATTAAAAAATTTAGACAATCATCTATAAGTCATTCCCACAAAATATTTTTTAAGGGAGTTGCCATATTTTGCTTTCATTATTTTGAAAAAATCTGGTAAAAGGTTTGGTCCATTTCAAATGATTGTCGACAACAAATTGCATACTTAGGTCAGGTTGCCTAATGTTGAATCCACATTTTGATCCTCGTTTGATGATGAAATTCCTCATTGTGCGCCTCGAACCTGCGACACCCGTATTGCTGAGATGTTGAAGTCCTGCTCCTTTGCTCCTACGGCCACATAAGATGAATAGTATTTGAAAGAAAAGTGACCAATTTAAACCATCACTTTTCCGCGTCATAAAACCTGCGATTGTAGTAGTGAAGAGATTTATGTTTAACTCCCTCTTATCACTATATGCAAACACAAATCACCTGGTATATCTGTCAAAACACTGGATGGCCTTTAAACATGCCCTGTATGCGAATATAAAGCCAATATAGTGCTTATTTAATGCCTGTATGCATCAGGCATAGAAGCATTAATGATGCTGTAATAGGGTTTCTATGCAGTGGAAGTGCTGTTATAAGGTGTGTAAGCATTTGTGGTGCTATTATAATGCATGTACGCATCTATGATGCTGAGTAAGGGCTTATTATTAGTGCTTATGGTTACTTGGGCTATTTTGAGGGGCAGGCCGTGCTCTATATTGCAAGCGGTAGCTCAAAACAATAAACAAGAAGAAAATCGCCCAATCATTACCAAAGCTTCGAACCGCTCTATTAACAGGTGACCCGCTGCTTTTCTCCAATATTAATGGATTACCACAAAGCTGCCATCACAGGTCACAGTCGACCAATCAACCAAACATGTCACAGCCATTTTCTAAACATAAAAATGTCCTCCCATATTCCCCGAAGTGATTAATGTCGTTTTTCTTTATTTGCACCGCCTGCACCGTTTTCCCACCGGTGTAGCAAAAATTGCACCCAAACCGTTCTTTTATTCCGCAGGTAGCACACCGTTTTTACACTCGATCGCCACCGGTGCAGAAAATCCTACACCCTGATTGAGATGGGTGTAGCAGGTAATGCACTCTTTTTACCAATACATATATGGTTCTTAGCTGTCAGTGGCATTCTTATCAGTGATGCATTTGAACGCGTTCAGTTCGCGTTCCAGTTCAGTTTATTGAACGGGGGATCAAGTAGGCTTGCTCATTGTTCAGTTCAAAAATTTGAACCCTCGAGAGCAGAAAAGTGAACGCTGATTGTTTTGACACATTTCACGCCATCTCACCATGCTGATGTTGATTTTAAGGTGCTTAAAGTAAGAAAAAACACATTGATTTATGATAAACTTGAATGTATCATCAATTCAAGAAATGTTTCCCAGGTAAAACATTAAATTCATGCTTCAATTACAATTGTAATGATTTGCGATCTGAACGGGCCGTTCGAGAGCAGCGGCATGCTCTGGCTCGAGAGTTCAAAGTTTACTGCGTTCTCGTGCACAAATTGAACTTGCTCCGTTCATTTTTGGCTCGCGTTCAGTTCAAAATGCATCACTGATTCTTATTTTGGTCGTTTTGGTAGGTTTTCTTATTTTCGGTAACAAACAAGCAAGATTCTTCATTTGCGATCATTTTCGGCTGAGCCAGTATGCCAGCACTACATTAAAAACATTTCATCTCAGTCAAGTTTTCCGAAATTCGCTCATGAGTGCCAACAAAATAGAATCAGCATCGGCTAGAGCTGAATGTTTCCATATTTTGAACACGGATAACAAAATCTCTGGTTCAAAACTAGTCGATTGAGGAGAACTTGATAATATTTTTTAATTGAGTTTCTAATGCAATGATTGATTTCCGTTGCTCTCTTCACATTATTACAAAAGAAAAACTGATACACCTTTTGCATCGTGAGCTACAAACATTGCTGATGTATGAGTTTTGGCGAAGTTATTAGCCAGAGAGAGGGTCGTTGAAGTCAAATAAGTCCTTAAAGTATTGAAATATGAAAAAAGAATTTTGAATATATTTTATTGAATTACGAAACATATTTCATGGTATCAATTATTCCCAGAAAAAATAACTTGTTTCCATATATCAAACATTTATTTTCGGCATAGTTATGTTCCGAGCCAGTGCTGTGAACAGCATTAACAAACTATCCAAAACACAAATGAATCTAATGTTTCCGAATCCCTACAGCACATCATGAAAAACAGAAACAGCTGTTCTATCTGTTTGAAAAATGACATTTTGTTTTGATTGACGTCTTCACTAACACCATCATACGGTGTCAAGATATTGCACCGAAACCGTTCTATTTTCCAGTGTCAATTGTTACACTCGCACGGTGCACCGTCGGGAATAATCGAAAACGACATAACATTTCACGCCACCGTACAGAGCAGCAGTTGTCAATAACTTGTCAAATGAATTCCCATTGTCACTCGCAGCAAACGAGTCACCACCGCTCGAATGGGTTGGTACATTCAATTTGTCCCATTCAATTTCATTCCCACCCTTCGGGGCCGTCGGCTGCCAAAACAGTTTAATGATTCATGGCCAGTAATCTACACCCAAATCCCGGGGAGTAAATAAACTATTTAGCATTCATATATTGTGCTGCACTTTGCCCGCCGGGTGCCCTCTTCACCCCCTCCCCTTCCGCTTTCCACCTGCCCCCCTCTCCCCTCTTTCGATAACGCGTCCGGGAAAAATGCAAAGGGAATTGAATAATGCCTCATAATTTATTAACGCTCCAATACTGTGGAAAAATCAACACAACCACTCGCACAAACGCCAACCCTTCGGAACAAGCGGGAGGGTTCACTGTGGAGCTACCGCTGCTGCTGCTAGCTAGACGGGCTAAATATTCCAATGGCAGAGCGATAACAAAAACAATAATTAACGATTATTGCTCTCTACACAAGCACTTCCGGCAGGCGAACCAACGCTCGAATGATCAGCTTCGACACCGCACCCACCCAGAAACCACCCGAAACGCAAAACTCAACTGACGAGGACCTTCAATCGAAACTGTAAAATGGGTGGCGAGCTGGAAAGAGGGGGACCTTTATCAAATGTCACTGAATGATCACACCCCACTTGTACCTGCAGTTTCTCGCAATCCTTCATGTGACGCGAGAGTCGAAAAATGAATCGGGATTGGTTCATTTGTGGTGCTATCAAGGCTGTCTCATGATTCGAAGCAATAAATTCGATTCGAAGGATGTCACCAAAATTTTTCTATAGATGATCACAAGAATCTTACAATTTTCATATCAAAAACATATAGCAATGACCATAGGCGCCAACTTGAGACGTAGCTCTCAACTTACAATTTAGAGCCACAAATAAACATGAATGTTTAACTTTTGTTTAATAATGGAAATGAATGAATAAAATATTTATCTATAAGAAGCTAAAAAGATGCTCTTCAAATACAAACTAAAGTCTATGTTCAGCTCTATGCATTGGAATAAATAATACTTGAATCATCACTAATTTTTCGTTTCCAAAGATTCTTTTTGTTTTTATTTCTTCATTAGTATCATATCAAACATTAATTTCCTAATTTGGTAAAACAAATTTAAGATTCTATTAACATTTTGTTAACAACATATTACATTTCATTTCCTGCAGCAGTTCAAATGTTTTTACAGGTGAGTTGATTTCACCTGCTTATAAGAGAAAAAAAAACATGTTTCCAATTTTGAATTCTTCGCAGAGCTTTCTTCCTGGTATTACAACAGCTAGTTCAGCAGCGTACAATATGGCTAGCCTGAAAATTTGTTTGAACATCAAAAGCTTGTTCTTAAGACAAAGTTTTGATTTTATAATAATGAGGGGATAGAGAGATTTTACATACTTATTACATTTGGCTTGAATGCCCTAAATGTGAGTTCAATTCTTATCTAGCATGAGCTCTAGATACATAACTGCATCTGACCAATTTATTGGAACCCCTCTCATCGTGGCAACATGACTACTTGAAGGTTTCAAATAAAGAGCTTTTGGCTTATGTGGGAATATTATTAGTTGAGTTTTGGAAGCATTAGGAGAAATCTTCCATTTCTGCAAGTATGAAGAAAAAATATCCAAACTTTTATGCAATCGGCTACAGATGACACGCAGACTTCGGAGGCCTGTGTCATGCACAAACGAGGATTTTTGACATATCTGAGATAACTCAGGCATGTCAGATGTGAAAATATTGTACAATATTGGTCCCAAAAAGCTGCCTTGAAGAACACCAGCTCTTACAGGAAGTCTTTCAGACCATGAGTTCTGATAATTAACCTGGAGTGTACCATTTTGTCAGATAACTTTGAATTATTCTAACAATGTATGTTGGAAAATTAAAGTTTTTTAATTTTACAATCAAACCTTCATGCCAAACACTGTCGAATGCTTTTTCTATGTCTAGAAGAGCAAGACCAGTAAAATAGCCTTCAGATTTGTTGGAATGGATCAAATTTGTTACACGTAAAAGTTGATGAGTGGTCGAATGTCCTTAGCGAAATCCGAAGTTTTCATTGGCAAAAATTGAATTCTCGTTGAGGTGGACTATCACTCTGTTCATCATCATTTTTTTCAAAAAAGTTTACCGATGGAGGAAAGCAAACTGAATGGACGATAGCTAGAAGCTTCTGCAGGATTTTTGTCTGGTTTTAAAATTGGTACAACCTTAGCATTTTTCCATTTGTCAGGAAAATATGCTAATTGAAAACAGTGAACCAAAATGTACCGTCAAAAACTGTAGTGAGCGTGACAATCACACATAGACTACCATGACTTTCATGCAACAAAAACTTTCATGTGATACTGAAAATAAAAGTCATGCGCGACTGTGACTATTTTTTGGTCAGCAATAAATGTATCATGGTTGTAATGAATTACTGTATTAGACATTTATCGGTATTATCATAATGTGCCACTCACCATGTGCACCGATTGAAATATGTTTTTCTTTTCATTCTTGTATCAACCAGCCGCACCAGCTTGAGGGCTGTGCATAACTCACGGGTTATTTTTCTATATGTAGACTCCTCTTCCTTCGTCGATCGGTTTTTCGTCTATACAAAAAATGTGCCGATCGTGACCTTTGGTCAAACAAACTACCCCCGCCCTTCTCCCCCCATAGATGACCACGTTGTTTATGGACAGCACCTTGTGCGAGAACGGCTCGAAGCAGAAACCTACGAATAAAGAGGGTAGAAGCAAACCTAAAAAAACCCTGGTGCTCCGTTTGTGCCACTTTTTTGTTGCTTCCAATGAACGCCCTCTCCTCCAATGGACCATTGCACGAGTTCACTAATTTGACGTTTGAGCGGTGCCGAATTCACTCGTTGCCATGGTCACGTAAAAAACACGGGACCGCTCAAACGTCAAATAGTGTACTCGTGCATCGGTCCATTGTGCAGCAGTGAAAACGCAGCTGTGATGAAGTGGCGATTTGGATCAAACGCAAACGAATGAAGAGTTGTCGCTACGATCGCAGCTGCGTCGTGATTGTTTTCTACATTCATTTCGCATTCCCGTCATCCACAACAGCATGACGTTCATGGGAGGCTGAAAAGAATTGCACGCTACTCTTATCCATGCCAGGTAATACATTCATGGCTGCAGTAAGAATGTATCAGTAGCAACCTGAATGTCACAAATGAATGTTTTGAAACCTCTTGCATGTGAATGTATTAGCAATGCGACAATAGCATCGAAAATGTATTATACGGTTCACTGATTGAAAACATTTGTTAAATATATCAACTAAAAATGATAAGCTACTCTCTGGAAGTTTCTTGATGAGAATGTAGAAAATTCCATCATCGCCAGGAGCTATCGTATTTTTGATTTTTTTAATAATAGTTCTCACTTCTTCCAAATCAGTCTCACAGGCATTTTCGAAAACGTTCTCTTGATTTAGAATATTTTCGAAGTCCTGAGTAACTTGATTTTCAATTGGACTAGTAAGTCCTAAATTAAAATTGTGCGCGCTTTCAAACTGCATAGCAAGTTTTGAACTTTTTCGCAGTTAGTTAGTAGGTAATATTTTTTTTCCTCTTTCAGTGCCGGTATTGGCTTCTGAGGTTTTTTCAAAATTTTTGATTATTTGCAAAAAGGGCTTAGAGCCAGGGTCCGATTGAGAAATCTTATTTTCAAAATTTTTATTTCTTAATTGTGCAAAACGTTTCTTGAATTCTTTCTGCAGATCCTGCCATATAATTTCCATAGCATACTCGCGAGTGCGTTGAAATTGCCTTCTTCTCACGTTTAAAGACGAATCAAGAGTTTAAGATCATCGTCTGTAATCACGGATTCAAATTTTACTTCACATTTTAGAATTGCAATGCTCCTGGCTTCAACAATGGAATTTGTTAAAGTTTCAAGGGCATTGTCAAAATTATGTTTTGTTTGTAAAGCAATGTTAGCATCAAGATTAGAGTAAATATATGTTTCATATGTATTCCAGTCGTCTCGAAAATAATTGATAGTGGAGCTGATAGCATTGAGAATCGCTTCATAGGATATTTGAAGTATTCCAATTTAAAATATTTAAAGCATTCAAACGTTATCCAATAACAATTTTGTGAGTTAATTTTCTGCCAACTTGAACTGCTTCAGCCGTTGTGGTGGTTTTGAGCATTGCATCATTCATTTGATGATATTGTTCAGTTAAAAAATCAGAATCAGAGGCAGACATTTTACTAGAAGTAGGTGCATTTTCTGATGATTTTTTGTTGGGATTACCCCTTAATGAAGGGATGGAATAGGAGTTTCCTGCGGCGGTAGGAATTTTTCCATATGATTTGAAATGATTAGAACGGTTATCCGTAGGGGACGAGTTGTAACTGCCTGCTACAGTATCGGCAGATGAGTTTGCTTGGGTAGATCCATTCAAAAATGAAAGATTCGAACAGGTACTCGTCGAAAGAAAATTGGCTTGTGAATAGGTACAATTGTAATTTACCTGATGGATTTGATTCTCGAGCAAACGATTATTAACTGACAAATGAGCATTGTTTTAAATTCTACCTGGGGAATTCCGAGAACGGAAAACATAACCGTTCGTCTGTTTGGTACGAGCCTCGACGATTCGTTTGCGCGAAGGGCAATCCCAAAAGTTAGACTTATGGTTGCCCCCGCAGTTTGCGCATACCAACTTTTTGATATCTTTTGCCACAGAACAGACGTCTTTAGCGTGAGCAGAACCTCCGCAAATCATGCATTTAGCATCCATGCGACAATTTTTTGTATCATGACCTCACTTTTGGCATGGACGGTATTGAGTGGGGCTGTGGTAATTTCCTCCAGGTATCTGGAAATGTTCCCATGTCACACGGACATCGAACAAAAGTTTTGCTTTTTCTAAAGCTTTAATATTATTTAGATTTTTTTGTTAAAGTGAACTAAATAATATTCTTGTGAAAACCCTTTCCGAAGAATGCCAGATTATGTTCTCTTTTTCATAATGATTACTTGGACTGGGGAAAACCGAGTAAATCATTTATTCCATTTTTGATCTCTTCAGGTGACTTGAGAGACCTTTCAAGACGACTTTGAACAAACGTTCAGTTCTGTCGCAATTAGTAAACAAATTGTGATTATTCTCTTCAAGATGTTTGAAAAGAAGTTCACGAGCTTTAAGAGTTTCCGGCAAAAGTCGACAGTCCCCTTTCTTGGTGATTTGCAAGGAAACCTTGATTCCCCTAATGAAGTTCAAGATCTCCTGTCTAAATCCCCCAAATTCGGAATAACCGATCACGATAGGCAGCACACTTTGCTTCCTCACATAAATCAAAGAGCCTGGGCTAGAAGCTGCTACGATTTGGTGTTCGGAAAATTCTGAAGCATCGAACTGATTGCTCATTTCGATGCAACTATAAATATTATCCATTTCACCCTTGGAAGAAAGTTCGCATTCCGAAGAAACCAGGCAATAGACATGCCGTATATCAACTGCAGCGATTTGCAGTAGACATGATGTCCCGGGCCCGATCTATCTGACAAGCCAATCGAGTCCTCTGTCACCATAGAAGATGGTGTCTCCATCATGTCGATAGCCTGGAAGAAACATCCTTTTTTCCATGCTTGCCACGTGTTAAATCCTAATTTTTGAAAGGAAGTTGTGAATACAGAAATTCACCCTTCCTTTTGTAAGTTGTTGATAACATGTTTAATTAATAAACGATAGAAGACGTGACCTTCGAGAGGTTTTTTCCCAAGACGGTGTCCAAGAAGGAATACCACCGTTAGCTTTCGCCAACGGGTCCAACGAACAATCAAATGCACAGATCCTAACAAGGATCGTAAAGGGATCAATAGTAGAAAAATAGTACTGAAAATTATTTTTTTGGAATGAACCCAAGTAACAATTCCACAGCAATTTGGCATTAGTGTGGATTTATTAATGTTTTATGACAGTAACGTGAATGCTATGACAACTAAAGGCGACATTTAAAGTTGCTAGAAGATGATATTTTGTAAGTCAGCTCTTAGTTGTTTTCAAAACCTTTAGAGACAAATTATAAAGTTAAAATTTTGTGGCTTCAAATCCAGCTTTATTGCAGCATATAAAACATCATTTAAACTGCTAGTGGTGGCTGAATGACATTTATTTGTGACGGCTATGACAAAAAATTGATGTAATACACCTTGTTGTCATAAAAGCTCCTTTTAAACTGACTTACTTGCACTTGAATCTTGATAACTTACCTTATTTATACCTCCTAAATCAGTATTTGGGCTCTTCGGATGCATTGCGATGCATTGCAAATACTTATTCCTGACAGAAAGACGACAAGCCAATGTCCGTTTTCATTGTTTTGCGTATATTCTTCATGATGGACCTATGCACAGGTTCACTATTTGACGTTTTAGCGGTGCCGTGTTATTTATGTGACCATGGAAATCAGTGAATTCGGCACCGCTCAAACGTCAAATTAGTGAACTCGTGCATTGGTTCATAGCATACCCAAACTGCAAACTTTGTTGAATGCTGCTTAGTTACCATAAAAAGCAAAAAATAAGCTGAATCATCTTCAATCATCATTGTCTGGGGCAATTTTACATCCACAAATGCCGAAGCATATCGTGGTGAATCAAAATCCGGACGGTACCAATATCCGGACACTCTGATAATATTCAATTATTTTGGCCTAATTTGAAAGTTAATATGATTGAATTTTATTCATACTTTAAATATTTAATATTCCCTACTACCATTTCAATCTAGTTAACATTGCCAAATAATTACTAGAAATAAAAATAAGTTTGATGTTTCTGTCGAACGTCATTTCATCGCGGTCCGTTTTGATTCAAGTTTGACTAACTGTGAACGCACAAACTAGGACATGAACAACGTTCAGTGAATAAAAAGTGTGTGAAGCATATTTTTGTGGATTGTTTGAACAGAATTAAGTCCAGAGTGATACTTTTAATGTTCGATAACATTACTGATGTGAAAATAATACAAATGTGTATTCAAGCGGTGTAAAAAGAGATTGTCCGGAATTATGAGCCACCTAGTCAACATTTTGGTTGGTATATTTTTTGTTATACATCATTATATATGAATCAAATTACTCGTATAAAATGTATGAAAACGCTATATACACACCAAAGTGGAGGCCATATATGCACTTCCCACGACTTTTTCAGACTTTCCATGGTTGGCAATACGATGCCACAAAATTCCGATAAAAATAAAAAAAAAGTTTCCAATGATACTCGAACACCGGACCGTTGGATCCCTAACCCGGTACCATACCACTACACCACAGACCGCTTTATGAATAAGGTGTGATTATTTGCCAACATGAAAGGAAGTTTGCTATACAGCACACACGCTTTGTTGTTTTTTGAAGCCCACCGCCAGAAGATACCAATCTCGGTTGGCAAATTTTGCTAAGTTATTGCGATTTCATTTGATGCTAGTCTGCATTGATATATGATCTGTCAGTTTATACAACTTGATGCGATTCTAGATTATACTATTAGCGGCATGGTTTATGGTCAACAAAGTTTGTCGACAATGAATCGTAGTGGATAATTATATACAATTTGTGTTAACATTTATTCGTTTTGATTTGAAATATTGTGTGATTCTGATTTTTGACGTATGAATATGAGATTTTTGGCGCACATTCTTATACGATACGTGGTTCACTGGGCAGTGATTTCAAATCCGGACATCATATGAAAAACCTACTTTGAACAAGTGTAAATGTTTTTTTTTAGATAAAATAAGAGAAGTGTTGAACGATAATCATAAAAAACCTTGCGAGTTGTCAGAAGATGGATCAGTGTAAAATTAATTGTGTTTATATTTCGCTATTAGAATCAAGCCGCTCGTAAATGAGCTCCAACTACACGCGCTTCAGATCAGGTAGTTGAAACACTAATAATAGTTACGTTTTGATCTTTGTGGCATTATGGGAAGATTACATACATCGAATTGGTACAAAAACGATATTTCAACGGGTTTTTGTGTTTTTTTTCGTAAAGATATATACCGTGCTGCATCAATACCCGGACACTTAAGCCGACACAAACGTTTAAAATACGTTTTGAATAGGTTTCAATCAAAATTATTAAAAGTCTTTTTACATAATAAACACTTTTATGTTAAAACTAAGTGAAAATGATGAGATTTTCGATAAAATTGAAGATTTAACCATAGAAATAATTAAAACAATGAAGCTTATTTTGTCCTAAGATCCGGACACCTGCATTAAATCATGTCTATAAATCTGGACACTAACGAATCAAAATCCGGACAGCTTGCAAAACATGTAATTATTGAAAGAAAAAATGCAATTTTTTAATTCAACTCGATTTATTGTGCTCCGAGGAACATGTGCGTATTCTGTGATGGATAAAACATTTGAATTTCAAACAGTATTTGTAGTTTTATTACCTGAGCTGAGATGACTGTGGCTTGAGCTTCAACAATCACTGACTAGTTCTATGTTTTTCGTATAAATCTACGCACAATATTTTTTTCATTACTCATTCCACATTCATTGATAATTTTTAATGTTTTCTATCAGTTTCACTTGTATATTATGCTCTCAAGCTCAGTAAATTAACGATTTAATTGCACTGTCCGGGTATAAAAATACTTGGCTCCATTCCCGGACAGCCTCTTCTCCTTGATCTTTTAGCTATTTTCAACGTAGATTCACTCCATATGTCTGCATCATGATGTAACTAAACACTTAAGCCATCACTTCATGGATAATTCTGTTTAATTCACTACGCGAATTGTGTATTTTTCAAATGTTTTTGTTAACTAAACGTTATGTGTGCGTTCAACGACGCCATCACCAAATCACTTGCCTCGCGAATAAATGACGGTTGACAAGAGCAACTTTTTCGTTTTTGTTGTTTTCAATTGTTTGGCAATGATAACTAGATTACAAATGAATGTAAAATGATCAGCTATGTTCATAGCAAAAATTGTGAGTTGAAATACAGTGGGATTCTGTTTTTGGCATGCTCCGTTTTTGGCATGCTCCATTTTTAGCACCCCCCGATTTTGGCAACAAAATGGATCCGTTTTTGGCAACATTTTTGAATACCATTAAAGTTTGTATTTTTTTGTTAAAATATTATCGTGTTTGTTGCTTTATTTATCTGAATGGCTGGTAAACTACGCACCGATTACATTCCAGAGCTCTATTTTCGTCGATATTCCCCCAAACTCATTAACTACTAAGGGCTCCCGTACGCGCTTATTTACTTCAGAATGGTCATTGGTCATTCATTCGCAGCGTTTCATGAGGCCATTTATCTCCACCAGAATCTCAACTAGAGATCAATAACTTAGGCATGCATACTGAGTAACCAGCCCACTCGAGTCTGCCAGTAGTAGATGAGTTCTATACAAGATTTTTAATCAAGGATACGGGTCTGAACATAATCAAAATGTTCCTTGCGAGCTGGGACTATGAGTTTCCTAACTGTATCCTGGAGAATCCTTAGGAGATTTTTAGTTCATAAGGGACTTCTCAGACATTTTAACGGATACATGAGAACGTCAGCAGATTTCTAGCGGACACTGAGGGTTTCTGCGGGATCATGGGAATGTATAATTGGTTATCGGGGATTAAGTCCGAAATTTGGTGATTCCTAATAAGCTTTTAAATTTTCTAGGGCATCCTGGTGGGTAATGTGGATTTGTAGTGGTATTTTGAGTATTTCTGTCGAAATCTCGTAGATTTTGAAAAGGTTCCCAGAGAAATTTGAAGAGTGCTAGTCGTAGCCTAAGAATAATGAACTTTGAAAAATTTTCATTTGGAGGCTTGAGAATTTTCGGCAATATCCCAGCAATATTCCTAGCAAAATGCTTCAGAGCCCTAGCGTTTTCTTGAAGATTAGTTACGAGCACCTGAAGATTCCTATCAGGTTCTTGAGGTTTCATAACAAGATTCTGTAAATTTCCGTTGGTTTTATAAGATAGGTGTAAAACAT
Source organism: Aedes aegypti (assembly GCF_002204515.2). Taxonomy (NCBI): domain Eukaryota; kingdom Metazoa; phylum Arthropoda; class Insecta; order Diptera; family Culicidae; genus Aedes; species Aedes aegypti. The sequence continues at coordinate 113,761,098 of NC_035108.1, read as the reverse complement.
ATATCAAGCAGAATTAAAACTCATTTCAAGTAAAAATGATAAAAGCTTGTATGTGTATTCTACAAAATTATGTGTCGCATTTATGGATCATGAGATAAAGTTGTTTATGTTTGTCCTTTTTATTACAGTCAATCATGCATTATGAAATGCTTTACTTCATACATTAAAGGAAGGTATTCTAAACTTACCGAATATTGTAAAATTTTACGAAAGAGCCTAAATGTAAAACTGATTTTCAATGTTCAATAAATAATAAAAAAAAAACTTATGCCGATTTGCAATACCCAGCTTGTATATAGGTCACTTTTGAGATTATTTATTTTACATGGCCCTCTCATACAAATAGTGTACATAAAGCTTCTAAAAATCCTTAGAGACATTGAGGCGTAAATATTGGTATATAGAACGTTTGCCACAATTAACATCACGGCGCTATAGATTCATAGCATAGTACCTACTATACTACGGAAAATTTCTGCCGTGAGCCGTTCCGAAGTCTCGATGCCATATGGTTCCATAAGGATGATGTAACAACATTCTACAAACCAATAGTTGAAAAATAAAATTTAAAATAAGGGTTCCGATTTTGGCACGGTTCCGTTTTTGGCAACTGAAAATTTCGACTTTGTTGCCAAAAACGGAATCCCACTGTATTAATATTAATATTAGATTTTGCCTCTAATTAATAAATATAATCAGAGTGTCCGGATATTGGTACCGTCCGGATTTTGATGCATCACGGTACATATTTCATATTATATTAAAGGTGTCCGGATTTCGATCCAAGAGTGTCCGGATTTCAAAACATCTTTGTATTAGGTGTCCGGATTTAGAAACAAGATAGACTCCAATATTTCATTGAATTCCATGTTAAAATCATCAAAAACCGAGAAAACTCCATCGCTTCCATGAAGATCTGAAGTATAAGAATGTGTCGAATAATAACACTTTAAGAAAATTCTTAATAAACATATTAGAATCGCAGTTTGAACATTCATGTCATCTTAAGCTTCCGGGTATTGATGCAGCACGGTAACAGTGTGCCCTTGTTTGTGTATTTATGATGACAAAACAGCATTTATCGATGGCAATCTATGAATTATGGTTCCGCCATTCTAATTTCACTCCGGTTGCCACAATTTCATTTTTTCAAATCATATTATATTCATGAACTCGCTTATTATATGCTATGGTGTGATGATTAAACTTACTGAATATAAATTAAAGTACGATTACTGCACAATCAAACCAAAAAACGTCGAATTCTTCACCTGGCCATTTATTTTAGCAATTGCTGAATAACTAGAAATATGCCACTTTCAGAGGAGGCACAGGCAAATTTACTTCTTTCTCAACACATTTTACAGTAAATCTCACTCGGCACTAAAGATTTGAGCACTATAACCAAATAAATCACTTCAAATAAAAATCACTACGAAATAAATTATCAAAGACGTGTTTTCAATCTTATTTTGTTTTGTTTACGTTGGAATAAATCCGGAAAAATCGTCGTTTAGATAAAATCATTTTCAAGATGATGCGACATTATCTAGAACAGGTGACCTCAAAAAACCTACCATAAATGCTATTTTGCTTTATTTGTGTGGCATAAATATACACTTCATAGCCTCTTTTGGAATGGGCCAACTAGTCACGTTCTAGCCTACAAGAGGTTTCCTTGACCGTGGTTTTATGTGCGATTATTTATAGCACCCTGGAAGTAATTCGTAAAACTATAATTGTTACTTGGGAACAGTACTGTTTTTGTAGCACTGGGAAGCACTGTTCTATTGCTTTATGTAGTTTTTTGAAAACTTCCAAGAGCAGAGAGAATTTGTGTATGCACAACACGAAGAAACGATGCACACTGCGCGCTTACTTCTTATTTTGGCGTTCTCATGGGAAACAACTCGTAACTTCCGAGAATTTTTCGACTATTCCTGATTGTAAGCAAGATATAACCCAAAAACAAAACCTCAGCATGCAAATTTTCACCATTCTAAACCAACCATCAAGTCGAGCACTCTCTGAACACTCGTCGAAAAAGGGGAAATCCGACGGAGCGCAACAACTCGTTGTCGTCATCGCCATCGGTTGGTCGCCTGTTGGTTGCTGCGAATTCTACCACGGCGCGAACTCCCGTGCACTGGCTGACTGACTAACTACGGCCGCTGTTGCCCGCTGAGCTGATCCCTGCCATATAATATTCAGGCGACGGAAATTATTTATGGCTCCGATTCTCTGATTTGGACTCGGAATTCATTTTCCCTCCGTCTGCTTCTGCAGAATGGTGTGTTGTTAAATCGAATCCCCTTGAGCGATCGGTGCTGCTTTTTTCCTGTTTCTATGTACGCTCCTACACACCACCGACGGACTCACTCACTCATTCACACGTGCTCGACAGACAGCCCTCGGCAATCTTTCCGGTACTACCGGATCGAGCAAGGACGACGGAACACTTTTTTGCATGTATAGCGGAGCACAGCGCAAACGATTCCGGGATACGACCCCACAGCTAACCGAAGCCCCCATTCGACACCATTCTCCCCTATCAGTTCGACAGGTTGCTATCGCCCAACCCCTTCGAAGCACAATCCAAACACCCGTCCGCGTGTCACGCCCCTTCTCCCTAGCCCCCATTCCAAGGTTGTCACTTCGAGTGACTGTCAAACGATGACGGTTCTGATGGCAGAGCGGCCGTGACACGACGGACTCCACGAACTCCCGGCAATCAGTCATGCCGACCCTGCCAACGACGACGACGACGACAAGGACCGAGCGCGCGATTGTTCTCAATTTACTACAAAGCCGTGGATTACCACCTGGTAATGTGCGAATGCGAGGGTCGAGGTGTGGAATTGCTTGCTTAATTTTAATTTAATTTCCACATGGCAACCACCAACCACCACTCGCCATCTACGGGGAAAGAGGTTGGTGACGTCCAGTTCATCGGATGCCCATCCCACAGCTTCAAAGTGTTCTGGCCGATTAGAAACCCACCTCGACGGGTGGTGGGTTGAGAACCGATTCCGCTCGTCAAGACCGACCAAACGAACAGGTAACAATGGTGATGACGACGACGAAGGCAACGGATTGCTTCCCTTATCGCACTCTTCTATGGTGATTATTGTGTGTACTTTAGCTGCGTGTTTTGTCTCACTTTGTAATTACGATGGATCACGTCCAACCCTAAGGTGAGGTGGCGCGATGTGAGAGCTGTCGGACACGAGTGGCGAGGTTTGAGAAAACACCCGGCTGACAATGTCATCGTTGACACGATCAAAAGAGTTCGTTAGCTTTGTATACTGTCTACTGTCGCGGCTGACCGTCCATCGGCTGAATGCGATTGCCCGATGTGGTCACACTGACATTCTTTTTTTCCGACGTCCGACGAGATAACTTATCCTATAAATAATTCCACAAATGGGTAATTCTGCTTTGGGTTCATTCAAATACTACATAACGTAACTTTTTGAACAATTTTCGTCGCATAAGCTACTTACACGAAGATGATAACTAGACCAAGTTTATAATTGACTCTAAAGCCAGAGTATAGAAAGAACTACTAAATTTCGTAGAAAACACTGATAGTTTCACATATAGTACTGGTTATGTTGAAAAATAATAAATTGAATAAAAATAAATCCTCCAGCTGTGTAACGAAATACGTGTAAGTAAATGAAAACCGAATTTAGTATTATAAGGTACCGTGAGGGCAAGTTTGTAATAGAATTTGTATAGTTGAGATTCTGCAAATTCAAAAGATTTTAAATTGAAATAAATGCGGGTATGTAAATTTTTTAGCTTGACCCCCACCAAATATATGCGGTATGCTGAAATTGATTTTTACTTATAATTGAAAGAAAAAAATAGAAAAAGTTTTTGAAAAATGTATCCTTCCTTTTCATTTGTCAGTAAAGGCTGTTCATTTTAAAAAGTGTCCACTTTGTTTATGCTTTATCTTTTTTATTTATTGATAAAATCGTGATCGGTTTTCTGTTCATCGTTCAACTATTATTCTACAATGTTATAAAAATATAAGATTTTGCAAAATGCTTTTCATTGAAAAACTAAATAATTTTTCCAAAAATTACTAAGAAAAGCTGTTTGTCAAAGTTAAACATTATTTTTCGTATAACAAAAATCCTTATTTTCATGAACAAATTGTATGTTAGTATCCTTTACTATTCTACTAAAGGTAGAGCTTTAAAAAAATCAATAGGGGTATTCACTTAACAGCGTAAACCACTGCGTAAGTCCTACTGAATTGGTTATCCTAAATATTTCAAGACATTGCGTAAACTGTATCAAGACATGTACCTAGATCTTGGTCGAGGACATTTATGTTGGGTTTCGTAAAATTTGTTCAGAGAAAATCTCCGGGCATAGCTTGGTCATTTTGCTGCATATCAATTGAGTGACGAACATAACAAACTAAATGCAGTGTAAGATAGTTCTCGAGTCGGGACTAAAATTTCCTAGTCGACTCATGTGAGTCTCCAAAAACTGCTTTCAAGGAAATATGGACCACTGGGCTATCTTCCACCACATATTAGGCAATTGATAGTCGCTGATAATCCGGAACCAGCTGCATTGGTCGTTGTGTAAGCAATCATTGATGGAATTAACTATCATCCAGCTTCGATGTTTTCGATGAAGAAGTTGTCACGCAAACCTCTATCATTAACACGTCTCAGATTAACACCAACACTTATGACATTACAAAATGGCAAAATTCAATCTGGATAAACCCCGAAAAATGTTCACTTCCGAGCTGAAATAATAGAAAAATCATGTTTTGAAATGAAGTTTTGACGTTAACAGTGCCTAGATCCATAAAAAACTAGATTATAAATATTTCATTTGACATTCCATCGAATCAAACAAGGAATATTTCATTTGAAATTTTTCATTGCTGAAGTTACGCAGAATTGTACTTTACGCGACTTTAAGAGAACACCCCTAATAATATTCCACCATTCCCTGACACTAGGTCACTCTAGTGATTTATCCATTTATGGCCATATTTACTGATACACCATCCTTTCACTCCCAGCACAAAGAAAAGTATAGAGCTTGTTCAAAACTAGTTTAGATTACAAAAGAAAATATACATATTTGTATGAAAGAGAGCTAAATCGGGAATTTTAACAACATTCTTAAGCATCAATTTTACCTTCCATGGTCGTTTTACTAAAAATTCTCATACTTTTAAAATCTTGTATGTATATTTATCGATCTACACCAAATTGTAAACGTTTTTCTAAAAATATTTAAATCGGTAATTTCAAACAACTACTACTTACTTATTTGGCTTTACATCAATTATCTTGATAAAGCCTCGCCAACAATATTTCGCCAATTCCCTCGGTTCATGGCCGCTTCTCTCCATCCTCGACTGTGACCCACGCTCTCCAGGTCCTGGTGTACCTGGTCAATCCACCTAGCTCGCTGCGCCCCACGCCTTCTTGTTCCGACCGGATTCGTGGCGAACACCATCTTTACAGGGTTGTTGTCCGGCATTCTTGCAACATGCCCTGCCCAGCGTATCCTTCCAGCTTTAGCTACCTTCACGATACTGGGTTCGCCGTAGAGTTGAGCGAGCTCGTGGTTCATCCTTCGCCGCCACACGCCGTTCTCCTGCACGCCGCCGAAGATCGTCCTTAGCACTCGGCGTTCGAAAACCCCAAGAGCTTGCAAGTCCTCCTCGAGCATAGTCCACGCCTCATGCCCATAGAGGACTACCGGTCTTATGAGCGTTTTGTACATCGTGCATTTGGTGCGGGGGTGAATCTTTCTTGACCGCAGTTTCTTCTGGAGCCCATAGTAGGCACGACTTCCGCTGATGATGCGTTTTCGTATTTCCCGACTAACATTGTTGTCAGCGTCAACAAGGATCCGAGGTAGACGAACTCGTCCACCACCTCGAAGGTATCCCCGTCTATCGTAACACTGCTTCCTAGGCGGGCCCTGTCGCGCTCAGTTCCGCCAACCAGCATGTACTTTGTTTCCGACGCATTCACCATTAGCCCGACTCTTGTTGCTTCGCGTTTCAGGCGGCGTGAACAAAATCTGCCACCGTTTCAAATTTTCTCCCAATAATATCCATGTCGTCCGCGAAGCAAACAATTGTCCGGACCTCGTGAAAATCGTGCCTCGACTGTTGACTGTAAGTCCGGCTCTCCGCATGACACCTTCAGCGCATATTGAACAACAGGCACGAAAGTCCGTCGCCCTGTCGTAGTCCCCGCCGAGACTCGAACGAACTGGAGTGTTCGCCAGAGATCTTCACGCAGTTTTGCACACCGTCCATCGTTGCTCTGATCAATTTGTGAGCTTCCCGGGGAAGCTGTTCTCGTCCATGATTTTCCATAGCTCTATGCGGTCGATACTATCGTATGCCGCCTTGGAAATCGATGAACAAATGGTTGCAACATATTATTAAAATAATACAAGGAAAATAAAACCGATTTCGTTTACAGCAGTTTGCCAGTTTTTATTATTATCATTGTGCTTTGAAAAGTCTTCTGGAAATAAAGCGTTTGTTTTTTATGTTGTAATTATAAGTGATGTGGGGACTAAATAAGCAACTCTTTGAAGGCATTTGTTATTTTTCATAATAAAACTATATTTACTCCGGGAATTTCCGTGATTATAGACGATGATCTTAAACTCTTGATCCGTCTTAAAAACGTGAGGAGAAGGCAATTTCAACGCACTCGGATCCTGCTATGAAAATTATATGGCAGGATTTGCAGAAAGAATCAAGAAACGTTTTGCAATTAAGAAACAAAAATTTTGAAAATAAAATTTCTCAATTGGACCCTGGCTCTAAGCCCTTTTGGAAATTATCAAAATCTTGAAAAAACCTCAGAAGCCATACCGGCATTGAAAGAGGAAAACAAATTATTACTAACTAATTGCGAAAAAGCTCAAAAACTTGTATGCAGTTTGAAAGGCGCACAATTTTAATTTAGGACTTACTAGTCCAATTGAAAATCAAGTTACTCAGGAGTTCGAAAATATTCTCAATCAGAGAACGTTTTCGAAAATGCCTGGGAGACTGATTTGGAAGAAGTGAGAACTATTATTAAAAAATTCAAAAAATATGAAAGCTCCTGGCGATGATGGAATTTTCTACATCCTCATCAAGAACTTCAGAAAGTAGCTTATCATTTTTAGTTGATATATTTAACAAATGTTCAATTAGCATATTTTCCTGACAAATGGAAAAAATGCTAAGGTTGTTCCTATTTTAAACCCAGACAAAATCCTGCAGAAGCTTCTAGCTACCGTCCAATCAGTTTGCTTTCCTCCATCAGTAAACTTTTTGAAAAGGTTATTTCGAACAGAATGATGGGCCCACATCAACGAAAATTCAATTTTTGCCAATGAACGGTTTCGGATTCCGCCGTGGACATTCGACCACTCCATCTTACGTGTAACAAATTTGATCGTTCCAACAAATCTAAAGGCTATTCTACTGGGTGTCTTGCTCTTCTAGAATTAGAAAAAGCATTCGACAGTATTGGCATGGAAGTTTGATCGTAAATTAAAAAACTTTAATTTTTCCAACATACATTGTTAGAATAATTCAAAAGTTATCTGCCAAATCGTACACTTCAGGTTAATTATCAGAACTCCAGATCTGAAAGACTTCCTGTAGAGCTGGTGTTTCCTCAAGGCAGCATTTTGGGACCAATTTATACAATATTTTCACATCTGACTTACCTGAGTTACCTCAGGGATGTCAAAAATCCTTGTTTTGCGGATGACACAGGCCTCTCCGCCAAAGGACGAAGCCTGCGTGTCATCTGTAGTCGATTGCAAAAAAGTTTGGATTATTTTTCTTTCATACTTGCAAAAATGGAAGATTTCTCCTAATGCTTCCAAAACTCAACTAATAATATTCCCACATAAACCAAAAGCTCTTTATTTGAAACCTTCAAGTAGACATGTTGTCACGATGAGAGGGGTTCCAATAAATTGGTCAGATGAAGTTAAGTATCTAGGACTCATGCTAGATAAGAATTTAACTTTCAAAAATCACATTGAGGGCATTCAAGCCAAATGTAACAAATATGTAAAATGTCTCTATCCCCTTATTAATAGAAAATCAAAACTTTGTCTTAAGAACAAGCTTTTGATATTCAAAACAATTTTCAGGCCAGCCATGTTGTATGCTGTACCAATATGGACTAGCTGTTGTAATACCAGGAAGAAAGCTCTGCAGAGAATTCAAAATAAATTTTGAAAATGATTCTGAGGCTTCCTCCCTGGTATAGTACCAATGAGTTACATAGATATCCAATGTTGAAACATTGGAACAAATGTCAAATAAAATAATCAATAATTTCAGGCAAAAATCGTTACAATCTTCTATTGCCACGATTAATGCGTTATATGTTTAGGTTAAGTTAGGTTAAGTATATTAAAAACTTTTTTTTTCTCTTATAAGCAGGTGAAATCAACTCACCTGTAAAAAATCTTAACTGCGACGGCAAATGAAATGTAATATGTTGTTAACAAAATGTTAATAAATCTTAATTTGTTTTACCAAATTAGGATGAATAGTGTTGTCTAATAACACAGAACACCTAGATATAAGAAAAATGAATGTAATGTTTGGAATGATACTAATAAAGAAATTAAAAAAAAAAAATTCGTCGGTAAAATGTTCATCACATATTATCCCTTCTTTTATATGTCAGCTATTCTTTCGAAATATCTTGATGGCAACTATATTCTTCTCATTCTTTCTGAGACAGTGCCTGTTTATCAGCTCAGTGGGCACCTTCGCAATTCAAGGGTTCATTCACAAATTTCATTTCGCCAACAATTGCCATTTTTAACACCTACTCACCCCCTCGTACTTTTTTGTATGGAAATTTTACGTATTGTAAATGGGCTGTAACATTTTTAGGACAACCACCCACAAACTTTGTTGCTTCCTTCAGCGTTACGAAATTTGTGAATGGGCTTTAATAAAATAAGCCTTTATTGACTGAAAGGAATTCGAATCCATAACCATGAATATGGTGTTGCTTAACAGATGCGTAATCACCTGTATTGGACCTAATATTTCCATATAGAACAGTTTTTTTATAAAGAATATATCATGAAGGCAAAAAAGGGCCCAATAGCCGTAGCGGTAAACGCGCAGCTATTCAGCAAGACCAAGCTGAGGGTCTGGGTTCGAATCCCATCCGTCGATGATCTTTTCGGGTTGGAAATTTTCTCGACTTCCCAGGGCATAGAGTATCTTCGTACCCGCCACACGATATACACATGCAAAAATGGTCAATTGACATAGTAAGCTCTCAGTATAAGCTGCAGTGGAAGTGTCATAAGAACACTAGCTGAGAAGCAGGCTCTGCCCAGTGGGACGTAACGCCAGAAAGAAGAAGATCATGAAGGCATTCACTAAAGTGATTCCTGCTATAATTCTAATCGGAAATTTTCCCTTTCTTTTCTTCTTTTGTATTAAAACAGACAGGTCTCTTATGGATTACTTCCCACTTTCTGCCATCATCATTTCTTCATTATCTTGAATCAAAAAAAATTTTTTTTTTGTTATCTCAAAGAAATTAAATTAATGATCCCACAATATCAACAAAAGTTCTTACTGTAGCGTCAATCAGAGGCGCCGATTTTTCTAACATGTACAAGTGTACAAGTGCGATAGCGGAACGCGTCGTTTATTAGGTTGGTTTTTAGGCGGGTTCCATAGAACAACAACTTGCAGCGACTATCTCAGGGTGAACTTCCATTACCATCGTTTAGCGAAACAAATCTTTAAGAGTAAAGGAGTAAAGGAAGTGGCTACCGACGTCCAATAAGAGAATTTACTACATCCTAATGTTTACATATTATAGCTATTCTTCTCATAATAGAATCTACTTCACATTTTGGAATTGCAATGTTCTGGCTTCAACAATGGAATTTGTTAAAGTTTCAAGAGCATTGTCAATATCAAGTTTTAGTTTCTAAAGAAATGTTAACATCAAGATTGGAGTCAACATACGTTTTATATATATTCCAGTCGGCTCGTAAATAATTGAAAGTGGAGCTGATAGGATTGAGAATCGCTTCATGGGATATTTGAAATGTAACAGGGACATGATCAGAATCAAAATCAGCATGAGTAATCAGTTGGCTACAAAGATGACTAGAGTCGGTTAAGACCAAATCAATCGTAGATGGATTTCTAGAAGAGGAAAAACATGTGGGGCTATCAGGGTATTGAATTGAGAAATATCCTGAAGAGCACTCATCAAATAAAATTCTGCCGTTGGAATTACTTTGAGAATTATTCCATGACCGATGTTTGGCATTAAAGTCACCAATGACAAAAAATTTTGACTTATTGCGAGTTAATTTACGCAAGTCAGTTTGGAAGCCAATTAACTTGCTGTCCAGAGCATTGAAAAGGCAAATAGGCAGCTATGAAAGTATATTTACCAAACTGTGTTTCAACAGAAACACCTAAAGTTTCAAAAACTTTAGTTTCAAATGATGAAAACAGTTGATGTTTTATACGCCTATGAATGATGATTGCAACTCCCCCACATGCCCCATCAAGTCGATCATTACGATAAACAAAAAAGTTAGGATCTCTTTTGAGTTTAGATCCAGGTTTTAAATACGTTTCGGTAATAACTGCTATATGCACGTTATTAACCGTAAGAAAATTGAACAGCTCGTCCTCTTTACCATTCAGAGAACGAGCATTCCAATTTAAAATATTTAAATTATTATTTGGATCCATTAGAAAAACGTAATCCAATAACAGTTTGATTTGTAAATTTTACACCTACTTGGACTGCTTCAGTCATAGTGGTGGCTTTGAACATTGCATCAATCATTAGATTCAATTGTTCAGTTAGAAAATTAAAATCAGAGGCAGACATGTCATGTGATTTCCCATTGGAATTTCCGGTAGACGAAGAAGCGGAGTTACCTGTGGCGGTAGGGTTTTTTCCATTTTATTTGAAACAAGTAGAATGGGTACCCATGGATCGAACAGGGGAGGAGTTAGAATTTCCTGCTACGATATCGGCAAAGGATTTACCGTGGGTAGATACATTCGAAGTAGAAAGATTCGAACGGCTACCCGACGGATTAAAATTAGTTTGTGAATGAGCATGATTATGATCTTCCTGATGGGTATGATTCATGATCAAGCGATCGTTAACTGAAAAATAAGCATTGTTCGATACTCTACCAGGCAAATTCCGGAAACGACCGTTATCGTAACGGATATTATCTTTCATCTGCCTGGCACGAGCCTCAATGACCTTTTTGCGTGAAGGCAATTCCAAAAATTGGACTTATGGTTAGCCCCGCAATTACAACATATGAATTTGGTGGTATCTTCCTTCACTGGACAGACGTCTTTGGCGTGAGAAGAACCTCCGCAAATCATGCATTTAGCATCCATGCGACAATTTTTTGTACCATGGCCCCACTTTTGGCACCGACGGCACTGAGTGGGGTTCTGGTAATTTCCTCCAGGTTTCTGGAAATGTTCCCATGTCACACGGACATCAAACAAAAGTTTTGCTTTTTCTAAAGCTTCAATATTATTTAGTTCTTTTTTGTTAAAGTGAACTAAATAAAATTCTTGAGAAAGCCCTTTCCGAACAATGCCAGATTGGGTTCTCTTTTTCATAATGATTACTTGGACTGGAGAAAATCCAAGTATATCATTTATTCCATTTTTGATCTCTTCAGGTGATTTATAGTCACTTGAGAGACCTTTCAAGACAACTTTGAACAAACGTTCAGTTTTGTCGTCATAAGTAAAAAATTTGTGCTTCTTCTCTTCAAGATGTTTGAGAAGAAGCTCACGATCTTTAAGAGTTTCCGGCAAAACGCGACAGTCTCCTTTCTTTGCGATTTGGAAGGAAACCTTGATTCCCCTAATGGAGTTCAAGATCTCCTACCTAAATCCCCCAAATTCGGAACAACTGACCACGATAGGCGGCACTCTTTGCTTCCTCACTTGAATCAAAGAGCCTGGGCTAGAGGCTGCTTCGATTTGGTGTTCGGAAAATTTGTCTAGAGCATCGAACTGATTGCTCATTTCGATACAATCATTCATTTCACCCTTGGAAGAAAGTTCGCATTCCGGGGAAACGTCCTTTCTTCCATTCTTGCCACGTGTAGCGACAGTTTTAAAACCCACTTTTTTGGAAGTAGTGTAGTGAATTCAGAGATTCACCCTTCCTTTTGTTAGTTGTTGATACCATGTTTAATTAATAAACGAAAGAAGACGTGACCTTCGAAAGGTTTTTTTTTCCCAAGACGGTGTCCAAGAAGGATTACCACCGCTAGCTTTCGCCAACGGGTCCAACGAAAAATCGAAGGCACGGGTCCAAACAAGGATCGTAAAGGGATCAATAGTAGAAAAAATAGTACTGAAAAGTACTGTTTTAGTAGCACTGAAAAGTACCGTTTTTAATTTTAGCACTGAAAAGTACTGTTTTTGTAGCACTGAAAAGTACTGTTTTATTGCTTTAGGTAGTTTTTAAGAAAACTTCCAAGAGCAGAGAGAATTCGTGTACGCACAGCACGAAGGTACGATGCGCACTGAACCGGAACCAGTAATCTGCCAAATCCCACTTCCTCTTCCACATTGCTTGGATGGAACGGATGCGACGAAGACAAGGAGCATATGATCGACTAGTTTGAATACGCTACTATTTAAGGGTTGAAGATCCCTTGTGCGGAATCAATACTCTGTCGGATCTGCGAATGCGTCATCGATAGATAAAATCGATCATCGCCAATCGATAAATCGATAAAAGATGTAATAAGGTCGGAAATATTATTCTTTCAACTCTTTTCCACAAATTTGATGGCCCTGACAAGGGCCGATGGCTTTCTTAGCCTCAATGCGGTCACAGATAAATAGCACTGCAAGATTGATCAGTTGATTGCCATGGTCCGTGTATGGCGCACAAAGCAACGGGTAGTGGATCACCGGGCACAAGGCGAAATCTGGAAACGATGCTTGAATCTTGAGCAATTTCATAAGTCCGACGCTTGATTCGCTGCTCTTTTCTCTTCGGATCAGCTTCTGGAATTTAACTCCTAACGGGCATGCTTCTTGACCACCGATCACCAGACGCTGGATCGCTAGCTTGAAGGACGTCGCTGCGCAGGAACGGAGGAGCTCTTGCCAGCTCGGAAGTCGAAACGGAATGAAACCGAATCCAACGAAGGAAGCATGCTATATACCCTTAGATTAGCAGATTATGCTCCTCCCCTTCGTGCTCTTCTCTTTCTAATCGACTAATCTGGGAAATGCATATGTGCCAATAATGAGTTGGACTTAGAATTACTTGATAATTGCGAAAAATGATAATGCGTGAGAAATTGGTCGACAATGAATGAAAGGGTTGACAATTACTAAATATTCAATAGTTCGCTATTGATAATCAATAGTTTTCTTTAATATGAAGGTAAATTTCTGATCCATGGTGCCAAAATTATGAAAATTGTTCAATGGGAATTTCTTTTCAGAAGCATTCTAAAAATGTCGCAATTTTGTTACATGTGATCATTTTCTTAATCGATGTGTTCTCATAATATATGGCAAATCAAAGACACTGTCGGAAATTCCACTCTAGTTTACAATCGTTGTGAAATGTTGACCACTCACCCCGACGGCACTGCAGCAGCGTCCACGAATAGTCTCAAATTGACGTGCCATCAATTATTCATGACAAATTAAATTTTGTACGAAACTTAGAGATTGATTAAGGAATATAAGATGTAATAAGGTCGGAAATATTATTCCTTCAACTCTTTTTCACAAATTTGTTGGCCCTGACAAGGGCCGATGGCTTTCTTAGCCTCGATACGGTTACAGATAATTAGCACTACGGGATGTTATCAGTTGATTGCCATGGTCAAACGGGGAATTTGCTTATACGACGAACCAGCTGAATGGTTCGTGACGTGGATGGCGCACAACAGCAACGGGTATTGGATCCCGGGCACAAGTCGAAATCTGGAAACGATGCTCACTCTTGAAATCTTGAGCGATTTCACTAGTCCGACGCTCGATTAGCAGCAGCTCCTCGGATCAGCAACTCTGGGGGCTTCTGGTAATTGGCTCCTAACGGGCTTGCTTCTTGACCACCGATGCTGAATTTATTTATCACGAGTCGAAATCTGGGAGCGCGAATAAATTTGCGGCGGCGATGACGATGGCTTGGTCGCTTCTCCGAGCGGCAGTAGTCCCCCGCTCGGAGAAGCGCCCAAGCCATCGTTATCGCCGCCGCAAATCAATCTTGCGTCTTCCTCTTCCGACGACACAAATTTGACTTTTATAGTGGGAAGCGATACCGTCGAAAAATGCTCGAACGTGATTGGTTGGATAAGAAAGGGGTCAACATTAATCAAATTTTCAATAGTTTAACAACAAAATTCACTTATCGGATATATTACTAACGATGCGTAGATACATTTCTGATCGAATGATACTAAAATCGTAATAATTGATTCATAAACAACTGAGTTATTAACGTTCAAAATCTCCCCTAATTTCGTTACATGTCTCATTTTCCGTACTTTTAAAGTGCACCCCAATATAGAAAACAAAGACGTAGTCCTACGTCAAATAATTAATTTTCGTTGATGTAGACCATCATCAGGGCGGCTCAAAATTAAGAAAACAATGAGAATCCAATCTCTCATATCTTCCTTACCACCCTTATCATAGAAATAGTGTTCTCTGAAATTTTCAGCGTTCTAGGTGGTAATTGATAGGTGGCCCAAGGACGATGTACAGGGGATAGGCAAAATTTTGCCCAAATTCTAATGCTTATAATTTTTTGAAAAATTAATGAAATTTGATGCATCTGGAAGCATTCGATGGAAAATTTGGTATAGTTTCAGGAATTCACTTGATCATGCATATTGGCCACCAGACACCGGAGATGTTCCGGATTTTCCGAGGTCATGTCCAAATCGCATTTTTTCTGTCGCTTGTAATTTTGTGCGGTGTGACGTTCTATAGATGTTAACATTTTTTAAGAAACTTGATCCAATTGAAGATTGAATGCAGGTGGAGGCAATAAGATTCGTTGGAAATCTTCCGAGATATGGCCATTTCCGTAAAATTTGTTCCGGAAAATATGATCAGTCACGTTTGTATTTCCAATTATGTATATATCAACCTGAACTGTATCCAAGTGGGCATCAAATTTTAAGATTATGCTTCCGGGAAAATCTTCAGAACCTTGAGTTGCCCTGATCAATCTATAATAATCTATAATCTATAATAAATTTCATTTATTTTTCAAAAAGTTATAAGCACTTGAATTTGGACAAAATTTTGCCTATCCCCTGTAGGCTTATATGGAAATTACTAAGGAGAAATTTTGAAAAATGTTCCAAGCACGTTAATACTGGAATGCAAATACAAACTTATTTTCCCATAGTGAAAACTCATTTTTCAAACCATAATAAAGAAAGTTGTTCAAGAGAGCAATCCAATCCGACGGATAGGAGAAGAGATATTCATGTGTTTGTTTGCTATTATTTATCTTCATATGGAATTATAGCCCTGCAAACGTCTAGAAAAATCCTATACAAATTAGCTCAAAATAGATTTGTTTCTTCAGCAACACGCTTCATTAAGGTTTGAAGAACGAGTTTCCACTATGGGATTATAAGTTTGTGCTAACATTACAAAACTAACGTGTTTGAAAAAATTTTCAAAATTTATCCATAGTAATTTCCATGCAAACCTACATCGTCTTTGGGCCACCTTTAAATCACCAGCTAGAAAGCTGATAATTTCACAGAACCCTATTTTTATGGTAAAGATGGTACGGAAGCTGTTCAAAATGACCTTCCAAATCAGTCTCCCAGGAATCTTGGAAAACGTTCTCTTCGCGCATACCGACATTATTTCTGACAACCTCAAGTCATAGACAAACAGACGTAACATAGACCTTCGACCACACTTTGAACGATCATTTCTAATTCGCTATGTTACAAATCTCACAACCAGAGGCGCACGCATCGTTTTGATGATGGTGTATACTGGGCGATGGATTTTAATTAAATTTTTGTTACGTTTTTAGAAATTGTAAACAATGTTGTACGCGACTCGTTGCAGAATGATGAAATCAACAGAACTCGTCGTAGATACATCACTTTTCGTCTTGGTGCATTTTTAATGTCAAAATTCAACCGATTTGTAACTTTTAAACCGATAGTTTTCACACAACATAGTTATTAAAAATTGAGGTAATTTGTAGTTCGTCACAGAAAAAAATAGAAGAATCTGTTAAGAAACGGTGGAGATGTAGCTCTCTGAAGTTTTGACCTTTTTGTATGGGGAAACGACTTTGGTGCATTTTATATGTCGGATACTGTAGTCTTGATTTCAACTGGAACACTTTTGATTTTAGACTTGATTCAGAATGTTGCGTTTTAAAATTCAATCTCATCATCTATTATGTACGACTTTTGAAGTATTTTTTTTTTTTTCAGAAGATTTATTTTACGCAATTATCACGAAATGATGGGGGTATAGTCAAGTTCAAGTAATATTACATTTATTTTGAGATTTATGCCTAACGTTTCCCGTTAATTTTGTTTCAAGGGCCCCGTCAAGAGATCTGACCCGGGCCACCCGAAGCCCAAATCCGGCACTGCCGATACCCCTCAACTTTAAGGAGATTGCAAAAAAGCTATATGTACGCAACTCGTTATGAAACTCGATTGTTCAGCACACGTCGTAATTTAGTGTATTATGTTTATGTATTTGATGCTGTAAAATTCATCATTCTGCAACTTGTTTCGTAAATTACTATGCCTGGATGCTTTCTCTGAATGGCTGACCCTTTGATAGATTCTACAAGATTAAAAAGATTGTTCATTTTATAAAGTAGACACCTTGTTTATTAGAGTGATGCAAATTTTGAAATGTTTGCTCCCCTATGCTTAAACGATTTTATTTATGGTAATTAGCATCCTCCCAAAGTTTGAAACGATTCGGAAGAAATTTGACTGTGCACACGCCATTTGAAGTTTATATGAAGATTACTATGGAAAACGCCAATCTTTTGTGTTCAGACCTCTATCTCTTCATCATAATATTTTATGGAAAAGTGAACAAATTCTTCTAATGTGAAATTCTCCCAGCTAAAACTTTGCCGAAGACCACTTTTTGATTGGACCTCAGGATAAATTGTTATTCATCATCATAAAGTTGGTTTACATGTAGCATGCTTCACCAACTGTTCGGCAGGCAACAGTGGTGCTCCTGGCGGGAAGAATAGATCAAAGTAATCCAGGCTACTATGTTCTACAGCAAAAAAGCAGTGTTGCTCTGAAAGTAAGTGAATGATCATCTCAACATGATTTAGATTTTGTTATCAAAAATAACAAATTATCCTTACGTCCCATCGAAAAGTGGTCTTCAGCAAAGTTGTAGCTGAGAAGTTTTCACATGAGATGAGTGTGTTTACTTTTCCATAGATTATTATGTCGAGCAGTTAGAGGACTGAACACAAAAGGTTTGCCTTTTCCATAGTAATTTCCATATAAACTTCAAATTGCGTGTGCACAACCAAATTTCTTCCGAATCACTTCAAATTTTGGGAGGATCATTTTCATCATAATTGACATCGTTTAAGCATAGGGGAGCAAAAACTCCAAAATTTGCATCAGTCTATTGTT
Source organism: Aedes aegypti (assembly GCF_002204515.2). Lineage (NCBI taxonomy): Eukaryota > Metazoa > Arthropoda > Insecta > Diptera > Culicidae > Aedes > Aedes aegypti. The sequence continues at coordinate 113,743,395 of NC_035108.1, read as the reverse complement.
TATAGTTCACTTGTTTTATGTTTATTTGTTTATATCTTTTTTAATTATTAACACCGCTAGCGCATGACGGCTCACCATAGTAGCATGTCCGAAAGAACTTGAAACTATTGAGAACCAGACCTACAGGTCCAAACCCTGATAAAGGTGGATGGTTGTGATGTCTATGACCGTGGTCATCATGTAAAGAACAAACGGACATTGCTGTATCGTGTCAGCACCGAGGAGGCAGCCCCTCTAGCACGATGTAGGTAGCGCAACCCTGGTTAGGTGGCCTATCGAAGACTTTTCACCAACCAAGAAAGGCAAAAGTAGAGCAAACGGGTTGATTTTACGGCAACAGACCCGGCAACGAATAAAGGACAACGATTGGAACGTGAGAACTTTGAATGAACCCACGCGTGTTGGTCCCCTGGCTCGTGAACTGCGGAAAGTCGGCGTGTACGTGGCAGCTATCCAGGAAATACGCTGGCCGAGAATCGGAGAACGTGAATTTCGAGCGGCGGACCCCATCGCCAACACTTCATTCAAGTACCACATTTACTACAGTGGTGGCGACAGTGCAGAATGTGGAGTTGGCTTCATAGTGATTGGGAAGCAGATAAAGCGAATTAATCGGTGGAAACCGGTAAGCGATCGAATCTGTGTGTTGAGAATGAAGGGCAAGTTCTTCAACTACAGCCTGATCAGCATATATGCGCCAACGAACGATAAGCCCGATGACATAAAGGATGAGTTCTATGAGAGCCTGGATAAGGCCTACGGAGAGTGCCCAAAACAAGACGTCAAGATAGTCATCGGCGACGCAAATGCGCAGATCGGGAAAGAAGTTTACTTCCGACCCGTCATTGGAACGGAAAGCCTTCATTCCGTTACCAATGATAATGGCCTGCGGCTAGTAACCTTCGCTGCTGCTAGAGGGATGACAATCAGCAGTACCTACTTCGCACGAAAGTATATCAGCAAATACACCTGGCCACACCCGAGTGGCGATGCCTGCTCCCGAATAGACCACGTGCTGGTTGATGGGCGACATTTCTCAGATGTCATGGATGTCAGGACCTTCCGAGGCCCTAATATCGACTCGGATCATTATCTCGTTGTAGCTAAAATTTGGGTGCAGTTATCCAGCGTCACGAATTCCACAACAAACAGAACGCTGCGCTTCAATATACAACGCTTGTCGACTGATGGGGTAGCTGCGCAGTACCGTCAGCAACTAGACGAGCAGTTGGGAAGAATCAACGTTGCTGGAGACGTCGACAGCCTGTGGGACCCTATCCACGAACCTGTGACAACAACGGCGCGGGAAGTGATCGGCACTGGTCAACGACGAAGACGAAACGACTGGTTCGATGAAGAGTGCCAGAGAGTGACAGACGTGAAGAATGTCGCCAGAAGCCGTATGCTTGTGGCCAGTACCCGACAGAACAGAGAGTGGTACAGGGCAGCGAGAGCCGACGAAAAGCGAATCCACCGCAGAAAGAAAAGGCAGCACGAAGAAAGTGTGGTAGCTGACGCTCAAGTAAGCATGAACCGGAATGATATGCGGAGATTCTATGCAACGGTCAATGGTGCGCGGCACAATACCGTACCAGTGCCCGCCATGTGCAATGATCGAGAAGGGAATTTGCTGACCGATAAAACGGCGGTGGCTGCCAGGTGGAAGAAGCACTTTCAGCAATTGTTGAACGGTGGAAATGGAAATGTAGCGAGGAACAGGATGAACAAAGATGACGACGATCAAGCTGTGGACCCACCGACCATAGGAGAGGTTAAAAAGGCTATCAGTGAGCTGAAGAACTGTAAGGCTGCTGGGAAGGACGAGATCCCGGTCGAGCTTCTCAAGCACGGACCAGCCGATCCACCGAGTACTTCTGAAGGTACGGGAGGACGAAGAATTGCCCGCCGGCTGGTTGTATGGCCTCATCCACCCTATCTACAAGAAAGGGCACAGACTGGAGTGTGCCATTTACAGAGGAATTACCCTGCTGAATTGGGCGTACAAAATTCTGTCGCTCATCCTGTTTAACAGACTGCGACCGCTCGAGGAGTCCTTCGTTGGCGAATACCAAGCTGGTATTCATGAGGGCCGTTCGACAACGGACCAGATGTTTAGCTTGCGAATGATCGTAGACAAATTCCGGGAGTATAACTTGCAGACTCACCATCTGTTTATTGATTTCAAGACGGCGTACGACTCAATGAAAAGAAATGAGCTGTGGCAGCTAATGTCTGAAAATGGTTTTCCGACGAAACTAATTAGGCTGATACGTGCTACGCTGGATGGTTCGAAATCAAGTGTTCGGATTCCAGACGACGTGTCAACCTCGTTCGTGACGTTAGACGGATTGAAGCAGGGAGACGCACTTTCGAATTTACTGTTCCACATTGCACTGGAAGGTGCTATTAGGAGATCTGGCGTGCAGAGAAATGGCACTATCATCACAAGGTCGCACATGCTCCTTGGCTTTGCGGACGATATAGACCTAATTGGAATTGATCGCAGGTCAGTGGAAGAGGCCTTCGTGCCTCTGAAGAGGGAGACAGCGAGGATAGGCCTGACTATTAATTCTACCGAAACGATGTACATGGTTGCAGGTAGAGATAGAGTCGGGCACGGTGGTGTAGGGGCTGAGGTAGTGTTTGATGGGGATGTGTTTTAAGTTGTTGAAGAATTTGTTTATCTTGGAACACTTGTGACATGTGACAACGACGTTTCCCGCGAAGTGAAAAGACTTGTTGCGGCTGCGAATAGGGCCTTTTACGGACTACGTAACCAGATTAGGTCCCGCAGCTTGCAAACGGAAACAAAATTCGCCCTGTATAAAACATTGATTCTTCCGGTGGCTCTCTACGGGCACGAAGCGTGGACGTTGAAAGAGTCAGACCGGAAAGCTCTCGGTGTTTTTGAGCGTAAAGTGCTGCGGACAATACTCGGTGGGAAACTCGAAAATGGTGTGTGGCGCAGACGCATGAATCACGAGTTGTATCAAGTGTACAAAGATGCGAATATTATCAATCGTGTGAAATACGGCAGACTTCAGTGGGCTGGTCACTTAGTGCAAATGTCGGAAGAAAGAATTGCGAAAATAATATTCAGCAGGGAACCAGGCAGAGGTCGGCGGCTTCGGGGAAGACCACGAATACGCTGGCTGTACGCAGTGGAAGAGGACCTGGCGACCGTAAACGTTCGGGTACAATTTTTATTCATTATGTTTCTTTTTATTAACAAAAATCGCATACCTTTAAAATCATGTACGCATATTTATCGATCTACAGCACATTGTAAACGTTTTTCTCCGAATATTTGGATAGGTTATCTCAGAATAACATTTTATGAAAATAATACATGGAAAATTAATTTAATGCCAGTCCAGCAGTGTTACCAATTTTGATGATTGTTATTGTGTTTGAGAGGTCTTCTGAAAATTAAGCATTTGATTTTCTATTGTGCCTTAAATATGACGTGGCACTAAATAATCAACTCTTAGAATGAATAAGTTATTTTTCATATTACTTCAATATTGGTACTTCCGTCATGATGTATTTTAAATCAAAAAAATCTACTCATATCAGTTCCCTTTAAATTTAAATTATTTTTCTCTAAAAAAAATCGATGAAAAATGATTTTATGATGCCTGGAAAATTGTTGCTCTACAAATTACTTGATATTTTTCAGCAAGCTTCTGATTGAAAATGCTTTCAAATAACGAGCCTTTTTTTAAATAAAAAATATCGATTGTTTAATTTTTCAGCCAATTTCTAATAATAATTCATATGATAACCTCCAAAAATCGACCGTTCTAAACGTTGAACTTTATTCGTGCGAAATTTAATTATTGTTGTGGCTTTTCTATTATCAGTCGAACGATGTACAGAAAACCGATTATGATTTCATTGATAAATTTAAAAATATATTGCATGTACAAGGAGTCCACTTTGTAAAATGAATAGTCCTTAATCACAAGATGTGTAATCAATACGGTGGTAGGTCATTTGGCATAAAGTCGTTTGGCATAAAGCCGTTTGGCATAAAGTCGTTTGGCATAATGGTCATTTGGCATAAAGTCGTTTGGCATAACGGTCGTTTGGCATAATGGTCATTTGGCATAATAGTCATTTGGCATAATGAGTCTGAAACCAAGAATTTCTTAAGATGAGATTCTGGCTTGTTTTGGAGTCAATAATTGACAATAATTGATACAAAATGTCACCTTATTCTACAAACATATGCTCTTGAATAAACTAAAGCATATTAGGAAAGTTATTGTCAATAATATTTAATAATTTATGCAGAAATTACCCTTCTTTCAAATATTTATTCTTCTTTTGAGTTCCGCTATTGGAATAATTTTTTGCACTGAAGATTTTGATATATTTAGCACTAATTTACCCTTCTTTCAAAAATTGGATTTTTTTTAAAATATGATGTAACCAATTATAGGCATAAAAACTGTTCATTTGAAATTGAAACAAATTTCACCTTCTTTTATACATAGGCTGTTAAGATTTCTTTATTTTTTAGATATTTTTTTAGATTTTTGATAGATTGACAAAATGGCGGAAATTGATAACATTGATCTGCTCAAGTTATCAGCGAAAAGAGAAATCGATTACTGCAGTTAATTTGATGGGTTGTGCTACTTTTCCCGTAATGTCGGTTCCCCAAATGTCATTACCCCGATCGCCAGTGTTCCGAATACCAGTTTCCCGAATATCCCGCTTCAACAAAAAGTCCACTTCCCCGAAAAGTTTGTGACACTCATACTTGTCGTAACTTTAAACATTTCAGGGTGGTGAGCGAACTGACCATCAGATATGCACCCTTCATTATTTAATTGGCGGTTCTTTCAAGTTTTACCGTCCTCAATATTTTTGCCAACATAAGTATAGCCAAGAATGACAGAATACCAGCTTGTTTTGATTGCTTATCGTTCTTGCTCGTTTACCTTCCAGCCACTAAAGACTATTATAGCACCTATTTAAACTGCATCACTTTTCGGGGAAACGAGTCATTCTAGGAACTGGCATTCGGGGAACCGACATTCAGAGAAACGACATTCGGGGAAAAGTAGGACAAGAGCTATGATTCTGAACGCAATGTTTGATGTCTTTTCGTCTTACTATGCCGCAATAGTTTTTGGCGTCCAATCTTCTATTGATTTAATCATAAATTTTGCCTTCTTCTAAAAATAGGCTGTTCTTTATATTTATACTGTTTTAAATTTTATTATTTAGTCAAGCTAAATGTTTACCATTTATATATTTCGCAATTCTTGCAAGATAATAATTACTTTAGAACCTGTAAATATTCAACATATTTTTTTTTTGCAAACACAAGATCTCCTTTCAACATATGCTGGAAAAATATTATTTCAATAACAAATTTTCCCTCCTTTCGAGAATAGACAGTGTTTTTAATATACACTTTCAAAATCAAAATTTATATTGAATCGTTCAAAAGTTTTGCCACATATATTTTCTTTCAAAAATGTGTAGCTCATTTGAGTTATGTTGTGAGAAGATATACAGTGTTAGAGCCGTGAACATTTTAAACGAAAAATAATCTGCTCTTGTATATAGGCTATTATTGCATTATGCTGCAATAATAGATCTTTGGATTGCTTTTAATATTTTGCAAATATTTTTTTCCTTCTTCTACCAAGTAATTTTCATCAAGTGTTACGTACAAACTGGGACAGTGCTTGATCTGCAGCAAAATATGTGCGTTCCCTTTATTAATTACTGCGAACTTTCTTTGACAATTTACTATTTTAAAATATGTATATCGCAACAACTCAACGATACTTTATGTTCTTTTTGCTATGGGCTCAGTGGTGCTGATCTCGGTAAAAGTTTCGAAAATGCCGATATTCATTCTAACTCAATCATTATGCCAAACGGCCATTATGCCAAACGACCATTATGCCAAACGGTCATTATGCCAAACGACCATTATGCCAAACGACTTTATGCCAAACGGCTTTATGCCAAACGACCTTATGCCAAACGACTTTATGCCAAACGGGGTACAATCAATCAATACATTAATGAAACAATATTCGAATTGATCTTTCCAGGATTAACGTTTTTCGGTTAAGAGACGTCTTGGTTGAACAGTCTACGGTTTCTATACATCAGCGAAAATGTCGGAATAGCCTGCCATGTCTGATCGCTTTCTATTCAATCGGAGAAAAAATTGCACGGAGCAAGAACTAGATACATTGCACTCGACTGTCTAAAATATCAGAGCTTCACTGAACCAACTCCTCTTCAAGAAAAACAATCGAGTCCTAGTAGAACTGGTTGAAGCTCTGGAAAATTAAGGACAAGTACAGCATGCCCGGGAAGTTCACAACCCTGGACGGTGTACAGAATGTCTTGAACATATCATCAGTGGAAGTCGTGACTACTGTGGGCTCCAGAAGAAACTGTGGCCGAGTGAGATTCACATCCACGCCAAATGTATCACGTATAAAACGCTCATAAGACCGGTGGTCCTCTAAGGACTTTAAGCATGGACTATGCTGGAAGAGAACCTGAAAGCACTTAGAGTGTTCGGACTATGGGTGCTTAGGATCATCTTTGGCGGAGTACAAAACAACAATGTGATACGGTGGATAATGAACCACTACAGATGGCCATCATGTAAATCGTGGAACGATGCAGATTGAAACGGAAATATCAAACCCGCCTATTCTGGGACGAAATCCATAACCTAGAAGAGGTGGAATGCCAAGAAACAGAGTTGCTGTACCGTTGTCAAGAAACTCTAAAGTTCTACTAGAACAGTGGTGCTCAAGCTGGAGCACATTTCGGGCCAAATCATGATTTTTCATCGGCGCTTCGGGCCGTGGGAGCAGTTCGTTAGGCTGAAATAACCATTTCGGACTAATGTCCCTTTCGACCTAACGAACGGCATTCCGCCTAATGGCCTTCGGCCTTAAGGCATTCGGCAAAATTCATATGCTTTTTATGATTCCAAATTCCTGAAGTACAGAAAATGCAAATAAAATTTGAATATTTTTTCGAGACTTCACATTTGAAGATCATTTGTTTCAACAACGAATTGAAAAGGTGGAAACATTTAAATGAGAATCACAAAAATATAAAGTATTACCGGAATTCTTTGATAATGTTCAGGACGAGTTGTTAACTATTCCTTTACGGGTTTTGGAAGCCTTACTAAATATTGTGCACTTGTGTTCTTGTTGAATGCTTATTTTCTATTCTTCTCCAAAAGTACTACGCGGGCCGCATTATTGAGCTCTGAGGGCCAAATGCGGCCAGTGGGCCGCTGGATGAACACCACTGCACTAGAAGCTGAACGCATCCCGCTTCGTGCCATAAGCTGAAATTTACAGGAAAAAGGTCGGGAGCATTTTGATTTTGGACGGATACACGGGAAGTCATAAGTTGGCCGAAGTCAGATCACCGATGCTATTTCCAGTTAGTGCATTTCGAGTTGGCAAAATGGAAGTTAAGACCTGACCTCAAGTCAACAAGTCGATATTTTACCGGCCTACTGTTTCTATGGAAGCGGAAGAATGTGTGGCCAGTATCTCTGGATCAACGTCTTATTTCCATGTATCACCAATGCCTTGGAAGTTTTATGAACAAATGTGCGTACAAGACACTACATCCCACGAGTGCTTAAAGTCTGTGATTAAGTGCGACGGAAATGTCATCTATGTAAGATTCTCTGTGTTAGACCACTTACAAAAACGCAAGTTTCGTACCGTTTTGTCTCAAATTCCGAACAGACTCATATTCCGAACACTCGTCTTTTGTATGGAGATTTGGTTGAAATGTTTCGCTGAAATATGTCATCAAATAACAAGGAAATGGCAGTCAATTGCATTTCAATTTTTTACGTGTTACAATCTATTTTATACCTCGGGAGTAGTGATGATTCTCTAGTTCGAGACCAGTAGAACTAGCTCAGATAAATTTATTTACAAAATTATTCATTTGAATACGATTTATTCGTGCTGTTCGGAATTTGAATCAAGGTGTTCGGCATTTGAATCAAAATGTTGTTCCATACTTTTACGTAAAAACAATACTAAACAAGTTTAAATTAACAATTTTATCGGCACACCCGACAGCTAACAGTTAGACTTTGCGAAGAAATTAAAAATTTCACAAATATCAGCTAATTTATCCCCATCAGATGCATTTGAAGTCACTGTTGGCCTTAAGTGTTCGGAATATGAGTCAAAACGGTATGTTGATGTGTTTGGTCCATTTCTCGTCCTTGTTGGTCGTCCCCATGAAACGCGTTGAGTGTAATTATCGCATATTTACAACACGAGCTGTACGAGTATTCGCTGAATACAAGTTTGTACAATATATCACTACGGAACTACTTCTACCGTCTTGGAACTCCCATACAAATCAGAAGCGACCGTTGAACTAATTTCGTTGGTGCCGAGAAGCAATTTAGAGCTCCTGTGGCAAAACTTAGTCAGGATTACCTCTTTAAGGGGGCTGCAAATGCTTCCAAGCTCGTTACGAACAACGTAACATTACGGTGACCCTAAACTAGTCTAGGAAAGCATTGGAGGCACTGGCCCATGGATTCTGGCAATGGAGTATTTACCAACAATTACTCGACGCAGTAAGTGATTCCAAACAGTAAAGCCTATCGCAGTGGGGGAAGGCATCATCGTGATAGATCCAGACCTCGCTTGGAATTGCTGGCTCAAAAAACGGATGGTACCAGTGACGATTACTTCAGATCGACAAGTTCGTTGACGGTAATGCAAATTGCTACGAGAATCTACGGAAGGCCTACAACCTAGTTAGCTGTGCTGGATGTGGTTGCAAACGGAAGTGAGCTGAACTTGATGCCGTACCTAGAATCGAACCTTGTGGAGAAGCAAAGCTGATGAAGCTGCCATCGATGGGCGTGATGGAAAGAACGAAATAGAAGTTGATCATTATTAAAAATTATTATTTAAAAATATTTAGATACCTTGATTGCTACATCGCCATCAAACACTATAGATTACATAGTCACACATCTGTATTTCTAAATCCTAGAAATAACAATGCCAGCTAAAAGATACAAAATGCACCATCTGTTTTCGGCATTCATCCCACTTCCCGAACGCCTCCCGCCAAAACATCTTGCCTTCCGCCAACAGTCTCCTAATCGCTAACCAAACAATCAATTCCAACCAATCCTCCACCAAAACAATCAACCCCGAGATGCACCTTTCCTCGGAGAATCTTTTGTGCATTTGGCAAAAAAGGGCAGATTGTTCTGCGCTGCATTCGTCGGCCGGTGGTGAATGCAAAACTTCCTAGAGAAGCGACCAAGTAAAGAATCCCGCACACAAACGAGAGGAAAAATCCAATTACAATACTCCATTATGAATGCCAATCAATCCATCCAGATACCTACCTACTTCCATCCGAGACCAGCGAGAGACCTGAGGCGCACTCGTCGTTGTCATTGAATACTCACCCAAAAACGAGCCCAAAAATAGATCGATAATGTTATTATTCGCAACGTGCACGCGAATGGTTGCTCTCTCTCTCCACTACTTGCCCTCATCAGGATTGGCTCACCTCAGTTGTTCCGGCTCCGAGCATTTTTCAGCATCGAACTTAAACCGTCAGCAGTCGAGATATCCGCCGCTGCTGTTGCACTTTTTATTGTGGGTTCGCATTCGGGGGTAGCTATTGAAGCCGGCGAAGGTTCCCAACCGGTGGCGGATTCAAAAATTGTAACCAAATTATGCTTGGGTGTAGCCAGAAGGGGACAGGGAGAGGATTTGGAAACGCAGGTCTACTACAGTAAACTCTCCCTAACTCGATATTCCGTACCTCGATATAGAGTTAGAGAAGCATAGTAAAAGTTAATTTGCATGGCAATCTCGATGGCCCCTTCGATCACATTAGCAGTGCTTTTATTTTCTACTAGTGGCCCCGGCAAACTTCGTCTTGCCATCAAGTAGGCTGTTGAAAAACGCTATTGATCGTCCCATACAAAATGACAATTTCGTTCGCGCTAGTTTTTTTTTTCATTTTTCCCGAAGAATTGCCTGTGATATTTATACACACAAACACGTCGGAACCCTTGACGAACAAAACACAGAAAGAATCATTCAAATCGTTGACCCGTTCATAAGCCATTTCATGACATACGAACACCATTCCATTTTTATTTATATAGATAAATTGATGCGTCCCTAACTCGATGATCCCTTCAATATCGAGTTATAGAGAATTGACTGTAGTAATATTAAAAAAAAAATATTTAATTTTTCGAGAAATTGGTCTGAGAATCTCCACATACATATTCTTCAGGAATTCCTCTCGAGATTTTAGCAATATCTTACTTTATTTTACTTATATTGATGGTACTACGTCCAGACATGATCTGTACCACAATGTTACGCCAACAAACTCAACTCATGGCTGGGCGCCTCCAGTCTCTCGATCATCCCACATTTAAAAGACCCTGCTCCCCATGGTGAGAACACCTAACTTGTTGTGCCCCTCTTCGTCTTGTACCGGTTGGGTTCAAGGTCATCACCATTTTTGTGGATTTTTGTACGACATTCTCGTTACGTGCCCCGCCCATCGTACGCTTCCAGCTTTGACGCCTTTCTGGATACTGGCTTCACCGTAGAGTGGCGCGAGCTTATGGTTTATGCTGCATTCACATTCTCCTATAAAGATAGCCCTAAACATACGTCATTCAGAAATCCATAATGCTTGCAGGACATCTTCAAGCATCGCCCTCGTCTCATGCCCATAGAGGACTAGCGGTATTATCGGCGTATTGAACATGGTACTTAAAGTACGGGCGACATTTCTCAGATGTCATAGATATCAGGACCGTCAGAGGCCCTAATATCGACTCGGATCATTATCTCGTTGTAGCTAAAATTCGGGCGCGATTATCCAGCGTCACGAGTTCTAAAACGGTAAATGGCTGGGCGTGGCGTACCATTGGTACAGTCACCCCACAGTTATGGATCAACTAAGGGATATTTTTCAGAACAAAATATGATTAAAAAATATGGTGACGCTGTACAAAACAAAATTATCTCTCTTACACCGCAGACTATAGTTGTTTTTGAGAATACACCTCAAAATACCCGGTTATTTTCGAAAAAGTGTCAATTTCGATAGAAATTCAAAATGATGTCCACCCCACAGATGTGGATCAGTGGGAGAAGACGATCCTTATTATGGATCAAATCGACTCATATTATGGATCAAAACACTATAACAGCAATTTATCTGCGAGGTAAACGAATAGTGTGCTAGTGAAAGCATACGTTTTGGCGTTTGTTTCGGAATCGTCTTATTACACTGCGGAACACGGTTTTGTCTCAAGAACCAAAATACCGCTATTTACTAAATTAAGGGTTGCTGAGTCCATTGCCGTTTTTAGAAATATCATGGCACGTCTAGTTTTTGAGATATTGACGGTTGAAAATGCTAAATTTGACTGTTTCAGCCAACTTGCATGCAAGTTTTCCAACTTGTACGGCAATTTGTTTGCTCAATTTGTCACAGAATTCAAACTTTATGCATAGAACAATAATTATCAATGAAGTTCATAATATTTTCGATGGTAAAATGTTATTTTCTGGTGGTTCAGAAAAGTATTGTATTATGCCATATAAGAGAAACGAAGAATTTTATATGAAGACTGCAAACATGTTGAAAAAAATAGATTTAACCTAAATTTTATCGTAAAATTTCAACTGATTTGTATCTAAATTGAAAGTTCAAGTCCTATTTAGCATGTTTGGTAGATTATATCACAAAAAAGTTTGATAAATCATACCTTGAATTTCATGTAAACATTAATAAAACCAGTGTTTTATACAACTTTGGCGACCTGTAGGTAAAAATTGTGACGTGCTGGAACATTTCTGAGAACGGCATCAGATTCAGCGACCCAAAATCTACTAGATACACATAATTTGATCCTTGAGACACGCGAAAGTGTCATTTTTGTTACGCTGTGTTATTGATTCATAACTGTGGTATGGTTTTCAATACCCCACAGTTATGGATCAGTGCTTGTGGCAATTCGAATTACATTTTATTTCCTACGGACGAAAAAACTATACATAAGCACATTATATTTGATTGCGATGCTGTACAGATTTATGGTTCACTTAGGTAAAATGTGTTCTGCGTAATTGCAACTCTATTTGATGAGATAGTTCCATTTTAATCAAACTCTGATCCATATCTGTGTGCTATCCATAACTGTGGGGTGACTGTACCTCGCGTACCAGCAGGAATAAAAAAGACCCCTTTTTGTGATCCTCAGCCTCCACTATGGCTTATCAGGTGGCCAATAATCAAAAAAGTGATGTGCCCCAAATTTCAATTCTTGTGCGCCATTTCATTGTAAATATGTCTGCTAAGAAATCCCCAAAATATTAGGGCATGATTTGCATTGCACACTCAGATATGAGGTGCCAAAGTTGAGCCTATGGAGAAAAACTTGTTTTTATTAACAAAAACTATGGTTTACTCAAATGAATATAACTTTTTTTCTATAATACTTACGTGAAATGTTTTTACACCATTTGAAAGCTTACAAAAAAGGCTTTCTAGAAACAATAAAAAAATTAAAAAAGGATCAACATAGTGGCTTTTATAATGTTTTTTTTATAAAGCGGTTAAAAAAATCGAATAAGCTTATAGTTAACACATCAAGTACTTTTTTGTCCCAAGTTGTCCCAGGCTTAAATTCAGTTCCAAGGGTACTTTGAGATGTAAACTAAAGGATCGTGAAGAATTTAGCTGCACAAATTTGCACTTTTTTAATTTAAGGCTTTTTGAATTTTTCCAATATTTTTAACCATTTTCTATTGAAAACAGCTAAAAACTAATTCACAAAATAACTGAATTTCGCTAAATCATTCAAATCATCATTTCTATGTAAGTTTTAATATTTATAATGGTTTGCACAACGTTAATCGCATAAATGGCTTATATGCATTATAAGTAACAAAGTTTAATATTTCGCTATAGGCCCTATTCAAAAGTTAGTCTCGAAAACTTGTTTTTGAAAATAAAACATCAAATTTGTATCATAAAACTCATAAATACGACATGAGATGGAAAAAATATTTTTGGCCGCCAGTCTGTATGGAAACCGCCCATAGTGGCCTCTTGCCCAGCTACTCTTATCCCTAACCCCTCGTGGTACTGGCTGGGGTATGAGTAACCTTATAAAAAATCGGGTAACCAACCCCGGTGGGATCTTTGGTCGTATGCTGACAAGGAAGGGAGAGTTTGCTTTTGCTTTTGCTTCTGCAAACCTGGAGCGTCCGTACTCCATGTTAGGAGCGGCTCACAACAGCGTCTGTTCTATGGAACAGATGTGTCATGGGCGTCTCATCATCGTGCGAGTGCCAGAGAAGAACTTTAAGCTAAACTGCGCACTATGGTCCTCCGAACTAGAGTTAATGTGCACGTGCTGTAGTCTTAGGTGCGGGAGTCTCATTGCTAGCAAGCGCACGGGCGCTCTGTACATTGTGAGACCTTTTTTGGTGCGCCTCATTTTTCTTGAGATGTGTCTCACTGCGATCTCATGCGCTCCGTCACATGTGCTGTTTACCCTTGGACCACCTGTTGTTTAGCGTCTGCACTAGTCACTCCTCGAGTCCACACGCCACCTCCTTTGGAGTTCCGAGACGATGTGGGTGATAGCCGATGAAACGGCATTCCAGCCAAACTCGTCTGCACACATCCTCTGGACCAAATTGTCCGGAGTCGTGTCCCGACCGCATGTGGCAAACATGCGGTCACGCATTGTGCGGAAACGCGGGCACACGAACAAAACGTGTTCCGCCGTTTCCTCTAAACCTGCACAAACTGGACATTCGGGAGAACCCGCATGACCGAAACGGTGTAGATTAGACTGGCCCAGCTCAGTATGGGAGAAAATTAAAGTTGTATGATTCCACGGGGCACCCCCCACGATTATTTCTTGGGGTTAGAGGAAGCCTTTCTGAAAAATTCAGCTCATTTGGTCGTTCCATGAGCTGGCGCATTTGAATTGAAGTTAATATGGGATTTTCAGCTCAAACATATGAGCAACAGCACATCATCTACTGTTTAGTTCAGGAAAATTGATGATCGCGTTCAATTGGACCCAGAATGTCAAAAACACTACTTGATGTAATGGCGAAGAATATTGTAGAAGATTGTACCATGATCAAAATTAATATAGTTGGTGTTTTACCCATCTGAAGTATATCATGCAGTACTGCTTGTATTTCTTCAACATAGCTTGGAGGTAGCCACTAAGCTCATCATAGCCACCTATGACGCTGGGCGAGCTGAGGCACATGTCGCATGCATATAAGTGACTGTACGAGAGTGCTGACCAGAGCCTAACTTTCAACAACTGAAAGAGTAATGAAAATGAGATTAAATCCAGATAAAACCTTCTGCAATTATGTTCATTAGGGTATCAACTAGTGTATTAGTCATTCTGGGCTTATTTGAACGCGAACAATTAGTATACGGAACGAAACAGTGACATAGGATCAATTTCCAATACATTTGAGACGAATATCCCATACAAACTTCAAATCGAATGCGCCAGCTGGTGGAGCAACCAATTGAGTTGAAATTTTGAGAGAGTGTTTTTCTTACCCTAAGGCTCATATCTAGGGGGTGCCCCGTTGAGTTTTACAACTTTTTTGTTTAAGGGCCAGTCTAGTGTAGATACTGTCTAAAGCAAACATGGAAAGGACCTGTGTCAGGTGGAATGTTAGTTCCCCATGGCGCCTATTGACCCAGATATCTATCCTCGGAATCAACCTGTGAGTCCACACTCCCTTGGTGGAACTGTCCCACGCACGCTGCCATTTGACCATAGAGGCTAGTCTGGCAGTCCTGCGTATGCCTCTTTTGCCGCGCTTTTCGAAGCACTCTATGTCTTCCATGATAAGGATACTAATAGGCACCACACCGGTGATGACGCAGAGTTTGCATCGTGTGACACGGTACAGTACGCGTTCTGGCGTACACCGCAGAGCTATTGGACATCATCCGGGACAGTGCCACAATAGCTGTGGAGGCTCTCTTTCAGGCATAATCGACATGGCTACCGAAGGTAAGCTTGTCGTCGATCATCACCCCCAAGTGTTTGACGGAGCGCTTCGAAGTGATTGTGCAGTCGCCTACACTGATCACCGCTTGCTGCACCGACTTTCGGTTGTTGACAACAACAGCCTCAGTTTTGTGGTGAGCCAATTCCAGTTTCCTGGAGCTCATCCACTCCTCCACAATTGCGATCGAGTGGGCTGCAGTCAATTCCACTTCCTCGATCGATTCACCGTAGACCTCCAGCGTAATATAGTCGGCAAAGCCAACGATGACCATACCCGCCGGGAATTTTAATCTCAACACCTCGTCGTACATGACATTCCATAACACCGGACCCAGTGTGGAACCTTGCGGGACTCCTGAGGTTATGTGAAAGCACTTCCGACCCACCTCTGTGTCATAGACTAATACCCGATTCTGGAAGTAACTTCCGAGAATCTTGTACAGGTACTCGGGTATCCCCAGACGCAGGAGCGCATCAGCAATAGGCGCCCAACTGGCACTATTAAATGCGTTCCTTACATCCAGAGTCACTACTGCGCAGTAGCGAATACCCCTCCTCTTACGCTGGAGTGCTATCTCAGCGGTTTTCTTAACCGTCAGAATAGCGTCTACAGTGGACCTCCCTTTCCGGAAGCCGAACTGGTTGCTTGAGAGACCATTTACACCCTCGGTGTACCTCGACAGTCTGTTGAGGATGATCTTCTCGAGCACTTTCCCCACCGTGTCAATCAAGCATATTGGTCTATACGCCGACGGGTCACCGGGTGGTTTCCCCGCCTTTGGCAATAGTACCAGGCTCTGCCTCTTCCACGCATCTGGAAATACTCCCTCGTCCAGGCATATCTGCATAGCAGATCTGAACATACCGGGAGCCTCCAAGATTGCTACTTTGAGGGCCAGGTTTGGAACTCCGTCCGGACCTGGTGCCTTCCCCATGCTTAGGGATTTTGCAATCCCTACAAGTTCCTCATCGGTTACTCTATCCTCATCGCCAGCCCCAATCCCCGGCTGTCCTACGAAGGGAGGCCATGGGCTAGGGTTGTGGCGCGGAAAGAGCCCCTCGATGATCCCCTCCAGCATCTGTGGAGATTGCTCCGTAGGAGCCATTGCACCTCTTGTCTTCGCCATAACGATCCTGTAGGCATCACCCCACGGGTTCGCGTTGGCACTTTGACAGAGTCCCTCGAAGCAGGCCTTTTTGCTTGCCCTTATCTCGGACTTCAGCGCGACTTTAGCAGCGGTGAACACCGCCCGTCGTTCTTCACGCTCCTGCTCGGTACGTGCTCGTTGCATCCGTCTCCTGGCCCGTAGGCAGGCACGGCGCAGGTTCGCAATAGCTTGAGTCCACCAGTATGTCGGTGGTCTCCCATTCCTAGGGTGGACTTTTCTAGGCATGGTCGCATCGCATGCACGCGTAAGCACCGCTACCAGTTCGTCCCCGCTTAGGCCGAGTAGGTTGCGCTCACGGCGGAGCGCCTCCCTAAGTACTTCATCATTGAAGTACGATGTCTTCCACCTACGAGGGCTTGGCCTTGACCTAGCCGCTTCCTCAACCCGCTGACTGCTGTTGTTGTAGTCGATACTGTAGCGAACCGCCAGGTGGTCGCTATGAGTGTAGGCATCGTCTACCCTCCAGTTCGAACTACTCGTTAGGCCAGGACTACAAAAAGTAACGTCGATAATCGACTCCACTCCGTTACGGCTGAAGGTACTTTTGGTACCAACCAGATCGACATCTAGCACGGCCAGTGCCTCTAGCAGGATTTGACCTCGCTGGTTCGTGTTACGGCTTCCCCATTCCTTGGCCCAGGCATTGAAGTCACCCGCTTTTACAACTGGCCTTCGCCCTGTCAGCGCGGTCGTCATACAGTCCAGCATCTGCGTGAACCGCTCGGTCGACCAACTCGGAGGAGCATAGCAGCTACAGAAGAGGACCCCGTTTACCTTGGCGATCACGAAGCCCTTGTAGGTAGTAGACACCAACTCCTGGACGGGGTATTTACCCGTTGTCCATATCGCTGCCATTTTTCCGGATCCATCCACGACCCAGTTGCCGTTGCCGGCGGGTACTCGATATGGGTCCGATATGATGGCGATGTCCGTCCCCCACTCAGCAACTGACTGGTACAGCAGTTGCTGAGCTGCGTCACAGTGGTTCAGGTTCAGCTGCGTTACCTGCACTGTGACTTTTCGTTGATGGCTCGTTTGAAGGTCGGGCACCTTGAGCCTCCCGTTGGGTGATTGTTGTTCACGGACTTGCCGGAACAAATCAAGCACTTGGGAGGGTTCTTGCAGCCTAGTGCCTTATGACCTTCCTCAACACAACACTTGCACGACTTGGTCCTATCAGGGCCTTTACAGCCCCAGGACTTGTGTCCACGTTCAGTGAACATTAGACTGATGCAAATTTTGAAGTTTTTGCTCCCCTATGCTTAAACGGTGTTAATTATGATGAAAATCATTCTCCCAAAATTTGAAGTGATTTGGAAGAAATTTGGTTGTGCACACGCCATTTGAAGTTTATATGGAAATTACTATGGAAAAGCCAAACCTTTTGTGTTCAGTCCTGCAACAGCTCGCCATAATAATATATGAAAAAGCGAACATACTCTTCCGATGTAAAATCATCCCAGCTACAACTTTGCCGAAGACCAAATTTTGTTGGGAAGTAAGGATAATTTGTTATTCTTGATTCCAAAGTCTAAACCATGCTGAGATGATCATTCAATTACTTTCAGAGCAACACTGCTTTTTTTGCTGAAGAACATAGTAGCCTGGATTACTTTGATCTATTCTTCCCGCCAGGAGCACCACTGTTGCCTGCCGAATAGTTGGTGCAGCTTACTGAAGGCAAACCCACTTTATGATGATGAATAACAATTTTTCCTGACGTCCAATCAAAATGTGTTCTTCGGCAAAGTTGTAGCTGGAAGAATTTCACGTGAGAGGAGTGTGTTCACTTTTCCATAAAATATTATGACGAAGAGATAGAGGGCTGAACACAAAAGGTTGGCGTTTTCCATAGTAATCTCCATATAAACTTCAAATGCCGTGTGCACAGTCAAATTTCTTCCAAATCATTTCAAATTTTGGGGGGATGCTTTTTACCATAATTTTAATCGTTTAAGCATAGGGGAGCAAAAATTTCGAAATTTGCATCACTCTAGTGAACATACTGACCAACCAACCTTGATCTTACCTACCTTAGCGGACTTATTTGCGTCTGCCACAGGTAGGTGTACTAAGGCCACCTGAGTACCTGCCGGACCTTTCCGTAGCTGAACGGCGGTGGTGGGC
The DNA here is from genome assembly GCF_002204515.2 of Aedes aegypti. Taxonomy (NCBI): domain Eukaryota; kingdom Metazoa; phylum Arthropoda; class Insecta; order Diptera; family Culicidae; genus Aedes; species Aedes aegypti. Next base: position 113,724,990 of record NC_035108.1, on the reverse strand, counting down.
ACCTGCACTTCGCACTGTTGCCGCAGTGCCGTGACGAGCTCTTCTGCGTTGGTGATCTCGTCAAGGTTCATCACCTTCAGAGTCACTGAATGCGTCAGAGCCCTCACTTCAACACCAGCGCCAAGGACCTCTTCCGCCAAACTTTTGTAGGCGGCGCCCTTGCGCTCCTTGTCGCGCTTAAGCTCGAGGATCATTTCACCTGTACGAGTGCGTCTGACACTGCGTACGTCGGCTCCTAGATCCGCAAGCTTCGCGTCACTGCGCATCGCCTTCAGGACTTCCGAGTACTTGGACTCTTCCGTCTTGATGATGATCGCATCACCCTTTTCGCGCTTGGCACCTACCCTCCTACCTTTCTTAGGTCTGGTATCCCTGCGCTCCTGATTCTCCTGTTTCTTCTTCTTCCTGACTACGGTTGTCCAGGGGGCGTCCCCCTCTGCTCCGCCCTGACCTGTGGTGATGGAGGACCTCTCAAAGGTCGCAACCCCCTGTTCCCATCACTCCGTGAGGGGCCAGCCTTTTCGGGCCCACCCTTCTCGGCTTTCTGGGACGCCTGGCTGGGGTCCGATTTTCCGGCACTTCTGCCGGTTTTCGGGGTTAGTATCTGCCTGGCCTTACGAGCGCCGCCGGGTAGCTCCTCCCCTGACGGCTGCCTCGCGCGCTTCTGCGATTGCTTGTTGTAAGCATTCGCTTCCACGCTTTTGGGGCTGCCCACGAAAACGAAGGGTTCCGTCTGGGTAGACTTCGGCACCTTCAATTCCACGGGTTCTGCCGCAGCCACAGTCACCATGGGTTCAGCATGGTTCTGCTTGGCCGCCAACATTGACTTACGAAGTCTAAACAAGGCCTGCTTGAGGTCCTTGCTGATGTTAGACTTCGAGGACGCAAAGTCAATTATGGAGTCGAGCTGCTGTGCAGCCACTTCCATCGCAGAGAGCCCATCTCTACTTTTATTGATGGCCCTCATCAACCACGCTCCATCCATAACTTCACCCGATGCGTTAGCCGGGGATGAAATATGGGTTCCAGCACTGGCACTACGTGCACTGCTGCCTCCTCCTGCTTCTTCTCTCCTCAACGGAGATCTAGCTAGCCCACTTCTTGCGAAGGGGTTCGCTTCCCTACTACTGCTACTACCTGCACTACCACTACTAATCTGATTATTATTTGAATTTGTACTCATTTTGGATCCCACGAGTAGCACGGGAAAAGAGGTCCACCACGCCAGAGCCCTGCATTAACTCGGTAAGGGACAAAATACTGTGAGGGGTGCCCCTTCGACCATTCATTCCTCAGCACGGTTTTTCGCATCACACCTTGAATTGGGGTTACCCCGTTTGGTGGACTCTTACCACCGGAACGGGTTGTCCGTAGTTATATTCTAGACGCCGGAACTACACAGCAAAGCATCACTGTATAGATCCAACTGAATGTACGGGTCTCGCGTTCACTGAATCATTCCGCCGGGTGTATTTCCAGTCAGTCAGCACTCATCTGCACTCAAATACGAATTCCACTCCAGCGGAATCGGAATGTAAAGCCGGTAGTGATATGTTATTTCAGGATCCGACGGAGCTATCCGGCTTCAAGGATGCGATGACCGGTGAAAAGTTCGCAGAATGGAGACGTGCCATGGAAGCTGAAATGAAATCTCATCAGGTATGTGTGGCATCTGGTAAAGCTACCTGATGGCCAGAAACCCGTTAGATGTCGTTGGTTATATAAGCTGAAACAGAATGCTGCGGTGATGTGGCGAAATATAAGACGTGACTAGTGGCTCAGAGTTTCAGTTTTAAATTTGGACAGGACTATGACGAGCTCTTTGCTTTACTGTAATCGAGCAAACAACACTGAGTACCCTGTTTGCCGTCGCAAGCAAGAAGAAACTAATCCTGAAGCATTGCGACGTGGAGACGGCGTACCTGTATGGCAGGGATGCCAAGTTAATTTTTCAAAAATCGGGTAGATTTTGAAAATTTGTCTGGAAAAGTCTGGACTGCTGATGTCGTATGTGGAGAACCTTACAAATTATTTACAAAACCTTACAAATTCATTTCAAATTTTATCTGGATCTTCCAGATTTTTGTAAAATGGGGCTTCAAAAATGTGGAATATTCCAGACAAATCTGGAAGGTTGGCAACGCTGCTGTATGGTGAGCTTGAAGAAGAACTGTACATGAAGCAACCGCCTGGGTTTGAAATCAAAGAAAAGGAATCAATGGGCTGTCGCTTGAGAAGAAGCATATACGGAAAGAAGCAGTCGGCCCTGGAGTCGGTGCTGGAACCATCGGCTACATTTCGTCCTCCTGGAGCTAGGTTTCGAGCAGAGCACGACGGATCCGTGCTTCTATACGAAGGTCGTCAATGGGAAGCGGGTCTACCTGAAATAAAGGAAATTGATAAACGCTGAAGAAGGAGTTAGAGATAACGGATCTTGGCGATCACCAGGACGGAAGGGAACTATGGTGTCTACTTGAAGGCTACATCGATGGTGTGGATGAGCGATTTGAACTTCGCGACGCCAATGGAGGAAGGATTAACGAAGGGAAAATCGGAAGGTCCACTTCTGGAGGATGCAACAAAGTATATAAGCTACTATACATTGCGGTTTGTGCCAGACCGGATAGCAGTGAGCGCTTCAATTTGGGGCAGGAGTGTCAGTGCACCACCAGAAGAGGACTGGGTGGCGGCCAAGCGAGTGGTCCACTACTTGAAGGCAACGAAATACTGGCGTCTGCAGTACGGAAAACCTGCTGGTTAACTAATTGGCTAATCCGACGCCGATTGGACCGGTAATACCAAAACGAGAAAATCGACGACCGGCAACATCTTCTTGTTCGCTGGTGCGGCAATATCTTGGGCGAGTCGTTTTCAGAGCTGCGTAACTTTGTCGCAATGGAGTCAAAGTACGTTGCTCTAAGTGAGGCAAATCAGAAGGCAGTGTCGCAAGCTGCTCGAAGATTTTGGTGAACCACACAATTGTACTTGCTAGCTGTGATAGACGGCGGAAGATTATCTAAGAAAGCATTGCCGACTGATTGAGAATAGTATCCGCTCTAAAGTTTTCAATTACTAACTTGCCACTCCTCCGGTAGCTGTTCTGTATCCCCCAGATTCTGGCGATCAATAGACGGTGCACTACGATGCTATCAAACAGCTCAAAAACATCAAAACAACTGGGAATGATGCTATTGGAGCGGTGCATATGAAAGCTCCGCTCCAATAGTATCCTTCCCAGATAGCATCGTAATGTTAATCGTAGTGCTGCTTCAAGATACCTCTATCATTATTCTAGCACAGGCTCGTGGTACGAAGCCTTTGCCGGATGTGTTGAGCTTCTGAACTTCCACGTGTCTTAAGAACGATACCGCTTATTCAACTCTCCGCACTTCAACTCTTTCAGGCGACGTATTTTATTCCGGAACTGATGGGAACAGATTTGTAGAAATCCTAACCACGCCAGTGTCAGAACTGCAGCTCCCAAATCGAGAACCCATGGCTCAGTCTATCCACCGTCTGTCGCTATGTGGGTAAGTTTTGATGCCGATGCCATTCAGCAGACACACAAAATCCAGCCCATCGTGATATGTAGAGAGTCAGACAATGAGATAGAAGGTTTGGCCCCGTTATGCACTGCACACACATTCGCTTCCAAATGCAGGCGATCGATGGATGCACGGGTGGATGGATGGATGATGGGCTCCTGACTGCAATTTCAGACTCATCAGGTACAGAAGGCAGGCGAATGGTATCGTATTACACTGACGACGACGACGGATGCCCTGCACAAATTCAGGTGGCCCGCGATCCCGTTTCGAAGCGGAAGGGCCAATGTTGCAAGTTAGCGTAGATGTTGTTGGTAGATATATACTTACTGCTGAGGGCGCATTTAGGAAAATTCGTTACCATCCATCAAAGCTTTCCACTGCACCGTGAACTCGATTAGGTCAACGCTTTTCAAATTTGGCTTTCGCGTTCGTACCGTTTTGATTCATATTACGGACAGCTTCAAATTCCGGACACTCTAATTTGTATGGGAAACATTTCACGCGAAATGTTTCAATTTTTGTTTCAAAAGTTCTCACTTTCGAGGCTCATTTTTTTAAGTATTTTTCATAGATATCTCAGAAAATTTATAATGTCCAGTTGCCTCAGACGTCTTTTCAGTGGATTGACGATTTCAATTAATGATTTGACTTTTCCAATTATGATTTTCACGAGTTGTCCGGAATTTGAATCAAAACGTCCGGAATATGGAACAAATGTAAGGAAGAGTCCGGAATAAGAATCATGAAAAGTGCACATATTTCTATTTATTCAAAATTATTCATGTTGCGGAATCAAAATCTTCACTCACCATTCGAAAGTTAAGTGATTTAGAGACTCGATAACGCGGAGGAATCCTACAGATTAATTAATTTTTTATGCTTTTTAATGGTTAATACTCCACTGAGGCCTTAAGTGTCTGTAATATGAATCAAAACGGTACATTTGTAAAACATATCGAAAGTTTTCGAATCATCGTTTAAGCTATTTACATTTTCATTGTACGAGCAGACGAATTTGTAGAACCATTCTTCTTCTTCTTCTTCTTCTTCTTCTTCTTCTTCTTCTTCTTCTTCTTCTTCTTCTTCTTCTTCTTCTTCTTCTTCTTCTTCTTCTTCTTCTTCTTCTTCAGAGCCTGCTTCTCAGCTTAATGTTTTAATGAGCACTTCCACAGTTAATAACTGAAAGCTTTCTTTGCCAAAGTTCCCATTTTCGCATTTGTACATATATCGTTTGACAGGTACGATGATGCTTTATGCCCAGGGAAATCAAGGAAAAATCCTGGACTGATCGGGAATCAAACCACCGACACCTTCACCCTATTTAAATGGGCCCAGATCTAGATGGTTTGATGAAGCTATCGGTTTTATTGTCAATAACTTACGAAAACCTCGTATAAAGGTTAATCAATTTTGAAACGTTTCTTGGGTGTCAGTCTTATTATCAATTAAATATTCTGCATTTATGACATCTTGTCAAACCTTTTATCAAAGCAAACAGTTACTTGCAACTAATGAGCTAATAATCCAGTAGAAAATTTCCCATCTCTAAGAGAAGTTGTCTTCAAAGCAAATGTAAAGGTGCAAAAAGATCAGTTTTTACAGTAAAACGACCCCTTTCCATTTAAAATGAGTACCTACTCTATATCGTCATTCTCGACTCAAATATAAGCTCTCTGCAAAATTGTGTAGACAAGGAATGCAAAACCCACTCTTCGATTAGGGCCACCTTGGAAAACGCACATATGAAATCAAACCCGACCGGCTGCGGATTAAGTTTCGGCTCATCTTGTCCTAGCAGTGCAGTGAGCCTTATGCAGAGGCACACTTTTGCGTTTTTAAGTACACTTCCGAGTCGATATGAATAGGGGAAGGAATTCAAGGAGCTGATCAGAAGGTTAAGGTTACCCCACAGACAAACAGACATAACACTCGGATTTATTTCTTCGCACAGCATCGGGCTCAATTCTAAAAACTGATAGTGTGCTAACTGCTCACGTGAGGCGCTCGTAACGCTTTTGTTTGAGTTTGACGTTTGCACACTACCGCCATCTAGTGTAAGTCAAAAATTAGTATTTGTAGCATTGGGCATTTATGTTCGTGGTTCTTCTTCTTGGCATTACATCCTAACTGGGACGAAACCTGCTTTTCAGATTAGTGTTCAATGACCACATCCACAGTTATTAACTGAGAGCTTTCTTTGCCAAAGTTGCCATTTTCGTATATTGTGTGTCAAATACGATGATACTCTATACCCAGTGAAGTCAAGAACATTTCCATTACGAAAAGATCCTGGATTGACCACTAATCGAACCCAGACAGCTTCAGCATGGCTTTGCTTTGTAGCCATGGACTCTAACTACTCGACTAAGGAGGACCCCTATGTTTTAAATTTACAACTGTTCTAACAGTTATGTATGTTTGTCTGTGGTTACCCGACGCACGGTGCAGCCTTATTGTAGAATGAAGGATTTCGCACATTGGCCCTTTTTTTCGCTTCTGCCAGGTGCTGCGTAGGAAACGTATGAGTTTCCGAACGGATGGCAAATCCCCTTCGATTGATTCTGTCTGCCGTCTTCAATTGGCGAAGAATCGAAAAGGAAACAAGGGGTGAAATTACGACAACGGTGATATTGAGCGAGGGGAAACCTTAAACGGGCTAAAGGTGATAAATAATTTCTAATGAATCCTGATTTTGGACTATCGGGAAGGAAGGGGCGCAAAATTTGTCAACGCCTGGTTTAAATAGGTTTGCCAAGGGGTTTGCCGATCCATTGTTTCGGTGTTTTTGGTTTTACGTAGGGTCGTAGGGTGGATGCATTTTTTAAAGGGGTGAAGGGAACAGATCAGCAGAAGCCTTAAAATTGCATAACCGTGAATAATATTGGATGTTAAGGATTTATCATACAATGGTTTTTACCTTTTCATAGACCAAGTTTTATAGAAGGTTGTATATTTACTTCAAAACCGATTTCTGAAAGAAGACTCAAAACGTACAATATATCTCAGAGTTAAGTGTATTTCGATGATTCTAGGAGATGTTCATGTATGAACACTATAAGCGTAGTCATAATCAGAAGAGGCCTAAATATACGTGACAGTAACCACGCAGCTATCCAACGAGACCATGTTGAGGATCGAGGGTTCGAATCCCACCGGTAAATTATCTTTTCGGTTTGAAAATTATCTCAATTTCTCGAATAGTAGAGCATTTTCGTGCTTGCGTCATGATATCTTCCTCTTCTTCCTGATGTAACGTCCCTACTGGGACTGAGCTTGCTTCTTACCTTTGTGTTCTTATGAGTACTTCTACAGTTATTGACTGAGAGCTTCTTATGCCATTAACCATTTTTGCATGTGTATATTGTATGGCAAGCACGAATATACTGTCCTGGGAAGTCTAGAAAATTGTCTTTACGGAAAGTCCCGCGATCGGCGGAAATCGAACTTATGACCCGCAGCTTGGTCTTGCCGAATAGCTGCGCGTTTACCGCTACGGCTATCTGGACCCGTAACATTATATACGAAAGCAAAAATTATCAACTGGCAAAAAATACTCTGTTTTAATAAATAATTATTGAAGTACTTATAAGAATACTAAGCTGAGGATTTGTCTTTGATTACAACAATAGGATTGATTAATTATAGATTTTAAATTTTGAGTACATTTTTGATGTACATAAGGGATCATCCATAAAATACGTTACGCTTTAAGAAGAAAACGTTTATATATGAGTTTGTCACATTGAACCAGTGGCGCAACCAAGGGGGGGTTTTTGGGGTCAAAACAGAACAAAATAAATTATATGGCTTACCATACTGCAATCTACAAACACCGGAGCACTGGGTTGTCTTTAAAGTTATATGCTTCTATGTTGTGTCTTTTTTATTATTCGACCCCGAAGAGTTTCATAAAAATACATAATTCTCTCAGATATAACTTGAATTTCAACATATATTTTTGAATATTTTTTCCAATCACGAGTTTATAAGTAATAACGGTTTAACTAGAGTGTAAATTTTGAAAAAAATTCAATACTATTTATCTCAAAATCTGATAGCCCTACACAAAAACTGTCTTCAGCAAACTTATCCATCTTGTTAAAATCTACAACTTTGCTGAAGATACTATGAACCTATTCTTCCAATATGTTAAGTTATGTCAATTATTAAAATCGTCAAAAAATTCACTTTAGTCAAACCTTTACTGCTTTTGAAATTGTGATTGGAAAAATTACTCAAACATATATGTTAAAATTCAATTTATGAATGATGTTCTGCCAAAATTTCATTCAAATCGGTCTAAAAAACTGAAATATAACTAACCAAAATTATGTATGTCATTATGTATGGAAAATCGAAAAAGTTCCAAATGCTTTGTTCAATACTGTATATTGTTAACAGTTGATTGATGTAACATCCGAAACTTCAAAAATGTTTTAATTGACCTAGAATTTAGCCAAACCTTATGACCTTTTTGACACGTGAATTGTTGGAGCAGCATTTCTTTTGTTTCAATGATAAAGAATAAAATCCTAGTCCTTAGAAAAGTTAAAAGGAGTTGGCGCTTCCGCTGAAAAAATCATCAATCGATGCTGTTCCTCAAGGGCTTAACTGGCATAAGCGATTCTTCTCATCGATGCTCTCTTTCGCTAGTAATTTTGTCGAATTTGAAAAAAAAACAACTGTTGTTATTCTTGTTCATCAAGCAAGATTTAGTGATTCTTTATCCTACAACACGATCAGTTTTCTGCAGTCTTTATCCTACAGCAGAATCATTTTTTGCAATAATGTAAAAAGAGCAACAATGAAGAAAAATTTATGAATGCAGATAAGCCCTTGAAGAATCAATGTCGAAATATTCGTCTACAAGTTGGGAATGTTTTAAACTCACAAAGATTCTTACTGCAAAGATCATTCTTGTCCTAGAATTTAAAAACATATTTCAAATAACAAAATAGGCGAAGCATGATTGAACGCTATCACTCTAATGATGCGCATCTAAATATAACTGTAAGGAAGAAAGAGTTTTGGACGACGAAGATTTAAATCGTTATCCGAATATTCAATTTCATACAGACCATATAATCAATCCTATTTGAAAAACAAATTCTATGCTAATTTTTGAAAAGTATAATATATCCTGTGGAACACGAAGCGTTTTACTCTCACTACAGGCGTATTTCAGAAAGTTTTAGAAAAATTACAACAGGCACTAATGATTCTTTTTAACTAGTGGTGCAAGTTTATACAAAAGGGCATGGGCTAGAGTGGATTTTGCAAATTTGCAAATGCTGTTTTATCCTTTTTGTAAATTTTAGTCTAGAAACATTTATATTTTTTCTGTTTTGATTCCTCTTCAATCGTCCAAAACCCCCCCTAGAGCCAAATCCTGGTTGCGCTACTGCATTTAACTGAATATTAACTGAAAATTCCTCAATAAAAACGTAAAAAAGAATTAAACAAGTACAAATCATATCATTCATAATTTTTTAATTAAAAAGTAGCACATAAACTTTCAATAATTGACGAAATTATAAATATGTTCTGTTATTATTGAAATGCATGGCAGAAATTCACTTAATGGGATGGAATTGTTTTCCGTAACTACTAAATTTAATAGACATAGCAAATGAAGTTAAATTAAAATAGAAAAGTAATCGTTATTTTTTTATCAACTCTGTCTTTGTTCAACTTTGAATTCGTATTTCAAAAAAAAAATAATAAAAAAATATAGAAGAATTACTCATTTTTTCCCCTTTTATGCAATTATGTAATTTGAGATTGATCTATTTTGATAAAAATCATTTGTTTGAATGTTTTAGCACTACTCTCTAGGAAAATGTTTGGAACGTATCGGAATAGTTTTGATTCTAGTTTTTGTTTGGATTACTTACTTACTCTGGGTAAGAATATATTTTGAGGTAAGTTAAGAACATCAAAAATTTCATATGAAACGAAAACAAAATACCGGTTTATCGTTAGCAGTTTGTAATAACACCTAAAGTTGTAGCGTACTGATGGTAATTGGGATTTATAACACAATTGTTTTTTACGAGTCAATGCAAGACGTGAAACGTGTCACAATTTAACATGCAAGTTGAAAATGGCGCTGAATTGACAACTGTTCCAGAACCACATGCTAATAAAAATAACAATATTGTTTGTACTTAATACATTCCTTGTCATTGTATTTTCAACTTTCTAGAAGAACACTCCCATGAAAAACTTTTTCTAAGTGAGCTATGGCAGAACGCCCCACCGGATTCTCACTTGCCCCGGGGTACCTTACGTTTAATTTGGTTTTGGGCAAGGGTTCATCAATGTAGGAAAAATCAATCGAATCAATGTAAATTTAAATCCATTGCGCAATAACTGGCGATTTACCCTAGTAAGGATCAAATCAACTTATATTATGGTTTAGTACACTATTGCTCATTCCTCGGTGACGTCATCAGAAAATCGTTCTCTTCCACTTCTGTGCGTAATATGGAAACAACTTGTCAGAGTTGACAGGTACTGGCACCATTGATGGACTATCGAATATTTGCACGAAAAAAAAAACACACAATTCCATCCAGAGCGAATGATAATGCAATGTTAATAAGTGATGAAGTGATTGACTGCTGCTTGCAAACGTTTTCAAACACCAATAATTGAAAAATCCTAGTAATTGAGCCCAAAACTTGAGGATACTGCCTTCCCGAACCGTCCCGTCGTGAAAGCAAAATAGCTTTACTTCTTTGAACTTCCGAGGAATTGCTGGATGAAATCAAGGAGAATCTCGGTAAGAAAGGAATTCCTGTACAAACTCCGGAGGGATTCGAGGAGGATCTCTGAAGCAATTCCAGAGAAATTCTAGGGCTCTTGAGAAATTCCCGGAGAGACTCTACAGGATTTCTTGGAGGATCTAGGAAAATTCTAGGAGTAATCCCAGGAGAATTCCTCGTAGACTCATGAGTATTTCTGAGGAATTACTGGGGGAACTCTGAAGAAATTCTAAAAACTCTCCGATCAAATTCCTGGAGAAACCAAATGCCGACAATTTGATGAAATTCTCGGTGGAGCTCCAAAGGAATTTTAGGAAGAAATGTGGAGGAACTTCCGGAAGAACTCCAATGAAAACCATGTGGAACTCTGAAGAAATTCTCTTCTCTTAAATAATCCTGGGGAACTTTGAAAGATGTACTGGAGGAATACTTGAAGGGCTATGGAGGACATCCAGGAGGAACTCTGCAAAAATTTCTGGAGGATTTTCAAAGGAA